>NC_086455.1:133139722-133473722 GCF_028390025.1 Pseudophryne corroboree | reverse complement strand
ACAAATGAGTCAGAAATATATATTATTACACACTGCTGTTTAGCTTCACTGACAGTATCGCACAAATGAGTCATAAATATATATATTTTTATATCACACAATGCGGTTAGTGTCGCACAAATGAGGCAGAAATATATATATTATTTTTTATATCACACCCATTACAGTGTCGCACAAATTAATCAGAAATAAATATAATTACACACTGCGGTTTAGCTTCACCAATAGTGATGCACAAATGAGTCAGAGATATATATTATTGCACACGGCAGTTTAGCTTAACCAACAGTGTTGCACAAATGAGTCAGAAATATATATATATATATATATATTTATATCACACACTGTGGTTACAGTGCTGCACAAATAAGTCAGAAATATATATTATTACACACAGCAGTTTAGCTTTACCAACAGTGTCGCACAAATGAGTAAGAAATATGTATTCTTTTTTATATAACACACTGGGAGATAAAGTATCACACAAATAAGTCAGAAACATATTATTACACAGTGCGGTTTAGCTTCACTGACAGTGTTGCACAAATGAGTCAAATAAATGTATTATTTTTTATACCACACACTGCGGTTACAGTGTCACACAAATGAGTCAGAAATATATATTATTACACACTGCAGTTTAGCTTCACTGACAGTGTCACAAAAATGAGTCAGAAATGTTTTTTTATATCACACCAGCAGTTGAAGTGTCACACAAATGGGTCAGAAATATATATATTATTTTTATATCTCACACTACGGTTACAGTATCACACAAATGAGTCAGAAATATATATTATTACATACTGCGATTTAGCTTCACCAACAGTGTCGCACAAATGAGTTAGAAATATGTATTTTATTTTGTATCACACACCGGCAGTTACAGTGTTGCACAAATGAGTTAGAAATATATATATTATTTTTCATATCACATTGGTTACAGTGTCACACAAATGAGTCAGAAATATATATTTCACACTGTGGTTTTGCTTCACCGACAGTGCTGCACAAATGAGTCAGAAATATGTATTATTTTTTATATAACACACTGCAACCCATGAGGACAAAGCCCTTGATGGACAGACAGAGTAGCCCCTTTCAGTCAGACAGCCGCAGTTTATGGACAGAGCACCCCTGAAACAGCCCCTTATGTTCACCATCTCCCCTTCTTTCAGACAGTTCCTTAAAGAATAGCACACAGCACTGAGAGGCAGCACATATACACTGTACAGCCCCAGTTCATGGACACCCAAAGCACCCGTTTATGGACAGAGCACCCCTGCAGCTGCCCGATGTATACACCAGAGTACCACAGCAGCCCCTTCCTTAAGTTCAGACAGCCTCTTAAAGAATAGCACACAGCACAGCACTGACCGGCAGTACATATACACTGTACAATCGCCAGTGTTGGAGTGAAGATTTCGCCGATGCATGGGGACTGATATAGAATTCAAAACCTGCGAGAAACCGACAGCAGGATGATGACATTTGCCTCACTTTCGGATCCGAGGCTGGTGGGAAAACCCGAGCAGGGCTTGGATCCCGGCTCAGATCTCAATGTTCGGGTGGGTCCGGTTCTCATAGAACCAAACCCACTCATCTCTAAAATATACATACAATAGAAGCAACACTCCCAATTAACAGTAGCTTTACCGGCGCCTTCCTTAGAACTCCCCAGCCGAAGTTCAATGTAAGAAACTGTAAAAGCGGCACCCTGACACAAATGTTCAAATCAGCAGGTTATGTGACATCAACGTTTCTAAGTATTTATTGTTCACTTCATCATCACGATACATACAAAAACACAGACGTACCTTTTAAAGCATCTCAACACTATGTGTGAATGCTGCCGCACCCGGCTACGGTATGAGGACGCCCACCAAATCAGTGCATAGCTTGCTTTTACACATTAGTACTTCAAGAACAACAGTGGGATAACATTAAAGATAATATTGATGATTATATTGAAAATAACATTAAAGGAAGCAATGGAAGCCCAGTGTTTCATCCTGCCCATGAGGAGCTAGCGTATCCATCACTGGGAACCAAAAAATGGTTTTGGGATCCCCTTTAGTGCTTAGACATAGTTTTAATGGGGTTGTTTTTGTTTTAGCTATGGTACTGTACACTCGGTGATGACATCATTGGAGGGCATCCTTATACCGGAGCTGAGAGCCGCAGAGTTCACACGTGGTGTTGAGATGCTTTAAAAGGTATGTCTGTGTTTTTGTATGTATCCTGATGATGAAGTGAACAATAAATACTTTGAAAAGTTGATCTCGCATAACCTGCTCGTTTGAACACTTGTGTCTGGGTACCGCCTTTACAGTTTCTTAATAAATAAATATATATATATATATATATATATATATATATATATATATAACAAATAGCGATAACTGGTGCTTAACTTTAGAAACACATAGACATCCAGAACAGTGTCTGTCAAACAGTGAAGTGTATTTCTTCATTCAAGGTACATGCTCCAGAAATTCTAGTGGCCACCACTGGCCAAATCATATATCCCGAATAGGTGAATTTTTTGCAGTAAAGATAGCATCAAAGGCGCCTCCTGGTGCATTAAATATAAATTTTTCCTGGTTTCATATAGAATATATTAGATCCACACATACTATGAATATAATCCAAAGGGATTCCTTGGGTATATGGCACTTATAATCATAGAGTATCAGGAACATATTCAGTCTCAAGAAATTCCATATAGTACATAAATAAAAAATATGTGAAAAAATATAGTGTAGTATATTTTTAAAAAAGTGAAAATGTTCAAAAGAAAAATTAAGCGTGCATAATCATATTGCACAGATAATATCAGTGCACAAAGATCTTATCTGAGCCACAGGAAGAACAGCAAGATGAATAGGTCCCAAAACAGGAGTGTAGCCTCAACGTGTTTCGTCCATCTGCCATGACATCAGGAGGATAGAATGGGGCAGATCAGTGACCAGGATTTGTAGTTGCTCCGAGTCTCATTAACAATGGGGCAGAAGGTGTTGGAGAAAGTGTTTTATTTTAAGATTAAGACAAGCTGGAGCTCGTCGTCTAGACTCAAATTTTCTTATTTCACCTTTCTTAATAGGAATCTAGAAAGACACAACGTGACTACCTAGTAGTCTCTAAATAAATCAAAACACTTACAAACATATGTTATTAACATATGTTTGTAAGTGTTTTGATTTATTTAGAGACTACCCTTTGTAAAAGGACTACTACACTATCTCTTGTATTCTTTGTGTTCTACCTCAAACACATGATATGTGGAGGTAGTCACGTTGTGTCTTTCTAGATTCCTATTAAGAAAGGTGAAATAAGAAAATTTGAGTCTAGATTGCAAGCCTGATCTCTCTGGAAATAGCGGGGTGATTATACCTATATTTTAAAGCTCCTATTGTGGTGTACTATTTTTAACCTCTGAGCGCCTTGTGTATGCGTGCTTTTTTACTTCTATACCATGGAACTTGTGCCAAATTTTGCCTAAATTTTTGGTCATTGCAAGAGAAAAATTTTGCAGGCGTGTTAGTCCTATGAGATTGGCCAGGGAAGGCAGTACGGATGGTGTAATGGTTGGTATTACTGCCTCACAGCACTGAACTAATGGATTCGATTCCGCCATGGCATATTCTCCCCATACTTGTTTGGGTTTCCTCCGGGTGCTCCAGTTTACTCCCACAATCCAAATATATACTGGTAGGTTAATTAGCGCCCAACAAAATTAACCCTAGCATCAGGGCCGTAACTATGTGTGTGCGAGGTGTGCCTGGCACACAGCGCAGTCGCCCTGAGGGCGGATCTGCCCGCAACCCCAAAGTCTGCGGCATTGTAATGAGTCAGACTGACTCATTGCAAGCCACCTGTACTGTGTGCAGCAGCCGCAGCCAGCATCTAAAGGAGAGGTGATGTTTGCAGTGTGAGTATGCCCACCTCCTGACCACCGCCTCCTGATCCCCCGCTGCCCAGCTCCCACCTCCTGTCCCCAGCTGCCTGCCTCCTGCCACTCCAGCTGCCTGGCTCCCGCTTTATGGCTCCCCGGGTGCACGGATCCCGCACCCACTCTCCGGCTCCTGCCTCCTGACACACTGGTAGAGGGAGGTCCAGCAGCGGCTCCCGCATGCAGAAGCGGTCCAACAGCGGCTGCAGCCATAAGGAGGATCTGGTGAGAGAAGAGAGGGGACTGACAAGGGTGAGTGCCGGGGGGATTTGCCTGTATATAAGTACATGTTGGTGTGTGTGTGTGTGTGTGTGTGTGTGTGTGTGTGTCTTTGTGTGTGTCTTTGTGTGTATGTGTATAAATATGTGGCTGTGTGCACTGTGCATATATGTATATATGTGGTTGTGTGTATATGTATATATGTGGCTGTGTGCATATATGTGGTTATGTGTGGGGGGGAGGGAGGCACCATTGTGTCTTCCACCTCCAGGGATCTGGTATGTACTTACGCCTCTGGCCTGAATTAATGTGTAAAAAGAGGAACTCTACCTGCCGTACTGTGTAAAATGGGGACTCTGCCATACTGTGTAAATTGGGTACTCTGTCGTAATGTGTAAAAGAGGGACTCTGCCGTACTATGTAAAATGGGGACTCTGCCATAATGTGTAAAAAGAGGGACACTGTCTGCCGTACTGTGTAAAAAGAGGGACACTGTCTGCCGTACTGTGTAAAGTAGGGACTCTACCTGATGTAGTGGCACTACTGTTCGGCATAATTTGAATAATGGAGACTACTGAGCAGCGTATTCTGAATTGGTATTATTTTGTGGCCACACCCCTTCACCATGAAGCCACACTGGCTCTATTGTGAATAGGTATAACATACCCTCCAACATGGCCCATTCCATTAGGTACAAATGCTCTGTTCCTGGATTTTCTTGCCAGTGGCAGTTACAGAGGCGGGGCTGCAGCACAGTCCAAGATTCAAATAGGGGAGCCACGCTAACACTTCTCCCTCTCACATGTGTGCTGCCCTGGGGTGGCTGGCCTGTGCTGATTTCTGGGGTTCTGCACCCCGGGCCCAGATATAGTATTAGATTAGGACCACCAGCATCAGAGGAGCCTTGTTGAGGCCTGGTGGCTTTGCCATATTTCTGCAGATATATGTAACTAAGACCTCTGGATCTCTATTGTATATAGGTTTTCAAGTCATGTTACAGTATAGTTTAGTGTGCTGGGGGGCACCGGGGGTTAATCCCCATCCTGTCTCTTGCTTAGAATTACCCCTCCCTTTCAAGCACCTGAAGTATATTGTCAAGTTGATATGAGCAACTTGCATTCTGTTTTTCTGGTAGATGATAGCAGGCCAGGAATGCAGGTCATGACTGAAGGTTGTAGCTCCAGCCATACAGAGTACTGGCAGATGACAACAGGCCAGGAATGCAGGATATGGCTGAAGATTGTGGCTCCAGCCATACAGGGTACTGGCAGATGACAGCAGGCCAGGAATGAAGGTCGTTCCCAGGAACCAACAGGAGCAGTTCATGATTAATCTTCTGGAACCAGGAACAGAGGACTAGGCACTCATGCTTGCAAGCAAGAACTATAACCAATGGGACATTGCTGAGATGTTGCAATATAAAGAGAGCAAAAGCCAATCATAGAGCCCCATCAGCCAAGGCCCCTTGAGTAAGTAATGCTGTGCAGCTGGAGCGCTGCACGTCTCCCACATCCTCCTGAAAGCCCAGGATTCCCAGCGGCAGCCCAGCGTCTTGGTCACTTAACGATCAAAGGGAAGCAGCTGGACAGTAGTACACTGACGTCCTGGTCGCTTAACAATGATCGGGATCTGCAGGGAATACGAGCCACTGCAGCTTGTAACAAAGAGAGCATTATTAGAAAGACAATTGTAACTACAGTGTATTACATTGGCGTAATTGCATCACGGCGAGGAGATAAAGATAAATCTTGGATTGTGCAATATGAATTCAAGGAAATTAAAATTTTATGTACATCTTTAAATTAATAAAACAATTAATGGGAGAGGATCTCAAATATTTTGGGAATTATTAAAACCTATTTCCCGTTTTAGAAATAGTAACATTACCTCCCCACCACCATTACAATGAATAGCAAAAGGTGTTACTAATATTTCTCAGTTAACAGTTGTGCAGAAAGTGTGAACTTGGGATCTGCCATATATGAGTATGGTAAACATTATCATGTTAATAAAGGAATTAGTTCATAAACAGGCTACACATAACTTAGGGGGTCATTCCGACCCGTTCGCATGCATCGGTTTGTCGCTGTGGTGCGAACGGGTCTGGAATGCGCATGCACGGCGGACGCACTGCGCATGCGCGTCGTTGCCCAACGACAGGGGTCGCTGGGTTACATCGCGGACAACAAAGAAAGCGGTCGCAGTGGCGCCCGCAAGAAGATTGACAGAAAGAAGGCGTTCCTGGGCATCACTAGACCGTTGCCTGCCGTTTTCGGGGAGTGGTGAAGAAAACGCAGGTGTGTCCAGGAGAACGGAGGGCGGATGTCTGACGTCAAAGCCGGCCCCAGCATCGCCGAGATCATCCAGGGCTAGTCTTGTTCTGCTTGAATTTTTTTTAGCATAGCAGAGCTGCACAAGCGATCGCAGCCCTGCAAAGCTAAAATACACTCCCCCATAGGCGTGGACTAGTTGATCGCACCAGCAGCAAAAAGTTGCTGGCTGCGATCAACTCGGAATGACCACCTTAGTCACATAGAGTAAAAGGATAGGAACTACATATATAAATGTGCAAATATTTCAGTGAATACGCAGATGCTAGATACCTGTAACTGCTTTTAGGGCCACAAACATCCCTATATGGAGTGCATGTGTCTATTGTGTATGTGTATAAGTTTATTGTTATACACTCTTGGTGAGATGGACAGAGCAGAGGCGGAACTACCGCCAGTTCAACCAGTGCGTTGCACTGGGGCCCGCCTCTGTCCAGGGGCCCAAAGCATGTAATGAGTCAAACTGACTCATTACATGCCGCTGTGTGCTGCGGGCAACCGCTGCCCGCAGCACACAGCCGCCCGGACAGAGAGGAGAGGAGCAGCGGTATGGGGGAGAAGGAGGAGGAGGGAGGTGGAGGAGGGAGCCGCAGCAGCGCTTTGTTACTGGTGGAGGCACTGCTGCTGCTGTCCCTCTGCTTCACTATAGGCTGTTTTCCGAGAATAGCCTATAGTGAAGCAGAGGTACAGCAGCAGCAGCGCCTCCACCAATAACACAGCGCTGCTGCGGCTCCCTCCTCCACCTCCCTCCTCCTCCTTCTCTCCTGCCCAGGAATCGTGACCAGAAGCTGCACCGAGGAGCCTGAGCCAGCGGAGAGGGTAAGTATAATCTTTCTTTCTTTCTTTCTTTCTTTCTTTCTTTCTTTCTTTCTTTCTTTCTTTCTTTCTTTCTTTCTTTCTTTCTTTCTTTCTTTCTTTCTTTCTTCCTGTCTTTCTTTCTGTCTTTCTTGGGACTGTCTGCCGCAATGTGTAAAAATAGGGAATCTGCTTGCCGCAATGTGTAAAAAGGGGGAATCTGCCTGCCGCAATGTGTAAAAATGGGGAATCTGCTTGCCACAATGTGTAAAAAGGGTGAATCTGCCTGCCGCAATGTGTAAAAAGGGGGAAACGGAATCTGCCTGCTGCAATGTGTAAAAAGGGGGAATCTGCCTGCTGCAATGTGTAAAAAGGGGGAATCTGCCTGATGTAATGTGTAAAAAGGGGGAATCGGAATCTGCCTGCCGCAATGTGTAAAAAGGGGGAATCTGCCTGCCGCTATGTGTAAAAAGGGGGAATCTGCCTGATGTAATGTGTAAAAAGGGGGAATCTGCCTGCCGTAATGTGTAAAAAGGGGGAATCTGCCTGCCGTAATGTGTAAAAAGGGGGAATCTGCCTGACGCAATGTGTAAAAAGGGGGAATCTGCCTGCCGTAATGTGTAAAAAGGGGGACGCTGTCTGTCATAATGTGTAACAAGGGCACGCTGTCTGCCGTAATGTATAAAAAGGGGACGCTGTCTGCCGTTATGTGTAAAAAGGGCACGCTGTCTGCCGTTATGTGTAAAAAGTGTACGCTGTCTGCCACTATATTTAACAAGGGCACGGTGTCTGCCGTTATGTGTAAAAGGTGTACGCTGTCTGCCGCTATGTGTAACAAGGGCACGCTGTCTGCCGTTATGTGTAAAAAGGGGACGCTGTCTGCCGTTGTGTGTAAAAAGTGCACGCTATCTGCCGTTACGTGTAAAAAGGGGGACGCTGTCTGCCGTAATGTGTAAAAAGGGGACGCTGTCTGCCGTAATGTGTAAAAAGAGGAATCTGTCCGCCGTAAGGTGTAAAAGGGTCTCTACCTGGTGTAGTGGTGCTACTGTGCGGCGTAATTTGAATAATGGAGACTACTGTGCACCGTTTTATGAATTGGTATTATTTTGTGGCCACACCCCTTCCCCACGAAGCCACGCCACTATGTATTTTTGCGCGTGCCTACGGCGCGCACTGCCCCTGTTTTGCATGCAGGGGTGGGGCTCCGATGCCGTTTCTTGCACACAGTGCTAAAATGTCTAGTTACGGCACTGTTGCCAAGTATCCATTTCTCTGGCCCTGAGCAGGTCCCGGTCCCCCTCACCAGATCCTCTCCAAGGGTGAGGGGGTGGACTTGGACGGGATGGGGCCCAAAGCATTTTGTCGCACCTGGGCCCACCGCTCGCTAGTTCCGCCACTGGGACAGAGGGTGAGAATGTGAGCAAAACTACATATCAAGATAAATCAGCATTGTAGTTGCCTCAGTGACTTCAGATCAGTCTATTTGCTGTGTCTACTTAAACTAGAATAAGGCAAATGTTAGTTTCACTGCTTATCAAACTACTTTCTTACTGCATGTCACATAATAATAGGTACAAGACTGGCATAACAGAGAGATAAAGAGTTTATAGTAAACAATATGAATTCCATTTCTCCCTCGAGTTCCGAGCCTTGTCTTGTGAACACATCTTTATTGGTCTTGCAGAATAATATATGCTATGAAATGCGTGAGCTACTGTACCTGTTGCCATTGTTAGTGCTGACACGAGGGATTGAGCAAGTCATACCCATGTGGTGGAAAAACACCAGTAGTCAATTTTGTAAGTGACAAAGAATGATCATAAAATTAATTTACAAAAATGCAAAAAGATAAAATAAATATATTTATTTTGTTTCAATTTCTTTGTCATAGTCATTATGGGGTATATTCAATTAGGGTCGAAAACTTCCGTCTGTCGAAAAGACGGCAGTTTTCGACATTTTAAGGTCGAATCGTGATTCGACCTATTCAGTCCCAACAGTTTTTATTTGACAAGTCGTGGAATTCGACTTGTCAAATAGTACGTGAATCGGCGGTATAGCTGCCGATTCACGTACTTTTGAGTGAAACGGGGCCAAATTCAACAGCATTTGGCCCCGTTTCCGACCATCTCAGTCCTACATAAAAAAAGTGTCGGACTGAGATGTGGAACCCAGAGGAGGAGAGGGGGGGAGCCCCTTTTTAAAAGTCGAATTGAGATGAGATTGAATAGGGGTTGTCGGATCCATTCCGACAAATGCTTGTCGGAATGGATCCGACCCTAATTGAATATACACCTATATCTTTCAGATGTAGTATTTACGTAGATATTGCACACATACTCACACTTTGCAATATGGTTATGTATTACAAAGTAAACAAGAATAGCTTGTATTGTAAACAGTTGTATGGTACATTTTACTCCAGCTTGTCTTAAAGTCCTCCAATGACATTACAACAAGTACAGTAGATTATTAGGCATTTACATACCCTCCCAAAAACCCGATTTTGGCAGGACTGTCCCACAATCCAATTCCCTGGTATTACAAAAAAAGGATACCTAATGATGGCGCAGGGGGAGCGCAAAGAGTCCTCTTGCGGGTTCGCTGACTCATTGTGCTCGCTACAGGATCTTTTCCCACTCTATGGGTGTCGTGGACACCCATGAGTGGGAATAGTCCTGTTTTGCAAGAATTCCGTCAGCCGGCAAATTGAACGGATTCCCTTCCAGGTACCGCTGGGGCCCTGAAGGGTGAAAGAGTCATGCGTATGAGCAGAATGGAAGATGCAGCTGAACAGCGGGATGTCGCTGGAACTTGCCAGAGAGGTAAATAATGTCAAATACCAATGACATATTTGTTAATATCACTGCAATCCGAAACAAAATATTGTGTCTGTAATAAGATCTGTTCTTAAGTGGGGTCCTTATAGCTTGGCATCGAGTTCCCCCGGCTGAAAGTTTCATCTTGAACTCCGAAAGCTGTGGAGCATTGAGCCCATATACAACTCCAAGAAGAGTACCTAGAACTCTCATATCACGCTTCCCCCTGATGGGGGTAATACTCCACTCACACATCCTGCCCACAGGGGTGTCCAAGAACAGCAGGTTATACCTGAATAAAGTCTGCAGGATACATTTCTTACACTGTTGTGGACTATTACAATCAGCTTTTGAGATCCTTACTGTATATGCAGAGCATATTAGGACAGCCATGGTTAATAATACCTAATTCCTCACTGAATTGCTAAAGGCCCATACACACTTGACGATGCACACATCGTTAACGACCGTCGTTAACGACTTCCCTTGAACTTCCCTTGAACAGCTGAGCAAACGACATGAGCATACACACTACCAACGACCAAAGACGAAAGACCAAAGACGAAAGACCAAAGACCATAGACCATTCATCGTTGAAGCATCCAAGCTGAACAGTTTATTAAAATAATGAGCTGGGAACAGGGCTGGTGAACAGTGGCTTGGTCGTTGGTCGTTGGTCTTTCACACCATACACATTCAACGACGTCTCTGGTCGGTAACGACCATAGTGGAAATTGAGCATACATGCTCCACAGATAAGCGAGGGTCATTAACGTCCCGCGGGGCCGCGCATCGGTGGTCGTCGGATGCATACACACTTGACGATATAATGAGCGACGTCGTTGATGAGGGCTGAAATGAACGACGTCGTTCATTTTATCGTCAAGTGTGTATGGGCCTTAAGACATATGTTGATCACTTATCGAAAAACACACGCTTATTGGCTATCACTCACTTTTACATATGATCGCCTTACATGAGGATATTATATCAATCTTTATATAGCTGGTATCAAGCTGTGTTTTATTTATGTCTGTTCTAAATTCTGTGTTTTATTCATTTCAATTTTATGGTCTGATATTACTGATGTACTGTACTGTGCATTATAGATTGGTATTTATCACTACTATTAAACATATTTAATGAGATTTGGCTACTCTGTGTCATAATCACTTTCATTGTAATTGATTATTTCCTGGGAACTAGGCGCTGCTCAGTCTTTGCCCTACACTAATATTGGGGCCCATGTGGCGGGGAAGCGCATTCACTGGCACACCTGCCACCTCTAATAAAACAGTAACCATTTCCAGTGCCACGTGTAGCATATAATTCTACAAACCTGTAGCGTGGCCCGTGTAAAATTCTCAACCAACCTCAGTGATAGACAGCCTGGGCTAGGTTCCAGCGTAACGTGAAAACCACAAGCTAGTCAAACCTTAATAATGACAAATGAAATCTGTCTGGTCCTCCTAGATAAGAAGAAAATTAAATGTACTGTTCACTATATTACGTAGTTTTTCAATATGTTAAAATAGCCTTTTCTCTAACTCTCCTGTAAAGATCTGGCACTGGCTTGCAAATGATGCAAAGTATCCTGTTAGGCGAAATGTTCTGATTAATTGTATGAATAAGCACTCTAGCAATCTATGGGTTAAATTTCCAATTCCAGACTCAAATCTTGTCTTATCCCCCCTCCCTTCTTAAGTATGCAAATTACAAGAGGTTATTGTTCTAAAGTGAAATTAAATAGCTATGAAAAAGCCAGACCATTAATAAAATTTCCATAATATCCCCAGGATATGCCAGCAATTTCTGCAGTTGTGGATAGGAGGAGGAGTTGGAAAGGAGAGTGCTATATTTACATGGCATTGATGTAATTAATTGTGTAAAACACAGGAGTAGATGTGTCTGAAGGGGGTTGGGGTGAGAAATGCACAATTGTCTTTCATTTTTCTTTCCTTTTGTGAGTGTAGAAAGCAAACAAATGTACCATGGGATAATGTATATGAAAATGTGAATGTCAGATTGTAGCCTAACAACAATTAATTTTTGTCTTCTATTGCCTTTACTAGAGATGCATAAGAGCAAAGTGGGTAATGCGTTTATTAAACTTGTATATTCAATATGTGGGATAACCCAACACCTGCACCCACAGCACAAATGATAAGAATCTTCATTAAATGGAACTAGAATGAGAATCTAAATTAGTCCATTATCCATTTAGTCAATATTACAATTAGCAAATTTATGTCTGCAAACGTTTATTGGGTATACAGATGTGTCCTCATACCCTGTTGCTTAAATAGCCCTTCTGGGCGCACAAGATCCCGGGCAACTTGGCTGCGCCAAGCATCTTTCTCACTCAAAACAATCATCTACTACTTTACTATACAGGTTGAGTATCCCTTATCCAAAATGCTTGGGACCAGAAGTATTTTGGATATCGGATTTTCCCGTATTTTGGAATAATTGCATACCATAATGAGATATCATGGCGATGGGACCCAAGTCTAAGCACAGAATACATTTATGTTTCATATACACCTTATACACACAGCCTGAAGGTCATTTAATACAATATTTTTAATAACTTTGTGTATTAAACAAAGTTTGTGTACATTGAGCCATCAGAAAACAAAGGTTTCGCTATCTCACTCTCACTCAAAAAAATCAGTATTTCGGAATATTCCGTATTTCTGAATATTTGGATATGGGATACTCAACCTGTATTACACTGATCAATTTGATGTGTAACATTTGTATATCTGTGTGCGACTAAGTCTAAATCTGGGGTGTAGTATGAATAGCCGGTGGCCGGGATCCCGTGGCCAGCATACTGACAGCTGTGCGAGCGCTAATGAGCCCCTAGCAGGCTTGCTGCGCTCGCCACGCTGTGGGCACGGTGGCGTGCTACGCGCGCAATGCAATTTATTCTCCCTCCAGGGGGTCGTGGACCCCCAAGATGGAGAATATGTGTCGGCATGCCGACGGTCGGGATCCCAGCGCTGGTATTCTGGTCGCCGGCATACTGAAGACCACCCCTAAATCTGTGCTCCGATACAGCGGCCACAGCTTGTTCTCATGCCAAGTTCCATTGTGCTTCATCTGGGACTTTGCATGTGTTGTTTCACTGTGTAAAGAGAAGAACGGTACGCTACTCCTCCTGGAGCGTCTCAGTCTCGCACCATATGGTGTATAGACAGTGACACTAAGGAGTATATTTACTAAAGTGTGGGTTATAGAAGTGGAGATGTTGACTATAGCAACCTATCAGATTCAACTTGTTATATATATATATATATATATATATATATATATATATAGCACCTTCGAGAAGATAATAGCTAGAATCTGATTGGCTGCTATGGGCAACATCTTCACTTTTATAAACCTGCATTTTAGTTAATATACCCCTAGGCATATTAGGGAATACACATCTCTGTCAAGAAAAATGAACCAAGTGCCTTCAATTGAACATGAATTTCTTTGGTACAAAAGGGGCAAATATTTGTTAATAAAATTGTCAATGTTTTATTTGATAAATAACCTCTTGTATTTATTAAGAGCAATCTAAACCCTTCTTATCCTCTGATGTAGTTCTCAAAAGATGAATTGCAATGAGCAATTTTGACCCTCCTGTGCATGAATGCAGTTAGAGAATGGTGTTTGGGGGTGTGTAATGAAGTACATAGGGATTATTGATCCCTATGGAATAACGCACTGTACACGCATAGGTATTAACCTTATCCACGATGGACTGTGAATGTAAACAAGGAGTAAGGGGCCTCTGTACTAAGCCTTGGAGAGGAATAAAGTGAACGGAGATAAAGTACCAACCAACCAGCTCCTGTCATTTTTTAAACCCAGCCTGTGACATGGTAGTTAGGAGCTGATTGGCTAGTGCATTATCTCCTTCCACTTTATCTTTTTCCAAGGCTTAGTACATTGACCAAATGTACTAAGAAGTGATAAAAGTGGAGAAGTTGCTCATGACAACCAATCAGCTTTGACGTAACATTTATAATTTGCATACTATAAAAGTATACAGACAGCTGATTGATTGCCATGGGGAATTTCTCCACTGTCTCACTTCTCCACTTTTATCACTGCTTAATACATGTCCCCCTAACTACTTAAGTTATTTTATCCGTAATCTGTTATGTCATGTTAAAGAAATCTGATCAGAAATTCTATAATGCTTCACTTGTGATCCATCATTCAATGTTTATTTTCCACTAAATGTAATGTTGATGGGCTGGTCAAAACCACTAGATTGCTTACTCTATATTGGTTAACTAAAAAGACATGGAAAAGCATATGCCCTTTAGAAAAGAAAGTACCTTATAAAATAAAGAACTAGCTCCATTTTAAAAAAATTTTTATTGTGAAATATTTTTAAGCAATTCAATTTTTTTATCATTGTTTACAATAAAACTATCTGATCGCAGGTCAGCAAAAAACGCAGCCCAGCGATCAGATCTGAATTACCCCCATATACTGCTATGGATCCTTTGCAGTCCGGTATAAGTTCCGAAGCGATTCCGGTTGATCAATCCGAGGTGGAGTCTGAGTCCAATGCCAATGCATTTTGAGACTTACACGTATCTTCTTCAGGGCTTATATGTCAATCCCTTGGGGGTGGCGGCTATGGCTATCCACCCCACTAGTACCTAATCCTAACCCCACCAGTGCCTAACCCTAATCCGCACCTTGGTGCTCACCTTCGAGATGTTGGCTGTCAGTGTTCCGGCACCGGTCTTCTCAGTGGTATCAGGATTCTAGCATCAGTCACATAACTGCCGATATCCCGACCACCGGGATGCCGAATGCATCCCTATGGAATAAGTTGTTTCATTTGATCAAGATTAAAGTGCAAATTATTCAGTGGGGTCCTCAGTTTCTCCATCACAGTAGTCAGTGTGGAGAGGTTCAGCCATAGGTTCTGTCTAGTTTTGAACCAGCACCGGTTGTGCTATAGCATCAGGCATAGCTCTAGTGACCACAGTTATTTATCACTTTAAAAAACATATTTTCTATTGATTAATTTAATGATGCTTTAAACCATTCCATTTATTTCTATTCTAGATTAAATCTCAAATGAATTATTGCCATCCTGACATAAATTCATGTTATGTTGCAAGCAACACATTCCACCTGACATATTTCTTGTTTCTTTCTTAGCAGACCTTATAGAGTTGAATGAAAAGTTGTAATTAGTAACAATCCAAAATTATTTTGCACTCACTTTAAAAGACTACGCTCTGGGCCTTCACCCTAATCCACCTCTTAGTGCCTGGAGGAACTGATTCTGAGATAGGCACTCTGCAGAACAAAGAGAGAATATTAAAGAAGGACTGTAGAATTAAGGTTGTATACCTGCTGGTATCTAGTTAATTGCATTTAAATGGAAGTAAAGCTAATTTTCTTGTTCCATCACATTGCATCTGATGGATGTCAACAAAGTTGAAAAGTCTGTCAGTTAATAAAACCTATATCTAAACACATTCATGTGTACATAAATGCAAGGCAGTAGCATTTTTACTTCCTGCTTTAATGCTGGCGCCAAAATGATGGTATTAAAGCAATGCCTTGCATGGACAGGTAAACAAGCCTGTTCCCCGGATGGACTCTCATCCTCTCAGTTTGAGCAGTACAGTAGAGGGTGAGGCTGTGGTATGCACTAGTCAAATCAGGGGAAGTTAGGTAGCAGAGATATAAACCAAACTAACAATAACATACCTCCCAACATGACCCCCTCGAGGAGGGACAAAATGCTCTGCTCCTGGACTTCCCTCTTAAGGGGGGTACTCACGGAGCGATATTCTAAGCAATCTGACTAGATTGCTTAGAATATCGGCATGATCGCTCCGTGTGTAGCCCCCTCGGCGATAGCGATGCGCGTCCCCGCACATCGCTATCGCTGCTGCTAGATTGGCCTGCATGCAGGCCAATCTAGCGGGTCGCTCACTTCACCCGCTGGGTGAAATGAGCGGCCCCCCCGTCTCCCCCCGCACGCTCAGCACAGATCGCGCTGTGCTGAGCGGCAGGAGAGATGTGTGCTGAGCGGTTCGCTCAGCACACATCTCTCCAGCATCGGGCCGTGAGTACTGGGCTTTACTGTATGATTGCCAGTACCTGTGGTAAAACAGCTTTCTTATCCATTACTTGTTCAAAACAGGTGCCGGCAATCATAAATTAAGAGGGAAGTCCAGAAACAGGGCATTGTTTCCCTCCTGGAGAGGGTCATGTTGGGAGGTATGGAATAAAGTGGTAGAGGTCTACAGTTAGTTAATAGTTTGTTCCTTTACATGGTGAAGAAAAATTAACCCTTAGTACACACACTGCCATTAAAATTAACAGGAGACATCTATCACTATACATCTCCTGTTCATCATTCTTCCGTTTTCTTTTTATAAAAGGTCCAAAACATAATCAAAACTACTCTACAATGTAAAAATACAAAGGCTACGGTTAAATCAAATACAAATTCTGACAGACTGCTATCTGACGTATGAGATGTACATTATGCAGGAATTTTTCTAAAATGTGTTGTTGCTGTTATTGCTATTTATTATTTTTTTACTATGTGTATACCTATTTTTTACATTTCATTATTTGATCATACTTCCAGGGCAAACACTCTAAATGCTTCTTAAAAATATTTTATTACTTGGAGTTTAGATTGTTCCTTAAACATACTGTATTACCCGGAAAGTTGACTTAACCACTGACTTACTTGCTTCTGTCCTGACTACATCCAGTATCTATTCGTCCTTTCTCCAGATCTATCCATGACCTATGACCATGATCTATCCATGACCTTCATGTTATGTCCACACAAATGCATTTGCTTTAATTATAGAGGTTTGAACCCTTGCAAACAACAATGATTAGAGCACATATGACACATCCTAAAGACACATGCCATTAGAAATCTTAAAGAAAAGATATCTGGGGGTGCGTCTAATAGGCTGTGATTTTGCTAAATTGGCACGCTTCCGGCATATATACTGTGAGTTTAAAGTCACTATATGTAACAGAATGAAACCTCAGGCAAAGTCACCGGAAATGCGCCTTAATCAATCACGCCTTAGCACAACTCGCCCTCCAACTGTTTCTAATGTTAAACATACAACTCACCATGTGTAATAGTCTGCAGGTTAAAAACTTGCTGGAAATGCACCAGAATAACCTGTGACGCAATGGAGGAGCAGAGAAATTGATGAAATCTGACATGTGAGGCCCCATTAGCACACACATATGTGGCCTTTTTTTTAACACATTCAATGTCTATACAGGTTGTTTCTCCCATATTAAAACATCTGATAGCCAAAATATTCCTAAATCCAAAATTATTTGAGCGTAACTGAGAGAGAGACATCTTTGCTTTCTGATGGTTCAAATTGCACAAACTTTGTTTCATTCCCAAAATTATCAAAAATATTGTATAAAATTACCTTCAGGCTATGGGGGGTATTCATTAGGGCCATTTTTTTGCATACTTATCACAATTTTTTTATGGCAAATGGGGATTCCCCCTATTCAATAGCAGGACCATTTTTTCGCCTAGGCAAAAAAACTCATCAGTAGCGAAAAACATGCGGACTGGCGAATCCACATGTTTTTGCACCTGCGCCATGCGAAAACAAGGGTTGTTTTTGCCGATTTTGAGGCATTATTCGCCAATGCCTTTTTGCTTAAAAAAGAAGTGAAAAGGCATTGGCGAAAATGCCTTAAAAACTGAAAAAAATGGCCCGCAATTGAAAACGCAGCAAAATTGTCAGAGCTAATTGACTACCCCCCTGTGTGTATAAGATGTATATAAAATATACATGTATTCTGTGTTTACACTTGAGTCCCATCCATAAGGTATCTCATTATGGCATGCAAATATTCCAAAATACGGAAACATCCGAAATCTAAAATACTTCTGGTCGTAAGCATTTTGGATATGGGAAACTCAACCTGTAATAACTATCCCACAGGGCATTTCACTACAAAAAAAATGCACTTTTGTTATGTTTATTTTTAATTTTGCAGGTTTAGTTGTTCTAACACTTAGGGTTGGGGGGGGTATCCAAATAGCCACGGTTAGCAGGCTTATCATCTGAAAACGGGTCTGTTGCTACCGAAAACACACAGGTTTTCATTGAACCTGCATGTTTTCGGTAGATTGTGTATTTTTTTACAGGCAACCAAATTGTATAGCATGTAAAGAAATACGGGTGAAACATAGGGAAAAAATGTGGAAAATGTCCATTTTTAATGCCCCGCTGTTTTTTCCCCCCATAGTATTTAAGGTGCTGGCCTTACAGTCTCCGCTATATGTTAGTAACTATATGTGTAACGATGACTTCAAAAATTGTGCATGTCATGAGAGAATTACATTGTTACCTTCTAAATCTCCACCTATTACATTCTGTAACTTTCAGAAAAGAAAATCAGTGCAAATGTGCAACCTATTACATTCGCCCCCATAAGTGTATATGTATATCTTTATATTGAACCACAGTGTGCGATGGAAAATAATGCATGTACCTTGGTCTACCTTCCCGGATTTAGCTTTAGAAAAGTTATAGTAGTGAGAGTCTGTAAATGCACAAATAGGAGATACATAAAGAACATTAAAAATAGTCTGAAATAATTGTAAATGTAAAAGGATAACAGCCATATATGTACTTTAGTGATTATAACTATCAAAAGTAATTATCTAGATATAATTACACAAAAACTATCAATTCATTACAGGTATACAATCAGCTTCAGTTTAATAGGATAGAAATGAGCAATACCTGTTTAATTTACAGTGAGAAGATAAGTGCAATATCCTCATCTGATCTTTCAGTGTTGAACTTCTAGAATCCAGAGTCCAATTTATGGAAGTAATAATTGAGGAAGCAACTAAGACCTTCTACAACTGGAGAGGGCAAAGATAGCTATTTTCACAGAGGTGACTACAATTACAACATAACATTATCAAGCGACTAATTTCTTTCTTTGGAAGCGCCTACTTAAAAGAAACTTTGGGAAGCGCTAATCGAAGACTCTAATTGAAGGCCTGGATCCATCTCATTTTCTCTCTAGAACAGGTGGTAAAAATAGACACAGCAGGTAATTCACACCACCTCAAAAACTGTCGGCTTAAGGAGACAACTAATCATGGGAGCTTCCAGTTGCAAATTATCAGCTTCAAATTAAATCCACAGCTCTTGCCTTTATAAAGGATCCTACCTCCCCTCTCTGTTATGGGATTTGGGGTATTTGAGAAACAGTTTACAAATTATTTTTCCCTTCAATGTATCACCAGCATTGTATAGAGGGGACTGTAATTCCTACAAACCAGTGTGACGAATGTCTCTGTTACATTGTATTAAGCTGTTTAGAAGCACAGGGAATGCAACACATTACTGCAATGCAAAGGACACTAACGCTACTGAGTCCCCCATGTATTCATTTTACCAATTCAGTTTGTCTCAAAGTGTTACACACAGTACTCTAATAATAAGTGTTAAGAATCACCCACCATTGATATCTTCAATTGAAACATGAGTAAAAATACAATCGTAATTAATATATTGCATAATGTGAAAATGTACAATAAATTGCTATTGCGAACAATATAGAGCAGAGATATGGGGCGTTTTAAAGGAGGATGAGGACCGTGTGCAGACTTCGGAGGTGCCTCCTCCACACCACGGCGCCATAGGCTCCTGCATTGCGCTGGAGTCTATTGCGCTTGCGCAGGTCTCCGGAAACATGGTGCCTGCCATGGTCCGGAGATTAATTTCATACTGTGCATGCGTGGCAGCCATTTTGGGTGAGAGTTTTGCTGCATCAGCTGCAGCACCTGTCACGGGACTCCAGAAAGGTCAGTATTAAAACATCATGGGTGAAGTGTGTGCGGTGTGGCCCCCCCTTGACCCAGGGGCCCGTGTGTACCGCACACATTGCACCCATGATAGAAACATTAATGCAGAGATATACACAACCCAAGAAATTATATTCTTACTGGTACGGCCAAATTTTGGTTCAAATTTGAAAACTGCACCTAATTTCAGGTACTTCAATTTCTCATGAGTAGGGCACAAAAACAGCAAATGTCCAACCCTTTATCAGTCCGTTAAAGTGCAAAACATATAATAGTTTTTTCAGGTAAATTTATGTTGTGACCACTGGTGTATATAATGGGTGCAAGGTGTGTGGCACACACAGGCTTCTAGGTCCGGGGGCAAACAGCATACACCCTGCACCAGTGTCAATTCCAGCAGAGCTGCAAAAATCACCAGGAACATGGTGCAGCACCATTTACCTGGACACTAGACTCTGGCACAGCAATAGGGTCTCCTAGTGACCCTAGTGCCCAGACTCTGTACTGCGCTCCTGGCTAGAGACTGCACATGGGCCCCTCCTCTCTTAATGTGCCCCTGGATGTGTCACTGCTATTGGGGGTCATTCCGACCCGTTCGCACGCAGCAGTTCTTCGCTGCGGTGCGAACAGGTCGGGATTGCGGCTGCGCGGCGCCCGCGTGTCATTGCCCGGCGATGAAAGTGATCGCAGCGGCAAAACTGACTGTTCCGGGGCGGCAACTGACTGTTTTCAAGGCGTGGTGAGGCGAATGCAGACGGATCCAGGCGTTTGGAGGGCGGATGTCTGACGTCAATCCCGGGACCTTCGTCGCCGGATCCGTCGCACAGGGTCACTGACCGATGGTGCACCGGTAGTGCTCTTAAAGACCCCGACGCGGAATTCCACAGGCACAAGATGCTGTAAGAGGGCATCTCAGTGGTGAAGATATCGACTACGGCATTAGCATAAAGACGTAGACGCTGCTGTGGTAAAAGATACAGACACGACTCAGAATCAGGCACTAAAGTGTTTAATGAGAAATCAAAACTGTAGAAAGTCATATTAAGTCTTAAAAAAATGTTTTAGAGATTGCACATAAGCTCTAAAATAAAATAAAAATTAAATAAAAAAAAAACTTGACTGTGCCTGAGCTTTTCGCTAGTACTTAATCACAATATAGCGGATCAAACCCCTCACTAAATCTTCCTTGATTTGCGTTTGATGTGTCTCTTTAATAAATGAAACATTAAGCCCTTCTTTAAAAATCTGTTCTGTTGCTTAAGGGAACATATTCATACATCAGCCCGGTCTTTCAAGTTCTAAAGTGCAATTTACAAGGCTCAACTAAACCAAATGTCATACCTTTAATTTAGCAAAAAGTTATGTACAAGTCTATTATTCCAATAATCACAGGAGCGGGAATATTTCATGGGGGTGCTGCAAGCTGCACCGCAGGATGTCGTTTTATAGATTTTAAAATTCTCCCTCTCTGCGCAGCCTTCATTTTAAATAATACAGTGCTAAATATGTCACATTTTAAAGTGCTTTTGGCATGCAAATGATCCTTTTTCTAGCAGAAATGCTTTTAAATAAGATGTGTGCTCACTTTTTGGAAACTCTCTAAGTGCATTACATTTCATTGTCCTACAGAGCCATGCAGAGCAAAGTGTACATATAGATCATTTTATCTGTCTAAGGCTGAACAATATATCTGTATATGCATATGTGTAAATTCGTTTAATGCTCAGTAATTTACTGCTAGTTTTGCTGCAGCTATATAGTTCCTTACTAGTGCAGTAAACTTTCTCAGTCTTGGAGTTTTAGATATTTGATACATATATCAAATACAGATTGGAAAGTAGAACGTGGCTGTTACAGTACTGTAACTAGTCAAATAGATTAATAAATAGTCATCACTTAGAGAATTTTTTTTTAATTGATATTCTCCAGTTGATTATAATATGAGCTACAAATGGGCATACCCCAATACTTTCCTTCGAGATGTCAGCTGTCGGTGTTCCAGCACCGGTCTCCTGAGTGGTGTCAGGATTCCATCATCGGTCACATGAGTGCGGATGCTAAACGCATCTCCTACAACCATTGTTAGGAATGTTTATGCTGCAGCAGCGATCCAGTCTGAATTACCCCCCCATGTGCACTACAGGGGAGGCCGGTATAACATGTGCAGAGAGAGTTAGATTTGGACGGGTTATTTTGTTTCTGTGCAGGGTAAATACTGGCTGCTTTATTTTTACACTGCAATCTAGATTTCAGTTTGAACACACCCCACCCAAATCTAACTCTCTCTGCACATGTTATATCTGTCCCGTCCCCCCCTTCCCCTCCCCCTGCAGTGCACATGTTTTTTTTCCCATTAGCTAACAAATTTGCTGCTGCGATCAGATCTGAATTAGGCCCAGTATATATTAAGTTGTTTATTTCAATAAATAATTTACTTAAATCAGACCTATCCTGTCTTTCACAACTGCATTTAGGAATCAAGTGAGAGAGTTGACTGCCTAAGGTCACTTCTACGGCTTTCCTCTATTTTCCAGCCTTACTGTGGCACAACGGATGAAAATAACTTGCCATCGGCTTTTGTCAATTGAAGTATTGAGGACACACAGAAAATATAAATAACTGACATAGACATCAGAAGCCATCACCTGTATTATAGCCTTTCCAAATTTAATGGCAACAGCCATCACCTTCACCCCATGTTGTCAGGAAATGTCCATCAAACCGCAGACACAGGACATTGCTAGTGTCTATGAAGTAAGGATGGTTTGGTAGAGATTCAATAAGTACTAATGAGCATACTTACCATTAGAGATGAGTGGTTCAGATGAACCTGAATCTAAGACCCCCCCGAACTTTTGGTTTCTGAGTCAATCTGAGCCCTGGCTTGAGTTTTCCCGCCAGGCTTAGATTCCAAATTGATACAGAACATCATCCACCTGGCGTTGGAGTTTTACTGGTTTTGGATTCTATATAAGGAACTGGCATCGGTGACTCAGCCCATTTCACTCCAGTCATACTGATGTGTGCTGTGCTGTACTCTACTGTGTCCATCTACAAGTGGCTGGGCTGTATCCATTAAGTGGCTCTGCTGTGTCCATCTACAAGTGACTGTGCTGTGTCCATTAAGTGGCTGTGCTGTGTCCATCCACAAGTGGCTGTGCTGTGTCCATCCACAAGCTGTGTATAATTGTGTCACATAGTGGTGCTGCACTGACTCCGCAAGCCATACCCCACACACTCTGTTCACATATAAGTAGCGTGACTCCATATTGTCCGCTGCCAAAAAAAACCCCAGAAAAGTAAAAAAAGTTAAAAACATATACAGGTTGAGTATCCCATATCCAAATATTCCAAAATACGGAATATTCCGAAATACAGACTTTTTTGCGTGAGCGTGGGATAGTGAAACCTTTGTTTTTTGATGGCTCAATGTACACAAGCTTTGTTTAGTACACACAGTTATTAAAAATATTGTATTAAATTACCTTCCTGCTGTGTGTATAAGGTGAATATGCAACATAAATGAATTGTGTGAATGTAGATACACTTTGTTTAATGCACAAAGTTACAAAAAATATTGGCTAAAATTACCTTCCTGCTGTGTGTATAAGGTGTATATGTAACATAAATGTATTCTGTGCTTAGATTTAGGTCCCATCATCATGATATCTCATTATGGTATGCAATTATTCCAAAATACGGAAAAATCCGATATCCAAAATACTGCTGGTCCCAAGCATTTTGGATAAGGGATACTCACCTGGTATTTTGTTACATTTTATATAACCTGTGTGCGCTGTACCTCAGTGCATTTGTTCACGTACATATATATGCCCTGTGACTCCACGCAGTATGAGTTGAGCTGCCAGTTGAAAAAAAATAAAAAAATATATTGTTGTATAATTTGTTTGAACTTTTCTATGCACTCTACCCCACTATGCTCTGTACTTCAGTGCGCTTTGTTCAATTCATGTACATATAAAAGCAGTCTGATTCCACACACTTAAAAAATGTTAAGTGAGTTAAAAAAAGAATAAGAATAAAAAAAAATATTGTTGTATAATTTGTTTGTACTGTTCTCTGCACTGCACACCAGTACGCTGCGGCAATGTTTCATAGATGTGCTATAAACTGTCATGTGTTTGTGACGCTGTTCTCTCGCTTAGTAACCAGCCAGCTCGCTACAGTCTTTGGCGTAAACTGGATAAAAAACAATATTGTGAGCTGTGAGGTTGTCAAAATTGACTAGAAATTATTGTAATGTTATTGAGGTTAATAATACTATAGGAACAAAAAAGGTACAAATTATGTGATTTTAGCCTTTTTTTGTTCATTGTTAAAATACAAAACAAAAAACAGTCACGCCGTTTTGCTAAACCAAAACTGGATGACATATTAGAGCGAAAACCAGCAAAAAAGATCCATCGCACATCACACTTATTGCACATTATTTTTGCACTTATTACACATAACTGCATCTCAGATCCCAGTCATAATTATAGAGAGCACATCTGCAGCTCCTGCACATAGAAATTATAGTCGTGTGCAGTGGCGTAAGTTTATCCCAGTTGCCCGGAGGCAAGATAAATATTGGTGCCCCTTCTATATTTAGATAAATATATGTATGTGTGTGTATATGTATATATATATATATATATTATGAGTGAGTGAGTGTGTGTATGTATGTATGTATGTGTATATATATAACAGTGATTCAATAAACACACAAAGATTTTTTTCAAAGTCCTGGAGTGACGCTGCTATTTGTCTTAGTATAATTTATATATATATATATATATATATATATATATATATATATATATATAAAATGTGCGTGTGTGTATGGTGCGTTCTGAAAAAAAAATGTATACTGTATAAATACATTTCAGTAACTTCATATAGTTAGAATTCTCATATTTCCTATACAAGAGCAAATAGCTTCACCAGTAAGGTGCCTGCTTCCAGTGTAATAGGTTGTGGGTTCTAATTCTGGGTATAACACTTGTAAAGTGTGTATCTATAATAAAAAGGGATGTGACTTGTAAGGTGCAGGGACCAGTGAGGAAGTCGGCCACTGAAGAGATAGCGGCAGCTATCAATTAACTTAATTGAATGGAGTCATAGAATGGGAAGAAAGGTACCCCCCTTCAGAGCAAGAGCCCGGCAGCAGATGCCTCCGTTGCCTCCCAGAGTTACGCCTCTGGTGGTGTGCACATGCCCCCCACACCTGCACACCCCAGTAGCTATAATAATTTGAAAATACCATTTTATTAGTAAGGATATCAATTAATAAGGCGTTTATACATGAACAGAGTATTTATTACTTGTGTAAATCTGTGTGCAAATTAAACTTTAGCTTGTATTTTAAAATATGATTACCCCTTGCCTTCCAATGTCTTTAAAAATAACAGTGTGGAAGTCAAGAAATTTCAGTAATGGAAGGCATTATTAAATGGAATCTTAATACTATAGTTGAGCAAAACAAAATGCAGGTTTTATGTAGGGATGAGCGGGTTCGTGTCTCAGAACTTTGAGATCCGAGCCCAGATCCGAGTCAGGCTCGGTTTTTCGCGCCCGGATCCAAAAACGAGGCAAAGCGTCATCATCCCGCTGTCGGATCTCACGTGTTTTGGATTCTATATACAGTCCCGGTGATCTGTGCCATCTTCACTCTGGAATTGGAGAGTGCACAGCAAGGACGTTTTCCTTCTTTGCTGTATTCTGTGATGTATTCTGTAATGTATTCTGTGCTGTAATCGGAGAGGCAGGTTAGGGAAGGGGGGCAGATGAGAGCAGAGGGGTTGCAGCAGGAGAGTTGAGTTAACCTGGGGTGCTGCTTGTGTAGGTGTGCTGTGACCAGTGGCGGATCCAGGGGGGGGGCACCCAGGCACGTGCCCCCCCTGTCATATTATTTTTTTTTTTTACCGAGGAGAAGCTTTTTAAGCTCCTTACACTGTCCGAGTGACAGTGTGAACCTGGCTGCTGCTGCTGCTGCTGCCGCTGGTGGCTGCCTGTAGGGGGAGCTGCAGCGGAAGCGCAGCTCCTCTCAGGCAGTTCAAGGGGCCATGAGACAGAGCTACGTGAGGCAGTGGCTGCTGTCTTCGGCTCCCACAGTAATGTAAGGTGAGGAGGGTGTTCAGTTTACTATTAATGAGTGTGTGTATTGCTATGTAAATGTATAGAATGTGTGTGTAACTATGTATATATGCTGTATGCATGTGTACTGTGTGTGCATATATGCTGTGTGTGTGTATGTATGTACAGTATGCTGTGTGCATGCTGTGTGCATATATACTGTGTATATGTATGTACAGTGTGTGTATGTATAATATGCTGTGTGCATGTATACTATGTATGTATGTTTGCATGTATACCGTGTTAGTATGTATGTATGTATACTGTGTGCATGTATACTGTGTGTGTGTGTGTATGATGTGTGCATGTAAACTGTACGCATGTATGCTGTGTACAGTATGTGTGTGTATGTCTATGTACAGATGTTCTGTGTGTGTTGTATGTATATATATATATATACATACACACACACACACACCTTGTCCACGTACGGAACCCCCCCCCCCCATGAAAATCCTGTGTTTGCCACTGATACCATACAGTAACAGGGTGCGTAGTCAGCTGTGTTAGCGTGCATTGCCTCTGTGTCCCTTACAGCAGCGCCAGTCCCGGCTCCCGGCAACGTCGCACATCTGCTGTAATTAGGATGCGACACTGCCACAGCCTGACAGGGGATCTGGGAGAAGAAAGCAGGCTTTGCTGCTGTGAGGTGAGTGGACGTAAGGGGACAGGTAGATGCTGGAAACAGGACGGGGGGCAGAGGGCATAGGCGTAGGAACGGGATGGGGGGGGCAGCTTGACCCCCCCCTCCCCCCCCCACAAACATGATGCGTCGCCCCTTTCTGTACTAGCCGGCTGTCTCTCAATTGGTGATGTATTACTGGGAGGAGGCATGGCTGTGGGCCACACATTCTCCCAGTAATGCATCACCATTGAGGAGACAGCTGGGTATTACAGAAGAGGGGACACCGCCCACGGGGATGCAGAGGTAAGCGCCCCCCCCGCACTGAAGGAGAGCGACCAGCACCACAGCGGAAGCGGAGGGGAGGGAGGGGGGGGGTGTTTGAAGGAGAGGAGATCGGCACCACAGCAGGGGCTCCAGAATGAAATTCAAACTTGCCCCCCCAGTGTGAAATCATTCTGACGCCCCTGACAGAGGGCACTATATTAAAAACACACTGGACCACTCCAACAAAAATGGGGACTATAAAAAAAATAATTACAGAAAGGGACGCTGTAACTAAAAACACACTTGCCCTGTCCCCTACCAGGCCTGCCCCCGCACACTTGCCCTGTCCCCGCACACTCACCCTGTCCCCTACCAGGCCTGTCCCCGCACATCGCCTTGTCCCCTACCAGGCCTGTCCCTGCTCACTTACCGTCCCCACACTCTCATCCTGTCACCCACTGCCCTAGTACTCCATGCCCCCAGCGTGATGAAAACGAGGGCGTGACGCATGGGTATGGCATTCTCTGTGAGGCCAAACCCCTTGTTACAATGCCACACTCTTTTCACAGGAGCATGTGCCGAACCCCCCCTTCCTTCCTCTATTGTGGTGCCCCCCCTGTCATTTTGTTCTGGATCCGCCCCTGGCTGTGACTGTCACTGTGTTAGGGCTCTGCATAGTAGTCAGTGTATTGTATATAGCATACTGTGGCTATGTATAGGACCAGGTGTTGTTCTCTGTCTATAAGGGGCTGAGTACTGCCGTACACTACTGCTATATATTGTCTGTATGTGATCCAAAGCAAAAAATATATATCTATTGGTGGGTCATTCTGACTATTAGTACTGCAGCTGCCGTACACTACTGCTATATATCCTCTGTGTGTGTGATCCAGAGCAAAACATATATTTCTGTTGGTGCATCACTCAGTGACGATTTCTAGTACTGCCGTACACTACTGCTATATATCCTCTGTGTGTGATCTAGAGCAAAAAATATATTTCTATTGGTGCCTCACTTAGTTACGACTACCAGTACTGCCGTACACTACTGCTATATATCTGTGTGTGATCCAAAGCAAAAAATATATTTCTATTTGTGCGTCACTCTGACTACTAGTACAGTGGCTGCCATACACTACTGCTTTATATCCTGTGTGTGATCCAAATCAAAACAATTTGTCTACTAGTGCGTCACTTTGACTACTAGTATAGGGGCTGCTGTACACTACTGCTATATAGCCTGTGTGTGTGTGATCCAGAGCAAAAAATATATTTCTATTGGTGCGTCATTCAGTGATGACTAGCAGTACTGCCGTACACTACTGCTATATATCCTCTGAGTGTGATTCAGAGCAAAAAATACATTTCTATTGGTGCGTCACTCAGTGATGACTACCAGAACTGTCGTACATTACTGCTATATATCTGTGTGTGATCAAAAGCAAAAAATATATTCCTATTGGTGTGTCACTCAGTGACGACTACCAGTACTGCCGTACACTACTGCTATATATCTGTGTGTGATCCAAAGCCAAAAATATATTTCTATTATGTATTTGAAAGGGGTGCTCTGTCTGCTGTATCTGAAAGGGATGATCAGTCCATCCATCCAGGGGCTCCGTCCCAGTGTAAAATTAAAACAATAAAAGCTAAAAATAAAAAGCCTAAAATTATAATACTAAAAAAAAAAAATTGTTTGTGCTGTACCCCAGTGTACTATACAGTTTTTATTTTATTTTCATAAGTACTATGACACTGACAGTCAGACCACAGTATATTATTTCCTACTCATAAACACATTGTGCGGCGCTGTCGGTGTAGTCAACCAGTGTGTAATTATTGTATATGTTTCTGATTCATTTGTGCGACACTGCCAGTGTGTGATATAAAAAATACTTCTACATATTTTTTACTCATTTGTGCGACATTGTAACCGCAGTGTGTGATATAAAAAATAATATTTTTTTAAAATGTAAATTCATATTTTGAGCTGTGTCATCCTACTATACATCCAAGGACTGCAGCTGCTCCGTCCATCTAGGGGTGTTCTGTCAGTCCACCCAAAATCAAAGACATTTTTTTTTTATATTTTGTGCTGTATCCTCCCAGAATACATATAGACGCGCTCCGTCCATTTCAGGGTGTGGTGTCTGTAGCTCATATTCTTATTATAACTTATTGTCCTATTTTCAGAAATCTTATTATCACCACATTGTAATTAATTCAAATTAATATTATTATTAACAATTATAAATTAGATAAATTTAAATTTAAATGAATATAAATAAACTCCCCACACTCATATAGTGAACTTTCTGCATATCAAAGATATATTTGAGGAAATGAAGACTTTGATTCTAAATAAATGAAATTAAATACATTAAATTAAAATAAATGTAAAATAAATTAAATAAATTGAATCTAAAAAATATTGTCTTTTTTATTCTTCTTTGCCTTAATCATCTTTTTGTGAACTGAAATCTTGATCCTTGCCTAATGCGTCTTTTTTTAAATACATTCTTTTGTAAAATATTTTGTCCTCCCAGCATATACATCCAAGGGCTGCTGCTGCTACGTCCAGCTACCTTGGGACAAATGTTTGTCCTAAACTGGATTAAAACAATATTGTGAGCTGTGAGGTGTTCAGAATAGTCTTAAAATTTGTGGAAATTAATGTTATTGAGGTTAATAATACTGTAGGAACAAAAAAATCCCCAAATTCTGTCATTTTAGCTGTTTTGATGATTTTTTTCAATCTAAATCTTAAACCAAAACCCACGAGGGTGGTTTTGGCAAAACCAATCCAGATCCAAAACATGAAGGAGATCCGGATCCAAAACCAAGGCACAAAATCTGAAAAATGGCCCGATGCACACCCCTAGTTTTATGCCAGTTTCACTAAATCTTTAACCTGTTTGGCAGTGAAAGCTGTCCTGCTGTACATTACCAAACTGGCATCTACTGTATGTATCTGAGGCTTTAAGATTGGACTCTCGCTATTACCATACCTCCCAACTATCCCAGGATAGTCACATTTTTCTGGCATTGTCCTGCTGTCCCAACCACTGGCCGCAGTATCCCGCAGTGGGGGGGTAGTTGGGAGACCTTCTCTCATCCGCATGCGCACATCATCTATTTACCGGGAGAGAGGGACAGGGGGTATGTCAGCAGCTCACAGAGCACTGGGCATGCCCCCCCCCCAGTGGCGAAATAAGGTCATGCGCCCTAATTTTGGCATGCGTTTGTGCCCCTCCTCCAGTGTTTAGAAACTTGGGTGCTATGCTGTTACTGATGGCTGAGAAAACTGGTGAAGGGTGCAGGAACCATTGATTCGTGGTCATACAATGACTGTGCACTAATACTAACATGTAATATATTCCCATAGTGCATTTTGGTCTATGAAAACAAGTGCATGTAATACACTTTTCAAACTAGATTTATATGTGTGCAGATGTTTATTGTATTCATTTCTAAACTTATTTCCCTGATTTCTTCCTGTTTCCAGAACTAGTTCTAAGAATTATAAATTAGAGACAAAATCTGGAAGCCCGGGACCTTGTCTATGGTGCTCACTGTCCATTTTCCCTATAACCGTTTCTCTTTTGGGCAGCCCTCCTAGCATATACCTACCCACACTGTCACTCTTCTATTATTATTATTTTTTCAATATTACATGTTTATTGAAATTATGTAATGTAAACAAGGGGGAGGGTAAAAAAGAAAAGATAGGGAAGGAAGGGATATAAGGGAGGGCACACACAGTTTGGGAACCATATCATGCAGAGGATCACAATAAAATAAAGAAACAATATAAAATATTGCCATCAATGATAATTAAAAAAACAGCACTTGTCCACATTTTAATAGTAGTAAAGTACCAAAGGCAACAACAGAAAACAGAGCATACAGTATATAATCTAACAAAGGGTCAAGGTTTAAGGCCAAAAGTAAGGAAAGTGAGGATCTACACTTGAACGGGCTCTAAGGATGTGGGGTAAAACCTCTCATTATCCATCCCAATACTTAGGGATGCTGAGGAGTATAAGGAACCAGCTGTTTCATAGTCATAGTGAGATTGCTGATCTTTTTCAATAATTTCAATGCTCAAGACATACAGTAGGGAGAACACCAAGTTTGGGCTAGAAGGAGATTAATTGAAATTAGGATATGTCCCATTTTATAACGTTCATTGGTGAGGGGTCACCCCTGTATATATGAAACATGGCTAATGGCGGGCATGCAGTTAATTGAAATCCAAGCACTTTAGAGATAAATCCAAATACTGTTGTCCAAAGGTTAGAAATAGATGAGCAGGACCAAAAAATATGAAATAGGGAGCCTACATTCCCACAATTGCACCAACATAAATTTATAATTGATGGCCACACGGGATGTAGTTATGTGACCGTCGGTCAGGAGACCGTCGGTCACAATACCAAAGCTGGGCTCCCGTCACTCAAAATCCCGACAGTCGGCATGCTGACTAACAGGGACTATTCCCACTCGTGGGTGTCCACGACACCCATAGAGTGGGAATAGAACCTGTGGCAAGTGCAGCTCTCCACCGAGCCCACAAGGGGCTTCGTTGTGCTCGCCTCGCCACCGGGCATCTAAAAGCCGGGATCCCAGTGTCGGTGTGGTGGCCGGCGGCGAACCCAACCCGGCCACATAGTATGCAGCAATACTGGTGTTAAATATAAACGATGGAGAAGATTGTAAAATTGTTCCATATGGGACACACATTTAAACAGTCAAAAGAATGTTTGGTATACTGAGTGCCAGTCTTCTTCCAACATAGAGCAGGAGAGGTCAGCTTCCCATTTTACTAAAAAAATAATTTTAATGGCTTAGGAGAATTGATTAGGAGAACCCTTACCCTAACCCTGTACCACTTCGTTATACCCCCTCTACTAACCACTTTAAACAGCCATTCCCGTATAAATTTTGATGTCGGTGACACAGTATGCAGACAATATATAACCAATATCGTAATTGTAAGAATTTGTAAAAAAAAGAAACCTTGGTGATAGTATAAACTGACCCTGAAGTTGGGTATAAAACAGCAAAATACCAGAAGACGTGACCTCATCTAAAGAGAGCACTGCATAAGATATCCAGGAATCAAATAACATGTCCGGGATTAGGAGAACTAAGCCCGTCAGGGAAAAATCAGTGGATGGCAGGAGATCTTATCGGATCGAGAGACAAAAACAAACCTGGCCTTACTTGTGGCCTAAACCACAGATGAGCAGGTGACATTATTTATGGTAATAGACAGTGGCAGATATTACCTAGAGGCTCAAAGACTGCAGCTCCCCCAGGTAAAAGCCACCACTCAGCTCAGTGTCAGTGAACCAGATGCATTCCGTGACTGCACTGGCTTCCCTGTAACTGGCAGTGACTTCCTATTGGAAGTCCAATTTGCCAATCATCCACAGGACAGGCAGTCCCATTGGGAGGGGTTTCCTCCCTCTGGGACTGCCAGACCAGAGTGCGATTATCAGAAAAGAGGCTTCCTGTGGGAAGCCACTCCATGTCTCATCATCAGCCCTACCCAGTTTCTATGGGCTGCTGCCAATGCAACCCATAGAAGCCTGGGGTATGTACATGTGCAGTCGAGCTGTCTCTTGCGCACATGTCCAGGTGCCTGCCAGATCCAATGCGCTGGCACCGGAACCCGGCTGGCCGGGGGCCAGCTCTCATCTCTTCCTCTCTGGCATGGGCAGCAACAGCCCCTTTGGTCACAAAAGGAGCTGGTGCTGGTAATAGAGGATAGTAACCATAGCGTGTTTTTTAGATGAAATGGGGATAACATGCCACATTTCAACAAAACTCACATCTTGGGATTTTCCCTAGAGAACCATGCTCCCAAATTGGCATAGTAAACCCTCAATTTGTTACAAATGCAAATCCGGGAATGCTAGCCCACCTTCAGATTTTGGGAGGGACCGTATTCTCCTAGCTAAGGTTTTTTACCTATCTATATACATTTAATGAAAATAGCGAATACACTTGTCTAGCAAATATTTGGGAATCAGTAACAGAATAGTTCTAAATAAATATAAGATCTTGGGGAGTAAGACTTCGCAATGCGGCCCATCCACGAGACTCTCTGCAGCATCCAATCCCATGTCATCAGTGAGATTTTGCTAAATAGAGGGGAGAAATTACCCTATATCAAATCAGAAGATTTGGAGTGATCTGGATCCCCAAGTATTTAAGGCTTCTATCCTGGCAATCATAGGAGTCGTCCTTACTGAGAGATTGTAATAGGTCTGGGGGAAAATTGATGAGAAGAGCTCCCGTTTTGGATCCATTCTATTTATAATAGGACACATTCGTATAATCCTCCAGTACTGCATGTAAATTATGCAATGACCTACATGGATCAGTAATGGTCACAAGGACGTCATCTGCAAATAAGCACATTTTATAAGAATGTCCATACAGAACAGGATTGGTTCAAACAGTTTCCGCTAAAGGCACTATAATCGGAGTAAAGACCAAAGGGGAAAGAGGGCAACCTTGGCAAGTACTATTTGCTATTGGAAACACAGAAGATAAAATGCTGTTTCATACCCTCTGGCAGATGGTATGTAATATAATGCAGAAATAGATGCTAAGGCTCTACCATGAATCCCAAATTTGCAGAGAACCGCACGTAAATAGCCCCAATGAAGCCTGTTCAATTCCTTCTCTGCATCTAGGAACAAAAGTAGAAGAGGGTCACTTGAAGCAGCATAGGCATAGATAATATTGATTGCTCTCCTGGTGTTATGCCCAGTACGAAGTCAACCTGATCCCGATGAACAAGAAAATGGAGCAGAGTGTTAAGTTTGTTCGCTATAAGCTTAGAGTAGATCTATGTCGATTGAATGTCGGTATTCAGAAGGGCTATTGGGTGCTAATTTGCTAGGAGGGAGGGATTTCTACCCGGTTTAGGAGATCCTACTATACCGGCCTCAGACAACTCTTTCGGAAAAGAGCCACTAGAGGAAGATTCATTATGAATTTTTGTCAGAGTCAGAATTAGAGTTTTGCTAAAGAATTTATAAAATCTGTTAGTATAGTCATCAGGGACAGAGACGCAATAACTACTTTACTTTCATCCGGGGTCCAAGGATGCTCAAGGGGCTGAAGGGTAGCTGAATGTCTTTCAAGAATTTATCTATGCCTTCCTGTGTCAGTTGAGACGTCAACAAGTAGTCCACTAAATTATATAAAAAGTAATAGTAATGTGCAAAATCATTAACAATATCAGAGGGATCGGAAACTTTAATGCCATCAAAATTTGTAATTACCCTTATCTGCTTCTTCGCCAAATTCCCTCTCAGTTTCCTGGCAAGTAGCCTACCTGCTCTGTCACCCTGTACGTAAAAGTTCTGCTTCAATTTAAAAAGAGTTTTATGTACTTCCTTCAGAGCCAAGACATTCCACTAATCTCTAACTTTGAGAAGTACACTGTAAATTTTACCATTGGAAGGAGACGCTTTTAGTTTAAGTTCTAGATCAGCTATGCAAGATTCTATTCCAGCCCAATGACACCCATCTCTTTTGCGGAGACGGTCTGTAGCCTGAATTGCTGATCCGCATACAACTGCCTTAAGGAAGCACCAAAATGTAAGAGAGAAGTGTCACTAGGTGAATTGCTTTCTCTGAACAAGTAAAGAGGTTGAGAAACAATCTGTTTGGCTTCCTTATTAAATGGCAAATGGTTCCTTATGCACCAATGGTTTGGAGCTTGGAGGGGTTCTATAGGAGTTCAGGTCTATCACTCTTCTATTTTGCGGTCGCCCCCTACTAACATCACCTCTACACCCCTGTGCCTTTCTTCCTTTTCTTATCATGTACCTTAAATTAAACAACTCAACTTATTTTGGTCATGCTACGGTTGCCACTTGTTGGTTTCATAACCTTTATATATATATATTAGGTGTATTGTTACATTTGTAAATTGGTAAATCTGTACCTCCTTCTTTCTACACATTGTTCTTCCTACAAATAAAGGGCCTGATTCATATTTGTAAGTAAAGCAAAAAAGCTAGCAAATATGCAAAACCATGCTGCCCGGCAAGTGGGCAGATGTAACATGTGCAGAATATTTAGCGTTGGTTGGGGGTGTATCTAACATTTGTGGTCTACATGCAAAAACAGCCTGTATTTACCCTGCACAGAAAATTATAAATATATTTGTTCTCCTTGCTTGGCAACATGGTTTGTTCCAGACACACTTATGCTAACAAAAAAATGAGCGAGGCTTTGTAGTTGTATATAAAACCCCATCAGGAAAGCACAAATTCACAAAATCTAAGGGGAAAGAAAGAAAGAAAGAAAGAAAGAAAGAAAGAAAGAAAGAAAGAAAGAAAGAAAGAAAGAAAGAAAGAAAGAAAGAAAGAAAGAAAGAAAGAAAGAAAGAAAGACAAGACTCACAAGCCGGAGTAAAGGGGAGTCATGTAATACATCTAAATGCTCTAGGAATACTAAAGAAGTTGGGTCAACTCAACTTAGGTCGACAGTCATTAGGTCGACCACTGTAGGTTGACATGGGCAATAGGTAGACATGTACTAGGTCGAGTTTCTGAACTTTTTTTGGATTTGTTTTCTTCGTAAAGTGATGGGGAACCCCAATTAGTGCACCGTGTTCGCTCGCCATGCTTCGGGCAAGGTGGCTTGCTTCGCTCGGCACAGGTTACCGTTCCAATCGTAGTCCACGTGGATCGTCAAGCATGGAAAATTCCAGAAATTTTTTAAAAATAGAAAAACTAAGGTTGACCTATTAACCTGTCGACCTAGTACATGTCGACCTAATGACCATGTTGACCAAATGACCATGTCAACTTAATGCATGTCGACCTTCAGTGGTCAACCTAATGACTGTCGACCTAAGCTGTGTTGACCTAACGACCGTATCCCAAATAACCAGTCATCCTGGTACAACCTTATTTTTTGCAAGTTACTACACTACACAAACTTTACTGTCACCTGTAAGGTGGGATAACTGCTTTTGGAGATGTGTTTTCATGGGTTCAGTAGTAAGCATCATAGCACAGTGCTTTACAATAATAAATTATATCAGCATTAAATTAATCCATGGATCATACCTGTTATGTGTTATTGGATTGCACAGAATGTTATGGCTGATGTCCACTTGTACTAGCTAATTTGCAAGGTAGCCATTCACATGGTCGACCATGTTATGGTCGACAGTCATTAGGTCGACCACTATTGGTCGACATTGACATGCTCGACATGGACACATGGTCGACACAAGAAAGGTCGACACATGAAAAGGTCGACATGAGTTTTTTTAACTTTTTTTCTTTTGGGGAACTTTCCATACTTTACGATCCACGTGGACTACGATTGGAACGGTAATCTGTGCCGAGCAAAGCGGTAGCAGAGCGAAGGCACCATGCCCGAAGCATGGCGAGCGAAGTGAGCCATGCGAGGGGACGTGGTGCACTAAGTGGGGTTCCCAGTCACTTTACGCAAAAAACGACACCCAAAAAAATTAATAAAACTCATGTCGACCTTTTCATGTGTCGACCATTTTCATGTGTCGACCATGTGTCCATGTCGACCATGTCAATGTCGACCAATAGTGGTCGACCTAATGACTGTCGACCATAGCATGGTCGACCATTCATACCGGAACCAATTTGCAATGGTAAGTCTCTTTATTCCATTCATTCCCTACACCTGCTTCTCCTGCTTTGTTTTCTGTACGTTCATAGTTAGAACCATTATTTTTTTCAATAAATACTATTGATGATTAAAAACTATACAATAATTTTACCAAATGAGGTTATTTGGATTTACAAAAAAATACTTTTAAGAAAATGCATATAATTTTGCAGGCTGTGTATAACTTGGTTTTGAGAAATATTATACAGATCTTAAGTGATATAAAGTTTAATACTACCCCTAAAGTGTTTATGGTATTGTAAGTCAGTCAGGCAAAATTCAATCACCAACTGTTATCAACACAATTATATCAAACAGTCCTTCTAATTGATACTTTAAACATCCAAGTCATTCAGTTATTTGAACTTCAAAAAACACGAACGACGGAACAAAAAGACTAAAATTAACTGTTGTGAACAAAAACAGTCTTTTCCGGACATCGTGACTGTTCCAATTCGATACCGTCTACAAATGGTTGGCTAAACTCAATGGGTCAGGTCGCTACTTCCAGCAGTAAAGGTTCATTGTTTCAGCCATGACCTGTGGAATTGTTTAGATGCTTCCAAGACTGATTCTTCACCTGAGCGTGCAAACCACACAGTGGTCCAGGAAACTGATCCTGCAGACTGATCAGGGCATGTGGCCCTTCACTCTGCAGATGGCTTGAAAGGAAATGAATCAGAATTTTATCTGTTAGCAGGACACATATGTTACAAAACCCTTGTTTCATCTGTTGACAAAGTAGTTCCCTGAACTAGCCCTGGCTCCTGCTGTCTTTGGATCAACATTAAAATATTTCAAGCTACCAAAATAGTGTTTAATATTCCCACCCTGCTGTAACTAAATTTAGAGCAGAGGGACCATTCGCCCTGTCTGTCATTTGCTGTAGCAGAACACTCAGCAACAACAGCTAATCCCAACCACTGGCACCACCAATAAGTATATTTTATTATATTAAATTTGTGGTTTAGTTGGACCATTAATAGTCCTGCTGGTAAAACTGTGCATATTGGTGGTCATTCCAAGTTGTTTGCTCGCTGCCAATTTTCGCTATGCTGCGATCTGGTGCAAAATGCGCATGTGCATGGTACGCAGCGCGCATGCGCTAAGTTATTTACCTAAAAACTTAGTAGTTTTGCTGTTGCTCGAGCTGCGCTTTTCAGTCGCACTGCTGATCGGTGAGTGATTGGCAGGAAAGGGGTGTTTCTGGGTGGTAACTGAGCTTTTTCCGGGAGTGTGCTAAAATACGCAGGCGTGCCAGGGAAAAACGCAGGAGTGGCTGGAGAAACGGGGGAGTGGCTGGCCAAACGCAGGGTGTGTTTGTGACGTCAAACCAGGAACTAAACAGACTGAGCTGATCGCAATCTAGGAGTAGGTCTGGAGCTTCTCAGAAACTGCAAGGAAATGTTTAATAGCAATTCTGCTACTCTTTCGTTAGCAATTCTGCAAAGCTAAGATACACTCCCAGAGGGCGGCGGCCTAGCGTGTGCAATGCTTTAGAATGTAAGCTCTCACGAGCAGGGCACTCTTCCCTCATGTGCTTATCCTTTCTTACTTTAATAATCTTCAACTGCATCAATTCCAGCAGTCCTCTGCCACCTGATACTTATTCCAGTGTCATCTGCTGATGTAACTATGTTTATTTACCCTGTACTTGTCCAGGGCCGAAACTAGGATTTTTGTCACCCGGGGCAAGGTAGTCATTTGACACCCCCCCCCCCCCCCCCCCGCAAAAAGAAATAAAAAATATATTATACAATAAATATATAAAAATAATAAAATAAAATAAAAAAAATAAAAAATAAATGAATAAAAATATTATATATATATATATATATATATATATATCTCTCTTTCAGAACTTTTTTACCTGAAAAACTGCCTTTTCTAACATAAATTTCATATCCAGGAAAAAGTGTCCCCATTTTACACAGTACGACAGGCAAGTGTCCCCATTCCCCATTTTACACATTGCGGCAGACAGGTGTCCCCATTTTACACATTGCGGCAGGAAAAAGTGTCCCCATTTTACACATTGCGGCAGGAAAAAGTGTCCCCATTTTACACATTGCGGCAGGCACAGGTCCCCATTTTACACAGTACGCTGGCAAGTGTCCCCATTTTACACATAGCGGCAGGCACAGGTCCCCATTTTACACAGTACGCTGGCAAGTGTCCCCATTTTACACATAGCGGCAGGCACAGGTCCCCATTTTACACAGTACGCTGGCAAGTGTCCCCATTTTACACATTGCTGCAGGCACAGGTCCCCATTTTACACAGTACGCTGGCAAGTGTCCCCATTTTACACATAGCGGCAGGCACAGGTCCCCATTTTACACAGTACGCTGGCAAGTGTCCCCATTTTACACATAGCGGCAGGCACAGGTCCCCATTTTACACAGTACGCTGGCAAGTGTCCCCATTTTACACATTGCGGCAGGCACAGGTCCCCATTTTACACAGTACGCTGGCAAGTGTCCCCATTTTACACATAGCGGCAGGCACAGGTCCCCATTTTACACAGTACGCTGGCAAGTGTCCCCATTTTACACATTGCGGCAGGCACAGGTCCCCATTTTACACATTGCGGCAGGTGGTGGAGGGAGAGAGAGAGAGAGGAAGGGAGAGGGGCTGACTTACATTTGAAGCGGTTCTCGCCGCTCTTCAGCCACCTCTCCCTCCTCGTCTGCGCGGCTCCGGGCTCCCCCTTCTCCCTCCTCCGGCGGGGTTTCGTGGAATGACGCGTTTGCGCCGTGACGTCACGACGCAATCGCGTCATTCCGCGAAACCCCGCCCCCCGAGCTGGGCACTCGGGAGAAGGGGGTTTAAAAGTAAGTGCCGCGGCGGGTGTTAGGGGGTCTCGGCGCCCCCTCCAATCTGGCGCCCAGGTCGCCTGCCCCCCTAGCCCCCCCCTAGTTTCGGCCCTGACTTGTCCTATACTGTCATCAACTGTAAGTTGCTGTTTTCCTGTTTGATTATTTATGTACTCTGTAATTGGGCGCTGCGGAACCCTTGTGGTGCCATATAAATAAAGGACAATAATAATAATAATAATAATAATAATGCTAAAAGCAGCTAGCGAGCGAACAACTCTGAATGAGGGCCATTGGGTCTAAGAACACTTAAAGGAAGATTTTACTTAGAATGAAACCGTTAGTCTTGATTTATTATGCATTGTTTCTTATTCTTAATAAATCTCATAATTCAATATCCCAATAAACTTTTTTTTTTTCGTTTCTAAAAAATACATTTTCAAGATATTGCTATATGTTTGTCATGATTTTAACCACAATTAGAAATGGAGACTCCTGGATCTCAGTTCATTATAATGTCCATTCAAAACATTAGTGAACCCTCAGAAGTAATTTGAACATAAACCCCCTTTATCGTCCTAGAACACAATTACCTCGTTAGGATTTTAACACACATAAAAAATCCTTTTTCTTAATAATGTATGAAGAAAATCGCAGGCCCCAGTCAGGTATTATTATGGCTTTTAAAATTAAATAATCCACAAAACAGCCATTCTATCTCCTCTGTAGAAAAAATGCTAATAATGCTTTTAAAATGGTCTTTAAAAAATCTAATTATATCATTGCAAAAGTGAAGGGACCAAAGGCCAAGCGAAATTCTGCCAACATAAATCACATCTCTCCCCCCTTACAACTTTATTCCAATGGTTTTAAACGCTTGAGATGCAGTCATTTTAATAGCAGTGCAGGAATGAGACAGTCGTAACTTTTCTTTATCACATAACTGTCTATAAGTGTTATTAAATGCTCCAAAATAAGCGAACCCATTACTGTATGTGTCTCATACTGCATTTAACCAGCAGGATTATAGTCTTTTAATCATACAGGGGCAACATGAAATAGTTTTAAGGAGCTGTATTAAGGTCACTGCAGTGCCTTTTTATCAGACCGGTGGCCTTTAACATTTTGGCTATTGAAAGGCAGTTAACGATAGAGGGTTCAACCAGCTATCTGCTATTGAGTGAATTGCACAATAGAATCAATCAACAAACTACGACATACCAGATATATATACATGTATTGTCATGCAGAAATGACAAGTTTTGTTACCTTAACAGATGAATGATGGTAATAATTCATTTTTTTATTTACTGTATTAGAAATTTCAAGATGAATATTTACCCACTGTAAGTGAACACATACAGTAGCTTACAAGATGTACAGCAATGGCTCTTTAACCTTTCACTGCCAGTAGTCATGCCAAAAGTGCAAATATGGAATAACTTTTTTGAAAATGATTTACCCTACTCAAGTAAACTTTGTCTAGTTTTATATTTTGTGACAGATTTGCTTTTTCTTTGGACACCAGTGTGTGTGTGTGCGTGTGTGTGCGTGCGTGTGCGTGCGTGTGTGTAGATAGATAGATAGATAGATAGATAGATAGATAGATAGATAGATAGATAGATTTTAAATAACAATAGTGGAGCGCTCCAATAAAATTATTTCTTCCATATTAAGCATTTCGGTCCATTGTGGCAAAGGACCTGTACAAGAATTTGCAGACTACCTATTAACTCCCAAAAGCCATATGATCATTTTAGTTAAACAATATTGGACCTGTATTTTATTATATATCTATATACTGTATATCTATATATATATAAATCTATAGATATGTGTATATATATATATATATATATATACATACATACTAGTGATGTGCACTGGAAATTTTTCGGGTTTTCTGTTTTGGTTTTGGATTCGGTTCCGCGGCCGTGTTTTGGATTCGGACGCGTTTTGGCAAAACCTCCCTGAAAATTTTTTGTCGGATTCGGGTGTGTTTTGGATTCGGGTGTTTTTTTTTTTACAAAAACCCCTCAAAAACAGCTTAAATCATGGAATTTGGGGGTCATTTTGATCCCATAGTATTATTAACCTCAATAACCATAATTTCCACTCATTTTTCAGTAGAGATGAGCGGGTTCGGTTTCTCTGAATCCGAACCCGCCAGAACTTCATGTTTTTTTTCACGGGTCCGAGCGAATCGGATCTTCCCGCCTTGCTCGGTTAACCCGAGCGCGCCCGAACGTCATCATGACGCTGTCGGATTCTCGCGAGGCTCAAATTCTATCGCGAGACTCGGATTCTATATAAGGAGCCGCGCGTCGCCGCCATTTTCACACGTGCATTGAGATTGATAGGGAGAGGACGTGGCTGGCGTCCTCTCCGTTTAGAATAGATTAGAGAGACACTTGATTTACTAATTTTGGGGAGCATTAGGAGTACTCAGTACAGTGCAGAGTTTTGCTGATAGTGACCAGTGACCACCAGTTTTATTTATAATCCGTTCTCTGCCTGAAAAAAGCGATACACAGCACACAGTGACTCAGTCACATACCATATCTGTGTGCACTGCTCAGGCTCAGGCCAGTGTGCTGCATCATCTATTATCTATATATAATATTATATATATCTGTCTGACTGCTCAGCTCACACAGCTTATAATTGTGGGGGAGACTGGGGAGCACTACTGCAGTGCCAGTTATAGGTTATAGCAGGAGCCAGGAGTACATAATATATTATATAGTGAGTGACCACCAGACACACAGTGCAGTTTATTTAATATATCCGTTCTCTGCCTGAAAAAAGCGATACACACAGTGACTCAGTCAGTCACATACCATATCTGTGTGCACTGCTCAGGCTCAGGCCAGTGTGCTGCATCATCTATATATATTATATATCTGTCTGACTGCTCAGCTCACACAGCTTATAATTGTGGGGGAGACTGGGGAGCACTACTGCAGTGCCAGTTATAGGTTATAGCAGGAGCCAGGAGTACATAATATTATATTAAAATTAAACAGTGCACACTTTTGCTGCAGGAGTGCCACTGCCAGTGTGACTAGTGACCAGTGACCTGACCACCAGTATATATAATATTAGTAGTATACTATCTCTTTATCAACCAGTCTATATTAGCAGCAGACACAGTACAGTGCGGTAGTTCACGGCTGTGGCTACCTCTGTGTCGGCACTCGGCAGCCCGTCCATAATTGTATATACCACCTAACCGTGGTTTTTTTTTCTTTCTTTATACATACATACTAGTTACGAGTATACTATCTCTTTATCAACCAGTCTATATATTAGCAGCAGACACAGTACAGTGCGGTAGTTCACGGCTGTGGCTACCTCTGTGTCGGCACTCGGCAGCCCGTCCATAATTGTATATACCACCTAACCGTGGTTTTTTTTTCTTTCTTTATACATACATACTAGTTACGAGTATACTATCTCTTTATCAACCAGTCTATATATTAGCAGCAGACACAGTACAGTGCGGTAGTTCACGGCTGTGGCTACCTCTGTGTCGGCACTCGGCAGCCCGTCCATAATTGTATATACCACCTAACCGTGGTTTTTTTTTCTTTCTTTATACATACATACTAGTTACGAGTATACTATCTCTTTATCAACCAGTCTATATATTAGCAGCAGACACAGTACAGTGCGGTAGTTCACGGCTGTGGCTACCTCTGTGTCGGCACTCGGCAGCCCGTCCATAATTGTATATACCACCTAACCGTGGTTTTTTTTTCTTTCTTTATACATACATACTAGTTACGAGTATACTATCTCTTTATCAACCAGTCTATATATTAGCAGCAGACACAGTACAGTGCGGTAGTTCACGGCTGTGGCTACCTCTGTGTCGGCACTCGGCAGCCCGTCCATAATTGTATATACCACCTAACCGTGGTTTTTTTTTCTTTCTTTATACATACATACTAGTTACGAGTATACTATCTCTTTATCAACCAGTCTATATTAGCAGCAGACACAGTACAGTGCGGTAGTTCACGGCTGTGGCTACCTCTGTGTCAGCACTCGGCAGCCCGTCCATAATTGTATATACCACCTAACCGTGGTTTTTTTTTCTTTCTTTATACATACATACTAGTTACGAGTATACTATCTCTTTATCAACCAGTCTATATATTAGCAGCAGACACAGTACAGTGCGGTAGTTCACGGCTGTGGCTACCTCTGTGTCGGCACTCGGCAGCCCGTCCATAATTGTATATACCACCTAACCGTGGTTTTTTTTTCTTTCTTTATACATACATACTAGTTACGAGTATACTATCTCTTTATCAACCAGTCTATATATTAGCAGCAGACACAGTACAGTGCGGTAGTTCACGGCTGTGGCTACCTCTGTGTCGGCACTCGGCAGCCCGTCCATAATTGTATATACCACCTAACCGTGGTTTTTTTTTCTTTCTTTATACATACATACTAGTTACGAGTATACTATCTCTTTATCAACCAGTCTATATATTAGCAGCAGACACAGTACAGTGCGGTAGTTCACGGCTGTGGCTACCTCTGTGTCGGCACTCGGCAGCCCGTCCATAATTGTATATACCACCTAACCGTGTTTTTTTTTTCTTTCTTTATACATACATACTAGTTACGAGTATACTATCTCTTTATCAACCAGTCTATATTAGCAGCAGACACAGTACAGTGCGGTAGTTCACGGCTGTGGCTACCTCTGTGTCGGCACTCGGCAGCCCGTCCATAATTGTATATACCACCTAACCGTGGTTTTTTTTTCTTTCTTTATACATACATACTAGTTACGAGTATACTATCTCTTTATCAACCAGTCTATATATTAGCAGCAGACACAGTACAGTGCGGTAGTTCACGGCTGTGGCTACCTCTGTGTCGGCACTCGGCAGCCCGTCCATAATTGTATACTAGTATCCAATCCATCCATCTCCATTGTTTACCTGAGGTGCCTTTTAGTTGTGCCTATTAAAATATGGAGAACAAAAATGTTGAGGTTCCAAAATTAGGGAAAGATCAAGATCCACTTCCACCTCGTGCTGAAGCTGCTGCCACTAGTCATGGCCGAGACGATGAAATGCCAGCAACGTCGTCTGCCAAGGCCGATGCCCAATGTCATAGTACAGAGCATGTCAAATCCAAAACACCAAATATCAGTAAAAAAAGGACTCCAAAACCTAAAATAAAATTGTCGGAGGAGAAGCGTAAACTTGCCAATATGCCATTTACCACACGGAGTGGCAAGGAACGGCTGAGGCCCTGGCCTATGTTCATGGCTAGTGGTTTAGCTTCACATGAGGATGGAAGCACTCAGCCTCTCGCTAGAAAAATGAAAAGACTCAAGCTGGCAAAAGCAGCACAGCAAAGAACTGTGCATTCTTCGAAATCCCAAATCCACAAGGAGAGTCCAATTGTGTCGGTTGCGATGCCTGACCTTCCCAACACTGGACGTGAAGAGCATGCGCCTTCCACCATTTGCACGCCCCCTGCAAGTGCTGGAAGGAGCACCCGCAGTCCAGTTCCTGATAGTCAGATTGAAGATGTCAGTGTTGAAGTACACCAGGATGAGGAGGATATGGGTGTTGCTGGCGCTGGGGAGGAAATTGACCAGGAGGATTCTGATGGTGAGGTGGTTTGTTTAAGTCAGGCACCCGGGGAGACACCTGTTGTCCGTGGGAGGAATATGGCCGTTGACATGCCAGGTGAAAATACCAAAAAAATCAGCTCTTCGGTGTGGAGGTATTTCACCAGAAATGCGGACAACAGGTGTCAAGCCGTGTGTTCCCTTTGTCAAGCTGTAATAAGTAGGGGTAAGGACGTTAACCACCTCGGAACATCCTCCCTTATACGTCACCTGCAGCGCATTCATAATAAGTCAGTGACAAGTTCAAAAACTTTGGGTGACAGCGGAAGCAGTCCACTGACCAGTAAATCCCTTCCTCTTGTAACCAAGCTCACGCAAACCACCCCACCAACTCCCTCAGTGTCAATTTCCTCCTTCCCCAGGAATGCCAATAGTCCTGCAGGCCATGTCACTGGCAATTCTGACGAGTCCTCTCCTGCCTGGGATTCCTCCGATGCATCCTTGCGTGTAACGCCTACTGCTGCTGGCGCTGCTGTTGTTGCCGCTGGGAGTCGATGGTCATCCCAGAGGGGAAGTCGTAAGCCCACTTGTACTACTTCCAGTAAGCAATTGACTGTTCAACAGTCCTTTGCGAGGAAGATGAAATATCACAGCAGTCATCCTACTGCAAAGCGGATAACTGAGTCCTTGACAACTATGTTGGTGTTAGACGTGCGTCCGGTATCCGCCGTTAGTTCACAGGGAACTAGACAATTTATTGAGGCAGTGTGCCCCCGTTACCAAATACCATCTAGGTTCCACTTCTCTAGGCAGGCGATACCGAGAATGTACACGGACGTCAGAAAAAGACTCACCAGTGTCCTAAAAAATGCAGTTGTACCCAATGTCCACTTAACCACGGACATGTGGACAAGTGGAGCAGGGCAGGGTCAGGACTATATGACTGTGACAGCCCACTGGGTAGATGTATGGACTCCCGCCGCAAGAACAGCAGCGGCGGCACCAGTAGCAGCATCTCGCAAACGCCAACTCTTTCCTAGGCAGGCTACGCTTTGTATCACCGCTTTCCAGAATACGCACACAGCTGAAAACCTCTTACGGCAACTGAGGAAGATCATCGCGGAATGGCTTACCCCAATTGGACTCTCCTGTGGATTTGTGGCATCGGACAACGCCAGCAATATTGTGTGTGCATTAAATATGGGCAAATTCCAGCACGTCCCATGTTTTGCACATACCTTGAATTTGGTGGTGCAGAATTTTTTAAAAAACGACAGGGGCGTGCAAGAGATGCTGTCGGTGGCCAGAAAAATTGCGGGACACTTTCGGCGTACAGGCACCACGTACAGAAGACTGGAGCACCACCAAAAACTACTGAACCTGCCCTGCCATCATCTGAAGCAAGAAGTGGTAACGAGGTGGAATTCAACCCTCTATATGCTTCAGAGGTTGGAGGAGCAGCAAAAGGCCATTCAAGCCTATACAATTGAGCACGATATAGTAGGTGGAATGCACCTGTCTCAAGTGCAGTGGAGAATGATTTCAACGTTGTGCAAGGTTCTGATGCCCTTTGAACTTGCCACACGTGAAGTCAGTTCAGACACTGCCAGCCTGAGTCAGGTCATTCCCCTCATCAGGCTTTTGCAGAAGAAGCTGGAGGCATTGAAGAAGGAGCTAAAAGGGAGCGATTCCGCTAGGCATGTGGGACTTGTGGATGCAGCCCTTAATTCGCTTAACAAGGATTCACGGGTGGTCAATCTGTTGAAATCAGAGCACTACATTTTGGCCACCGTGCTCGATCCTAGATTTAAAGCCTACCTTGGATCTCTCTTTCCGGCAGACACAGGTCTGCTGGGGTTGAAAGACCTGCTGGTGACAAAATTGTCAAGTCAAGCGGAACGCGACCTGTCAACATCTCCTCCTTCACATTCTCCCGCAACTGGGGGTGCGAGGAAAAGGCTCAGAATTCCGAGCCCACCCGCTGGCGGTGATGCAGGGCAGTCTGGAGCGACTGCTGATGCTGACATCTGGTCCGGACTGAAGGACCTGACAACGATTACGGACATGTCGTCTACTGTCACTGCATATGATTCTCTCAACATTGATAGAATGGTGGAGGATTATATGAGTGACCGCATCCAAGTAGGCACGTCACACAGTCCGTACTTATACTGGCAGGAAAAAGAGGCAATTTGGAGGCCCTTGCACAAACTGGCTTTATTCTACCTAAGTTGCCCTCCCACAAGTGTGTACTCCGAAAGAGTGTTTAGTGCCGCCGCTCACCTTGTCAGCAATCGGCGTACGAGGTTACATCCAGAAAATGTGGAGAAGATGATGTTCATTAAAATGAATTATAATCAATTCCTCCGCGGAGACATTGACCAGCAGCAATTGCCTCCACAAAGTACACAGGGAGCTGAGATGGTGGATTCCAGTGGGGACGAATTGATAATCTGTGAGGAGGGGGATGTACACGGTGATATATCGGAGGGTGAAGATGAGGTGGACATCTTGCCTCTGTAGAGCCAGTTTGTGCAAGGAGAGATTAATTGCTTCTTTTTTGGGGGGGGGTCCAAACCAACCCGTCATATCAGTCACAGTCGTGTGGCAGACCCTGTCACTGAAATGATGGGTTGGTTAAAGTGTGCATGTCCTGTTTTGTTTATACAACATAAGGGTGGGTGGGAGGGCCCAAGGACAATTCCATCTTGCACCTCTTTTTTCTTTTCTTTTTCTTTGCATCATGTGCTGATTGGGGAGGGTTTTTTGGAAGGGCCATCCTGCGTGACACTGCAGTGCCACTCCTAGATGGGCCCGGTGTTTGTGTCGGCCACTAGGGTCGCTAATCTTACTCACACAGCTACCTCATTGCGCCTCTTTTTTTCTTTGCGTCATGTGCTGTTTGGGGAGGGTTTTTTGGAAGGGACATCCTGCGTGACACTGCAGTGCCACTCCTAGATGGGCCCGGTGTTTGTGTCGGCCACTAGGGTCGCTTATCTTACTCACACAGCGACCTCGGTGCAAATTTTAGGACTAAAAATAATATTGTGAGGTGTGAGGTATTCAGAATAGACTGAAAATGAGTGTAAATTATGGTTTTTGAGGTTAATAATACTTTGGGATCAAAATGACCCCCAAATTCTATGATTTAAGCTGTTTTTTAGTGTTTTTTGAAAAAAACACCCGAATCCAAAACACACCCGAATCCGACAAAAAAAATTCGGTGAGGTTTTGCCAAAACGCGTTCGAACCCAAAACACGGCCGCGGAACCGAACCCAAAACCAAAACACAAAACCCGAAAAATTTCAGGCGCTCATCTCTAATTTTCAGTCTATTCTGAACACCTCACACCTCACAATATTATTTTTAGTCCTAAAATTTGCACCGAGGTCGCTGGATGACTAAGCTAAGCGACCCAAGTGGCCGACACAAACACCTGGCCCATCTAGGAGTGGCACTGCAGTGTCAGACAGGATGGCACTTCAAAAAAATAGTCCCCAAACAGCACATGATGCAAAGAAAAAAAGAGGCGCAATGAGGTAGCTGTATGACTAAGCTAAGCGACCCAAGTGGCCGACACAAACACCTGGCCCATCTAGGAGTGGCACTGCAGTGTCAGACAGGATGGCAGATTTAAAAAATAGTCCCCAAACAGCACATGATGCAAATAAAAAAAGAGGTGCACCAAGGTCGCTGGATGGCTAAGCTAAGCGACCCAAGTGGCCGACACAAACACCTGGCCCATCTAGGAGTGGCACTGCAGTGTCAGACAGGATGACACTTCAAAAAAATAGTCCCCAAACAGCACATGATGCAAAGCAAAAAAGAGGCGCAGTGAGGTAGCTGTGTGACTAAGCTAAGCGACCCAAGTGGCCGACACAAACACCTGGCCCATCTAGGAGTGGCACTGCAGTGTCAGACAGGATGGCACTTCAAAAAAATAGTCCCCAAACAGCACATGATGCAAAGAAAAAAAGAGGCGCAGTGAGGTAGCTGTGTGACTGTTAGGGTCTCCTGCCCTGTGCTGCCACGTCGTCATGGCAACCGGGAGACAAGTGCTAGTGGAGTAACCTGAGCGCAGCTGATACTCCGGTTCGGGTCTTTTGCTGTGCAGTGGTTATAGGCTCTGTGCACGGCAGGGGATCCGGTGCTGGTTTTTGTGCTCACAGTCTGTGAGGTCTGAGTGGGGCGTGGACAGCACCTGCTTTATAAGGCCTCTTTTCAGGGTAAGCAGATGCTGCTGAATCTCTGTTGGTTAGTCAGTTCATGAAAGTTAGCCAGTACTGTGTAGCTTTGTATTTGTTTGTTGCTTACTGCAAATAGGCCTGGGAATTTGGTATTACACTCTGCCAATCCAGACCTAGCAGTAAGACTGGAGTCAGTCGTTTAGCTTGCTGGGGTTCTGTTATTACTCTGTGAACTTAGCAAGTTTGCGGCTGTATTCTAACACTTGCCTGTCTAATCCTGTCTCACTGTGCTAGGTGTCAGGGGTCAGTTTAGTGGCAGTAAGCTTAAACCTGTGCACTGCAAGTGAGAATCAGGATTGTGGAGGCTCTCCTTGTGTCTATCATTCCATCTCTGACCAAGGAGTTTACTGCCACACCCGTTGGTAACCCTTTAGGGTTTTGCTGTTGCCCTTAGCAACAGCATTTCGGGTTCTCTACGTATTAAAACACAACATCTTGCTTTTTACATCTGAGCAGTTCTAATACAAGGGAGATACCCAGTTCCTTAGCCTCTGGGCTTCTCTGTTCACTGTGTGTGTATTTTGTTACCCTATCACCTTCTGTGTACGTTATGTCATATTCCCCAGTTTGTCTGTGAGTCCATTTGTTTTGCATAACAGTTCAAACACCAGTACATTCCTGCAGACACTGGAGTGCATAACATATTCAGCAGCCCAATACTCCTGTTGAAATTTTGTGGGAATATGGAGCATACCCCTCAAAATACATTGCAACAGGTGGTCGATCAGGTGCAGGTCCTGACTCGACAATTTAATGATTTGTCCATTAAAATGCACACCTCCCAGGCTGCTGGCGGAGCTCCCGCAGCAGCAGCACCTGCAGGGGTTAAGGAGCCGAAAGTAAATCTCCCGGATCGTTTTTCTGGAGATCGCTCGCAGTTCTTTTGTTTCAAGGAGAGCTGCAAGCTATACTTCCGGCTTAGGCCTCAGTCTTCTGGGTCGGAGATTCAGCGGGTGGGCATAGTGATTTCCTTGCTACAAGGAGACCCACAGGTCTGGGCATATGGGTTGCAGCCTGACTGTCCGTCGCTTAAAAGTGTTGATGCTTTTTTTACGGCACTGGGCATGTTGTATGATGACCCTGACAAGACGGCCTCAGCCGAGGCTCAGATTTCGATCCTTAAGCAAGGGCGAAGGCCAGTTGAGGTTTACTGTACGGAGTTTCGGAGGTTGGCCCATGATACCCAGTGGAATGACCCAGCCCTGAGACACCAGTACCGAAGAGGTCTTTCTAACCAGATAAAGGACCAACTGGTACAATATCCCTTGCCTGATAGCTTGGATCAGCTCATGCAGTTATCCATCCGGGTGGATAGACGGCTGAGAGAGCGTAGGCTTGAAAGGGAGACTGAGATTTCCTTCCTTCCCAAGGGAACCTCAGACTCTGAGGAATTTTCTGAGGAGCCTATGCAGATTGGGGCTACCCGCCTCTCCTCGCGTGAGAAGACGCGGAGGAGACAGCAGGGGTTGTGTTTGTACTGTGGGAATAAAGGTCATGTGGTAGTATCATGCCCAGAAAAGCCGGAAAACTTCAGGGCCTGAGGGTGATGGGAAATATCCTGTCAGGCCAGAAGTCAGAATTTCCCAAGAAGACTTTTATCATTCCGGTGACCTTGAAGATCCTCGGTCAAACTGTCAAGACTGAGGCCTTTGTGGACAGTGGGGCCGACGGGGTTTTTATGGACCGCCAATTCGCCCTAAAACACTCTGTTCCCTTAGTACCCTTGGCATCGGAAATTGAGATTTGTGGGTTAAACGGGGAACCATTATCCCAAGGTAAAATTACCTCTTGCACTAGCCAGATTTCTTTGTTTATTGGAGCCACACACTCTGAAAAATTGTCCTTTTATGTGACTGTCTGTACTTTTGCCCCATTGGTGTTGGGGTTACCCTGGTTAAGGGCCCACAATCCTCAATTTGACTGGGTCTCTGGGGAGATTCTTAGTTGGGGTACTGATTGTTTCAGGAGTTGCTTGAGCCTTCCAGTCAGGCTCTCGCAGCTAAGTTTGCCAGGATTGCCAGGGTGTTATGCAGATTTTGCGGACGTGTTCTCCAAAAAAGTTGCAGAGGTACTACCTCCCCATCGCCCCTATGACTGTGCCATTGATTTGTTGCCAAATGCTAAGCTTCCCAAGAGCAGGTTGTACTCCCTGTCACGTCCTGAGACTCAGGCTATGGCAGAGTACATTCAGGAGAACTTGGCTAAGGGATTTATCAGACCTTCACAGTCTCCAGTTGGGTCGGGGTTCTTCTTCGTGGGTAAAAAGGACGGTTCGTTGCGACCCTGCATCGACTTCAGGGAATTGAACCGTATCACGATTAAAAACTCATACCCACTGCCTCTCATTTCGGTCTTGTTTGACCAGCTTCGTACTGCCACCATTTTTTCTAAGATTGACCTACGCGGTGCGTACAATCTAATCCGAATAAGAGAGGGGGATGAATGGAAGACTGCCTTTAATACCCACTCAGGGCATTATGAATATTTGGTGATGCCTTTTGGGCTCTGTAATGCCCCGGCAGTCTTCCAGGATTTCATGAATGATGTGCTCAGGGAATATTTGGATAGATTCTTAGTTGTATACTTAGATGACATCCTAATCTTCTCCCATTCCCTGGAGGAACATCAGAAGCATGTACGCTTAGTCCTCCAGAAACTCAGAGACCACCGGCTTGGGGCGAAGCTGGAGAAGTGCGAATTTGAAGTTCAGCAAATCGCATTTCTAGGATATATTATCTCCCCAGAAGGTTTCCAAATGGAGGGTTCCAAGGTACAGGCAGTCCTGGATTGGGTGCAGCCCACTAGTTTGAAGGCGCTTCAGCGTTTCCTGGGCTTTGCGAATTTTTATAGACGATTTATCGCTGGATTTTCGTCTATAGTGGCGCCCTTGGTGGCACTCACTAAGAAAGGGGCGGATGTTGCTCACTGGTCTTGTGAGGCTAAAGCGGCTTTTGCCCGTCTCAAAAGGGCATTTGTTTCGGCCAAGGTGCTGCGACACCCAGATCCAGAGCGTCCTTTTGTGGTGGAGGTGGATGCCTCTGAGATGGGTATTGGGGCAGTGCTTTCTCAGATGGGAGTGTCTGATAATCGCCTTCATCCCTGTGCTTACTTTTCCCGTAAATTTTCGCCTGCCGAGATGAATTATGACGTGGGTAACCGGGAATTGTTGGCTATTAAGGATGCACTCGAGGAGTGGAGACACTGGCTTGAGGGGGCTAAGTTTGTGGTCTCAATTCTCACTGACCATAAGAATCTGGCATATTTAGAGTCAGCGAAGCGTCTCAATGCCAGGCAGGCACGATGGGCTTTGTTTTTTGCTCGCTTTAATTTTTTGATAACATATCGCCCTGGGTCAAAAAACATCAAGGCTGATGCGCTCTCGCGGAGTTTTGCTCCAATCCAGGAGACCACCGAGGAGCCGTTGCCCATTGTTTCCCCATCATGTATTAAAGTGGGCATTACCCAGGACCTCTTATCATTAGTCCTTAGAGCACAGGAGCAGGCTCCTCCAGACCTTCCGGTAGGTCTTTTGTTTGTGCCTCCTAGGTTAAGACAGCGAGTGTTCCTGGAATTCCATGCCAAGAAGTCGGCAGGTCACCCGGGTATTGCCAGAACTCGGGAGTTGCTATCTAGGGCGGTGTGGTGGCCCTCGGTGGCTAAGGATGTGGATCAGTGGGTTCGGGCATGTGACATCTGTGCCCGAAATAAGACTCCTAGAGGGGTTCCTGTTGGCCCATTACATCCACTCTCTATCCCATCTAAGCCATGGACCCACATTTCAATGGATTTTGTGGTGGACTTGCCCAAATCCTCGGGGATGACAGCCATCTGGGTTGTCGTTGACAGGTTTTCGAAGATGGCGCACTTCGTTCCACTGGTTGGGCTGCCATCAGCCAGACGCCTGTCTGAATTATTTATGCTGCATGTTGTGCGTCTCCACGGGTTGCCACTTGATGTGGTCTCTGACCGCGGATCCCAGTTTGTGGCCAAATTCTGGAGGGCATTTTGTTCCGATCTCCAGATTTCTGTCAGCTTGTCGTCAGGCTACCATCCGCAGTCTAATGGGCAGACTGAAAGGGTGAACCAGTCCTTGGAGCAGTTCCTCAGGTGTTATGTCTCCAAGTGTCAGACTGACTGGGTTGCTCATCTGTCCATGGCGGAGTTTGCCTATAACAACGCGGCTCACTCTGCTACAGGGATCTCTCCCTTCCTTTGTGTGTATGGGCATCATCCTAAGGCCAATTCTTTTGACCCCCTGGACTCCACGCCTGGTGGTTCCTCTGTGGTTTCGGTCCTTAGAGGTATTTGGCGGAAAGTGAAGAAAGCCCTTGTGTCTGTGTCATTAGTGACCAAAAGGGTTTTTGATAAGCGGAAAAGACCCTGCAGCTTCAAATTAGGAGACTTCGTCTGGTTGTCTACCAAGAATTTGAAGTTGAGACAGCCATCTCATAAGTTAGGGCCCCGGTTCATCGGCCCTTATAAGATCACCAGGGTTATCAATCCGGTGGCATTTCAGTTAGATCTGCCCCGTTCTTTGGGTATCAATAAAACATTTCATTGTTCCCTTTTAAAACGGGCGATTAGTAATCCTTCTTCCAGTGGAAGACCTTCCCCTCTTCTGATACGTGGCCAGAGGGAGTTTGTTGTTGAAAGGATTCTTGACTCCAAGGTGGTTCGGGGTCGGCTGTAATTTTTGGTGCACTGGAAGGGGTATGGCCCGGAGGAGCGGTCGTGGGTGCGCAGTTGTGATCTTCATGCCCCCAGACTGATACGCTCTTTCTTCTCGCAGTTCCCCGATAAACCCGGTGGTAGGGGTTCTTTGACCCCTCGTCAGAGGGGGGGTACTGTTAGGGTCTCCTGCCCTGTGCTGCCACGTCGTCATGGCAACCGGGAGACAAGTGCTAGTGGAGTAACCTGAGCGCAGCTGATACTCCGGTTCGGGTCTTTTGCTGTGCAGTGGTTATAGGCTCTGTGCACGGCAGGGGATCCGGTGCTGGTTTTTGTGCTCACAGTCTGTGAGGTCTGAGTGGGGCGTGGACAGCACCTGCTTTATAAGGCCTCTTTTCAGGGTAAGCAGATGCTGCTGAATCTCTGTTGGTTAGTCAGTTCATGAAAGTTAGCCAGTACTGTGTAGCTTTGTATTTGTTTGTTGCTTACTGCAAATAGGCCTGGGAATTTGGTATTACACTCTGCCAATCCAGACCTAGCAGTAAGACTGGAGTCAGTCGTTTAGCTTGCTGGGGTTCTGTTATTACTCTGTGAACTTAGCAAGTTTGCGGCTGTATTCTAACACTTGCCTGTCTAATCCTGTCTCACTGTGCTAGGTGTCAGGGGTCAGTTTAGTGGCAGTAAGCTTAAACCTGTGCACTGCAAGTGAGAATCAGGATTGTGGAGGCTCTCCTTGTGTCTATCATTCCATCTCTGACCAAGGAGTTTACTGCCACACCCGTTGGTAACCCTTTAGGGTTTTGCTGTTGCCCTTAGCAACAGCATTTCGGGTTCTCTACGTATTAAAACACAACATCTTGCTTTTTACATCTGAGCAGTTCTAATACAAGGGAGATACCCAGTTCCTTAGCCTCTGGGCTTCTCTGTTCACTGTGTGTGTATTTTGTTACCCTATCACCTTCTGTGTACGTTATGTCATATTCCCCAGTTTGTCTGTGAGTCCATTTGTTTTGCATAACAGTTCAAACACCAGTACATTCCTGCAGACACTGGAGTGCATAACAGTGACTAAGCTAAGCGACCCAAGTGGCCGACACAAACACCTGGCCCATCTAGGAGTGGCACTGCAGTGTCAGACAGGATGGCAGATTTAAAAAATAGTCCCCAAACAGCACATGATGCAAAGAAAAAAAGAGGTGCACCAAGGTCGCTGGATGGCTAAGCTAAGTGACCCAAGTGGCTGAAACAAACACCTGGCCCATCTAGGAGTGGCACTGCAGTGTCAGACAGGATGGCAGATTTAAAAAATAGTCCCCAAACAGCACATGATGCAAAGAAAAAAAGAGGTGCACCAAGGTCGCTGGATGGCTAAGCTAAGCGACCCAAGTGGCCGACACAAACACCTGGCCCATCTAGGAGTGGCACTGCAGTGTCAGACAGGATGGCAGATTTAAAAAATAGTCCCCAAACAGCACATGATGCAAGCAAAAAAGTAGGTGCACCAAGGTCGCTGGATGGCTAAGCTAAGCGACCCAAGTGGCCGACACAAACACCTGGCCCATCTAGGAGTGGCACTGCAGTGTCAGACAGGATGGCACTTCAAAAAATAGTCCCCAAACAGCACATGATGCAAAGAAAAAAAGAGGCGCAATGAGGTAGCTGTGTGACTAAGCTAAGCGACCCAAGTGGCCGACACAAACACCTGGCTCATCTAGGAGTGGCACTGCAGTGTCAGACAGGATGGCACTTCAAAAAATAGTCCCCAAACAGCACATGATGCAAAGAAAAAAAGAGGCGCAGTGAGGTAGCTGTGTGACTAAGCTAAGCGACCCAAGTGGCCGACACAAACACCTGGCCCATCTAGGAGTGGCACTGCAGTGTCAGACAGGATGGCAGATTTAAAAAATAGTCCCCAAACAGCACATGATGCAAAGAAAAAAAGAGGTGCACCAAGGTCGCTGGATGGCTAAGCTAAGCGACCCAAGTGGCTGAAACAAACACCTGGCCCATCTAGGAGTGGCACTGCAGTGTCAGACAGGATGGCAGATTTAAAAAATAGTCCCCAAACAGCACATGATGCAAAGAAAAAAAGAGGTGCACCAAGGTCGCTGGATGGCTAAGCTAAGCGACCCAAGTGGCCGACACAAACACCTGGCCCATCTAGGAGTGGCACTGCAGTGTCAGACAGGATGGCAGATTTAAAAAATAGTCCCCAAACAGCACATGATGCAAACAAAAAAGTAGGTGCACCAAGGTCGCTGGATGGCTAAGCTAAGCGACCCAAGTGGCCGACACAAACACCTGGCCCATCTAGGAGTGGCACTGCAGTGTCAGACAGGATGGCACTTCAAAAAATAGTCCCCAAACAGCACATGATGCAAAGAAAAAAAGAGGCGCAATGAGGTAGCTGTGTGACTAAGCTAAGCGACCCAAGTGGCCGACACAAACACCTGGCCCATCTAGGAGTGGCACTGCAGTGTCAGACAGGATGGCAGATTTAAAAAATAGTCCCCAAACAGCACATGATGCAAAGAAAAAAAGAGGTGCACCAAGGTCGCTGGATGGCTAAGCTAAGCGACCCAAGTGGCCGACACAAACACCTGGCCCATCTAGGAGTGGCACTGCAGTGTCAGACAGGATGGCAGATTTAAAAAATAGTCCCCAAACAGCACATGATGCAAAGAAAAAAAGAGGGGCAATGAGGTAGCTGTGTGACTAAGCTAAGCGACACAAGTGGCCGACACAAACACCTGGCCCATCTAGGAGTGGCACTGCAGTGTCAGACAGGATGGCACTTAAAAAAAATAGTCCCCAAACAGCACATGATGCAAAGAAAAAAAGAGGCGCAATGAGGTAGCTGTATGACTAAGCTAAGCGACCCAAGTGGCCGACACAAACACCTGGCCCATCTAGGAGTGGCACTGCAGTGTCAGACAGGATGACACTTCAAAAAAATAGTCCCCAAACAGCACATGATGCAAAGAAAAAAAGAGGCGCAATGAAGTAGCTGTGTGACTAAGCTAAGCGACCCAAGTGGCCGACACAAACACCTGGCCCATCTAGGAGTGGCACTGCAGTGTCAGACAGGATAGCACTTCAAAAAAATAGTCCCCAAACAGCACATGATGCGAAGAAAAAAAGGTGCAATGAGGTAGCTGTGTGACTAAGCTAAGCGACCCAAGTGGCCGACACAAACACCTGGCCCATCTAGGAGTGGCACTGCAGTGTCAGACAGGATGGCACTTCCAAAAATAGTCCCCAAACAGCACATGATGCAAAGAAAAATGAAAGAAAAAAGAGGTGCAGGCATCGCAACTGACACAATTGAACTCTCCTTGGGGATTTGTGATTTAGAAGAACGCACAGTTTTTTGCTGTGCTTTTGCCATCTTAACTCTTTAAGTTTTCTAGCAGGAGGATGAGTGCTTCCATCCTCATGTGAAGCTGAACCACTAGCCTTGAACATAGGCCAGGCCCTCAGCCGTTCCTTGCCACTCCGTGTCGTAAATGGCACATTGGCAGGTTTACGCTTCTCCTCAGACGATTTTGATTTAGATTTTTGGGTCATTTTACTGAGCTTTATTTTTTTGGATTTTACATGCTCTCTACTATGACATTGGGCATCGGCCTTGGCAGACGACATTGATGGCATTTCATCGTCTCGGCCATGACTAGTGGCAGTAGCTCCATTTTTTAATGTGTGGAATTATATGCAAGTAATATATCAATAGCAATGGCCTACTACTATATATACTGCGCACAACTGAAATGCACCACAGGTATGGATGAATAGTATACTTGACGACACAGAGGTAGGTAGAGCAGTGGCCTACTGTACCGTACTGCTATATAGTATATACTGGTGGTCAGCAAACTGTGCAAAACTGAAATGCACCACAGGTATGGATGGATAGTATACTTGACGACACAGAGGTAGGTAGAGCAGTGGCCTTCTGCACCGTACTGCTATATAGTATATACTGTTGGTCAGCAAACTGTGCAAAACTGAAATGCACCACAGGTATGGATGGATAGTATACTTGACGACACAGAGGTAGGTAGAGCAGTGGCCTACTGTACCGTACTGCTATATAGTATATACTGGTGGTCATCAAACTGTGCAAAACTGAAATGCACCACAGGTATGGATGGATAGTATACTTGACGACACAGAGGTAGGTAGAGCAGTGGCCTACTGTACCGTACTGCTATATAGTATATACTGGTGGTCAGCAAACTGTGCAAAACTGAAATGCACCACAGGTATGGATGGATAGTATACTTGACGACACAGAGGTAGGTAGAGCAGTGGCCTACTGTACCGTACTGCTATATAGTATATACTGGTGGTCAGCAAACTGTGCAAAACTGAAATGCACCACAGGTATGGATGGATAGCATACTTGACAACACAGAGGTAGGTAGAGCAGTGGCCTACTGTACCGTACTGCTATATAGTATATACTGGTGGTCAGCAAACTGTGCAAAACTGAAATGCACCACAGGTATGGATGGATAGTATACTTGACGACACAGAGGTAGGTAGAGCAGTGGACTACTGTACTGTACTGCTATATATATAGTTATACTGGTGGTCAGCAAAATTCTGCACTGTCCTCCTACTATATACTACAATGCAGCACAAATATGGAGCGTTTTTCAGGCAGAGAACGTATAATACTGGTGGTCACTGGTCACTGGTCAGCAAAACTCAGCACTGTCCTCCTACTATATACTGCTGGTCCCCAGTCCCCACAATAAAGCAATTAGCACACTGAGCACAGATATTTGCAGCACACTGAGCACAGTCAGATATGGAGCGTTTTCAGGCAGAGAACGTAGATATTTGCACTTGCAGCACACTGAGCACAGATATTTGCAGCACACTGAGCACAGATATTTGCAGCACAATTTGCAGCCCACTGAACATAGAAACTGAGAGGACGCCAGCCACGTCCTCTCACGATCATCTCCAATGCACGAGTGAAAAATGGCGGCGACGCGCAGCTCCTTATATAGAATACGAATCTCGCAAGAATCCGACCGCGGGATGATGACGTTCAGGCGCGCTCGGTTTAACCGAGCAAGGCGGGAGGATCCGAGTCTTCCTCGGACCCGTGTAAAATGGGTGAAGTTCGGGGGGGTTCGGATTCCGAGGATCCGAACCCGCTCATCACTAATACATACATACATACATACATACATACATACATACACACTAGTGGAATTCATTCTGGACACTTTGAGGAAATTTTCTAAAGTTTGCGTGTATTCATCATGTTTACATTGTAATCACTTATCATTTATATTCCAATCGAAGTATATGTGAGTATAATAATAACTATTTATATAAGTTGTCATTTGTCAAATTTCCAGTGACAAATTCAGTAAACCATGGTTTTACAGTTATGCTTTTATTATGGAAAAAAATTATGCAATTTCAGCTATACACAAATTTAATATTTTGTTGGATATCCTGTTTTTAAGAACCGATTCGATTAGTCGAGGCATCGATTGAACCAGACGTCCCAGATCTTCAGGTGAGATCACGTGGTGCCAGATCTGGATTATGGCTTCGATCAGCTCTCTCTTGTTACTTGGATTTTTTTGTGATACCATCACTTTAAGCCTTGACCAAAGATTTTCTATCGGATTTAAATCCAGACTATTTCCTGGCCAAGGCAGGACAGTGATATGGTGATCACCGAACCACTTCATGGAACTCTTGGCGGTGAGACATCATACCCTCCAACATGACCCATTCCATTAGGTACAAAATACTCTGTTCCTGGACTTCCTTGCCAGTGGTGGTTACAGAGGTGAGGCTGCAGCACAGTCCAAAATTCAAACAGGGGAACCACACCAACTTCCATTAAGCCCTGGTCGCAGAGGCGGAACTACCGCCAGTGCAAGCAGTGCGTTGCACTGGGGCCCGCCTCTGTCCAGGGGCCCAAGCATGTAATGAGTCAAATTGACTCATTACATGCCGCTGTGCGCTGCGGGCAACCGCTGCCCGCAGCGTACAGCCGCCCACAGAGGAGAGGAGCAGCGGCACGGACGGGGGAAGGAGGAGGAGGGAGGTAAAGGAGGGAGCCGCAGCAGCGCTTTGTTACTGGTGGAGGCGCTGCTGCTGCTGCCCCTCTGCTTCACTATAGGCTGTCTTCCGAGAACAGCCTATAGGGAAGCAGAGGGGCAGCAGCAGCAGCGCCTCCACCAATGACACAGCGCTGCTGCGGCTCCCTCCTCCACCTCCCTCCTCCTCATTCTCTACTGCCCGGGAATCGTCAGAAGCTGCACCGAGGAGCCTGAGCCAGCGGAGAGGGTAAGTATAATTCTTCTTTCTGTCTTTCTTTCTTTCTTTCTTAATTTCTTTTTTTCTTTCTTTCCTACAAAAAAGGGGGACTGTGTGCCGCAATGTTTAAAAACGGGGAATCTGCCTGCCGCAATGTGTAAAAATGGGGAATCTGCCTGCCGCAAAGTGTAAAAATGGTGAATCTGCCTGCCGCTATGTGTAAAAATGGGGAATCTGCTTTCCGCAATGTGTAAAAATGGGGAATCTGCCTGCCGCAATGTGTAAAAACGGGGAATCTGCCTGCCGCAATGTGTAAAAATGGGGAATCTGCCTGCCGCTATGTGTAAAAATGGGGAATCTGCCTGCCGTAATGTGTAAAAACGGAGAATCTGCCTGCCGCAATGTGTAAAAAGGGGGAATCTGCTTGCCGCAATGTGTAAAAAGGGGGAATCTGCTTGCCGCAATGTGTAAAAAGGGGGAATCTGCCTGCCGCTATGTGTAACAAGGACACGCTGTCTGCCGCAATGTGTAAAAAGGGGGAATCTGCCTGCCGTAATGTGTAACAAGGGCACGCTGTCTGCCGTTATGTGTAAAAAGTGTACGCTGTCTGCCGCTATGTTTAACAAGGGCACGCTGTCTGCCGTTATGTGAAAAAAGTGTACGCTGTCTGCCGCTATATGTAACAAGGGCACGCTGTCTGCCATTATGTGTAAAAAGGGGACGCTGTCTGCCGTTATGTGTAAAAAGTGCACGCTGTCTGCCGTTATGTGTAAAAAGGGCACGCTGTCTGCCGTTATGTGTAAAAAAGGGGGACGCTGTCTGCCGTAATGTGTAAAAAGGGGACGCTGTCTGCTGTAATGTGTAAAAAGAGGAATCTGTCCGCCGTAAGGTGTCAAAGGGTCTCTACCTGGTGTAGTGGTGCTACTGTGCGGCGTAATTTGAATAATGGAGACTACTGTGCACCGTTTTATGAATTGGTATTATTTTGTGGCCACACCCCTTCCCCACGAAGCCACGCCACTATGTATTTTTGCGCGCGCCTACGGCACGCACTGCCCCTGTTTTGCATGCAGGGGTGGGGCTCCAATGCCGTTTCTTGCACACAGTGCTAAAATGTCTAGTTACGGCACTGTTGCTAGGTATCCACTTCCCTGAGCAGGTCCCCCCTCACCAGATCCTCTCCAGGGGTGAGGGGGTGGACTTGGATGGGATGGGGGGGGGGGGGGGGGGCAAGCCATTTTGTCGCACATGGGCCCACCGCTCACTGGTTCCGCCACTGCCTGGTTGGCAAAGTTTGCCAGTGTTTGAGGTGACAGTTTGTGTGACTCCCCTGTCTGAATTTTGTACTGTGCTGCAGCCTCATCTCTGTAACTACCACTGGCAAGGAAGTCCAGGAACAGAGCATTTTGTACCTAATGGAATGGGTCATGTTGGAGGGTATGTGACATGGCGCTCCATCCTCAGAGCCGGAATAACAATGGGCTGGATGGAGCTGCAGCTCCAGGCCCCCATTGAAAATAGGCCCACAGCAAACTGACAGCAAAAACTTTTTCCTGTCACAGACTGCCAGTGGCCTCTTCTCTCCCATGCCCCCTCCACCGGCTCGAGCACACTCACCTGAGATGTCATGGAGCCATGCAGGCAGTGTGCTGGCTGCCCCTCCCTCTCCAGTCTCTCCTTCCCCGGGATCCTGCTGTCACTCACAGGCCCAATCTCCGCCCTCCAGACTGCACAGGGAGCTGCTGCTGCAGAAAGCCTGGCAAGTGTAATGATTGCCTCTTCATTAATGCGTTTATACAGTTTGTGTGGTGTGTGTATGTGTGTGTGTGTGTGTGTGTGTGTGTGTGTGTGTGTGTGTTGAACCTGTGTAGTGTGTACTGTGTGTGTATATGTGGTGGTGGGGGTGTGTATAGTGTGTAGTGTGTGTGTGTGTGTGTGTGTGTGTGTGTGTGTGTGTGTGTGTGTGTGTGTGTGTAGTGTGTGTATGTGGTGGTGGGGGTGTGTTACTTTGGGGGTAATTCCAAGTTGATCGCAGCAGGAAATTTTTTAGCAGTTGGGCAAAACCATGTGCACTGCAGGGGGGGGGGGGGGGCAGATATAACATCTGCAGAGAGAGTTAGATTGGGTGTGGTGAGTTCAATCTGCAATCTAAATTGCAGTGTAAAAATAAAGCAGCCAGTATTTACCCTGCACAGAAACAAAATAACCCACCCAAATCTAACTCTCTCTGCAGATGTTATATCTGCCCCCCCTGCAGTGCATATGGTTTTGTCTAACCGCTAAAAAATTTCCTGCTGCGATCAACTTGGAATTACCCCCTTTATTTGTGTGTAGTGTGTAATGTGTGTGTGTATTTATCATACCCTCCAACATTTTACACATAAAAATCAGTACAAATGAAAAAAGGGGGCGTGGTGACGAAGTTTGGAGAGCCAAAAATCGGTACAGACCATAAAAAAAGGTACTGTACCTATTAAAAAGGTACAGTTGGAGGGTATGATATATGTGGTGGTGGGTGAGTATGTATAGTGTGTGTGTGTGTGTGTGTGTGTGTGTGTGTGTGTGTGTGTGTGTGTGGTGGTGTGTGTACTTTATGTGTGTGTAGTGTGTATATGTGTTGGTGGGGTTGTGTGTGTTTACTTTATGTGTGTGTAGTGTGTATATGTGTTGGTGGGGTTGTGTGTGTGTGTGTGTGTGTGTGTGTGTGTGTGTGTGTGTGTGTGTGTGTGTTTTATGTGCTTGTAGTGTGTACTGTATGTGTGTGTACTTTATGTGTGTGTACTGTGTACTATGTGTGTGTATATGTAGTGATGGGGGTCTGTGTGTATATGCTATGTTTGGGAGGGCTGCCCTAACACCTATTTGTTATATGAGTAGCACCTGAGGAGGGAAGGTGTTCCACTAGCCCTTAGAAATTGGATGCTTAAGGGCCCTACACACTATGCGATCCGCCGCAGAGCTGCCCGACGGCGGATACGGCCGACGGGTGACCCGGCGGCGGGGGGCAGTGACGGGGGAAGCGAAGCTTCTTCACTCCCCCCGCAACCCGGCTCCATAGCAGTGCAGGCAAATATGGACGAGATTGTCCATATTGGCCTGCATGCACAAGCGACGGGGCACCAGCAATGAACGAGCGCGGGGCCGCGCATCGTTCATTGTTGCTGTCTCCACACTTAAAAATATGAACGGTATCCCGTTTATTAATGAACGAGATCGTTCATATCTTTCATTAATATCGCCCAGTGTGTAGGGCCTTTTAGTGTATATAACTCCCAGCGCTCACTCCTAAACAAATACTATCACATATGCAGTTTACTTTTAAATTCTGGTATAATCCAATTTATTAGGTTATAAAGCATAAAAACACTTTATTATTTACAGTTTATATGGTTTATATAATGCTGATGGTCCTAATACTGATATACATAAACAGTGCAATACATGACAAAAAAACAAAAAACATTAAAACATTTAAAATGCCATTTGAATAATGCAGTGGCAAGAAGGAATATTTCTGCTGTCCTATTTGATTGGAGAAAAATCCCTGTTTTCCCCTAATTTTCCTAAGAAATACATCCTAAGGAATACATTTTACCCCCTGTTTTTACTAGAGATGTGCGGCAGGCACTTTTTTCGTGTTTTGGTTTTGGATCTGGATCCTCGCTCGTGTTTTGGATCTGGATTGGTTTTGCCAAAACCACCCTTTTGGGTTTTGGATTTGAATCTGGATGATTTTTGAAAATAACACAAAAACAGCTAAAATCACAGAATTTGGGGTTCATTTGATCCTACGGTATTATTAACCTCAATAATATTCATTTCCACTCATTTCCAGTCTATTCTGAACACCTCACAATATTGTTTTTAGGCCAAAAGGTTGCACCGAGCTGGCTGGATGACTTTGCTAAGCGACATAAGTGTGCCTCACAAACACCTGGCCCATCTGGGAGTGGCACTGCAGTGTCAGACAGGATGGCACTTTTAAAAATTAGGCCCCAAACAGCACATAATGCAAAGAAGAAAAAGAGGTGCAATGAGGTAGCTCGATGACTTTGCTAAGCGACACAAGTGTCCGGCACAAACACCTGGCCCATCTAGGAGTGGCACTGCAGTTTCAGACAGGATGGCAGTTTAAAAAACTAGGCCCCAAACAGCACATAATGCAAAGAAAAAAAGGAGGTGCAAGATGGAATTGCCCTTGGTCCCTCCCACCCACCCTTACAGTATGTTGTATAAACAGGACATGCACACTTTAACAAACCAATAATTTCAGTGACAGGGTCTGCCACACGACTGTGGCTGAAATGACTGGTTTGTTTGGGCCCCCACAAAAAAAGAAGCAATTAATCCCCCCACCAAAAAAGAAGCAATTAATCTCTCCTTGCACAAACTGGCTCTACCGAGGCAAGATGTCCACCTCCTCCTCCGATTCCTCACCCCTTTCAATGTGTACATAATCCTACTCACAGAGTATTAATTCGTCCCCACTGGAATCCACCATCACAGGTCCCTGTGTACTTTCTGGAGGCAATTGCTGGTAAAGGTCTTCCTGGAGGAATTTATAATTCATTTTGATGAACATCATCTTCTCCACATTTTGTGGAAGTAACCTCCTACGCCGATCGCTGACAAGAGTGACCCCAATTAACTTCGTTGTTAACCGCAGACCGCAAAGATCCCATCATTGAGTAGAATGGAGGAGCGCTCTCCTCCATTCTAGCCAGTGCGCTCCTGCTGATTGACAGGCTAGGAGTGCACAGCCAATCTGGAGAGTGCCATTACGCGGTGCTCCCTGATTGGCTGACGGGACCTTCAGTGACATAAGTCATGGGGGGTCCCGGAATTCGGGGAAAGGGGTTCCCTGTGTAAACATGGAACCTCTTTGAGTGCGTGGATCGGGTTTTTGGTTTGTTTTTTTATTCAAGTCCGTGGATTACGTTGGATAAGAAGAGGACAGATCTACACAGGATTGGTTGTAAGTATAATTTTTATTTGACAGGTACCCTGTGGATTCTACTGGACAAGGGGACGGAGGGGCTCCATGGGACAATTGGTAAGTATGTGAGTGTGTAAGTGTGCATGTATGTAAAATAAAGTTTTACTGTCACGGTGTGTGTCTTGTGTTTTTTTGGGGTATTTTTTTTGTAGTAGAACTACAGGTACCAGCGGGCCCGTTATTTCCCCGCATGCTGGTACTTGTGGTTCTCCAAGTACCAGCTTGTGGGGGAGGCTTGCTGGGACCTGTAGTTCTTCAACATAAAACAATATTCTTATTTTACACAAAGGCTATCAGCCCCCCATCCACCGCCCAGGGATGGGGGGATAGCCTCGGGCTTCATCCCTGGCCCTTGAGTGGCTGGAGGGGGGATCCCTTGATATAAGGGGTCCCCACTCCTCCAGGGCACCCCCGGCCATGGGTGATTAGTTGGGGGGGGTAATGCCACGGCCGCAGGGACCAATATAAAAGTGTCCCCCGGCTGTGGCATTATCTCTCTGGCTAGTTGAGCCCTGTGCTGGTTTTAAAAATACGGGGGACCCCTACATCTTTTGTCCCCCGTATTTTTGGAACCAGGACCATACGCAGAGCCTGGTGCTGGTTGTATAAATATGGGGGAACCCTACACAATTTTTCCCCTATATTTTTACAACCAGGAACCCACTCAATTTTTTAATTTTTTTTTTAACCTAAACAGACCCTTTCCCACAGATAAGCATGCACAGATCTCACTGACTATCCAAACAGTGGCAACATGGGAATTTACTAAACACAAATCTCGGCAGTGTTGGGGCTATTCGTAAAAGTTTTCATGGCAGAGATCAGAAATACGAATGAACAGACCATCGGTCAAACGCGGCTGTTTGTTCATACAACACAGGAATTTACTATTCATTCGTATTTGGGTGTTTGCCCCTGAATGTTCAATTGCGGTTGTATTTTTTTGCTAATCGTAAAAAAAAGCAGCAAAAAATAGACCTGCTTTTTCCTGGCATGTTTAAATAGTCATGCACGGATCAGTGAGATCCGTGCATGGTTATCTGTGGGAAAGGGTCTGTTTAGCTTAAAAAAAAAAAAATTAAAAAATTTGCATGGGGTCCCCCCTCCTATGCGTAACCAGCCTCGGGCTCTTTGAGACGGTCCTGGTTGTAAAAATACAGGGGGGGGGAATGCATAGAGTTCCCCCATATTTAAACAACCAGCACCAGGCTCTGGTTGTTTAACCGCGAGTTAATTGGGGTCACCCACAAGAGTGACCCCAATTAACTTGCGGTTAACCGCAGACCGCAAAGTTCCCATCATTGGTTACAATGGAGCGCCGCTACGCTACTTTGTAACCAGTGCGCTCCTCATGATTGACATGGCGCTCCCTGATTGGCTGGCGGGACCTTCACTGACAGCAGTCACGGGGGGTCCCGCCAGTCGGGGAAAGGGGTTCCATGTGTAAACATGGGACCACTTTCAGTTCGTGGATTGGGTTGTTAGTTTTATTTTTTTTAAACAAGTCCCTGGATTACAAACTTAAAGAAGAGGACCGTTCTACACAGGATTGTTTGTAAGTATAATTTTTATTCACAGGTACCCCGTGGATTCTACTGGAGAAGAGGACCGAGGGGCTCCGTATCAACATAGGTAAGTGTGTGTGTATGTAAGTGTGCATGTATGTAAATTAAAGTTGTACTGTCACGGTGTGTGTGTTTTGTTTTTATTTGGGTATTTTTTTGTAGTAGAACTACAGGTACCAGCGGGCCCGTTTCCCCCGCATGCTGGTACTTGTGGTTCTCCAAGTAACAGCTTGCGGGGGAGGCTTGCTGGGACTTGTAGTTCTACAAAAAACAATATTATTTTTTTTACACAAAAGGCTATCAGCCTCCCATCCACCACCCACGGGTGGGGGGGACAGCCTCGGGCTTCACCCCTGGTCCTTGGGTGGCTGGAGGGGGGTGACCCCTTTATTTAAGGGGTCCTTACTCCTCCAGGGTACCCCGGCCAGGGGTGACTAGTTGGAGATGTAATGCCAGGGCCGCAGGGACCAATATAAGAGTGTCCCCCGGCTGTGGCATTATCTCTCTGGCTAGTGGAGCCCGGTGAGGGTTTAAAAAATACGGGGGACCCCTACATCTTTTGTCCCCCATATTTTTTGAACCAGGACTGGACGCAGAGCCCGGTGCTGGTTGTTTAAATATAGGGGAACCCTATGCATTTTTTTACCTGTATTTTTACAACCAGGACCAGCTCAAAGAGCCCGAGGCTGGTTATGCTTAGGAGGGGGGACACCACGCAATTTTTGTTTTGATTTTTAACCCATTCATCACTTCTCTGAATGTACACAATGAAGCCCTGCACGGATCTCACAGATCTGGCCGGGATTCATTGTGTTATGTCAGGCAGTGTTTTACTAATCACTCCCGGAAAACACTGCCCGACAATACGAATCATATCGACATCGGAAAATACGAAACTAGAAAACTCGGCAGCTTAGTAAATTACCGTATATAGGCCCTCATTCCGAGTTGATCGGTCGCAAGGCGAATTTAGCAGAGTTACACACGCTAAGCCGCCGCCTACTGGGAGTGAATCTTAGCTTCTTAAAATTGCGACCGATGTATTCGCAATATTGCGATTACTATCTACTTAGCAGTTTCTGAGTAGCTCCAGACTTACTCTGCCTGTGCGATCAGTTCAGTGCTTGTCGTTCCTGGTTGACGTCACAAACACACCCAGCGTTCGCCCAGGCACTCCCACCGTTTCTCCGGCCACTCCTGCGTTTTTTCCGGAAACGGTAGCGTTTTCAGCCACACGCCCCTGAAACGCCGTGTTTCCGCCCAGTAACACCCATTTCCTGTCAATCACATTACGATCGCCGGAGCGAAGAAAAAGCCGTGAGTAAAAATACTTTCTTCATAGTAAAGTTACTTGGCGCAGTCGCAGTGCGAACTTTGCGCATGCGTACTAAGCGGATTTTCACTGCGATGCGATGAAAAAGAACGAGCGAACAACTCGGAATGAGGGCCATAGATTCAAAAAGTTGCATTACATTACGTCCGATAAAATTCAAGATCAAACTCCCTTAAAAACGGCACAAACACGAATATTAGTAAATAAACCCCCATGATTTGTTCATCATTTAGACGGGTCCTGCACATCACCTAAGACAGCTGCTAGACAGTCACAATATGTCTAACAGTGAAGTTAAATCGACATATGAAATAAGTGATCATATTGTACATTTTTGGGATGTGAAAATTTCTATAGTTGATCGTAAAATATGTACATCATTATTTGTTAAAAGCACGGATAGAAATACGATCCTAAGAAATGATAGCTTTCATCCATTCCCTCTAAGAAACAGTCTACCGTATTCACAATGATTACGTGTTAGACGTATTACATCAGAACACACTGCGGTGGGTCCAGCACTTGATAGCATGGTAGATAAATTTATAGAACCCGGATATGATAGAAAATCGTTAGAATTAGCCAAAAATAGGGTTCTGAACATTCCTCGTGAACAGACGTTAAAATATATTGAGGATTCGAAACACATTAACATAAGTAATCATGTTACCCCTTGGGTCACACAATACACAGCTAAAAGCTCTTATTTTACCATTACTCAAAGATTCTAGACTACTACCTAGTTATACTAGGAGTAGGAATCTAAAGGATCGCTTGGTCAAATTGGATATTACTGGATTAGGTAATGCAAAACTGCAACATTTTTTAACACGATAAAATGGTTGCTACACGTGTCTAGGATGCGTCACCTGTAGAGCAATGCTAGCAGGAAATACGTATTGATATCCGCACACAGGCAAAAGATTCACCATCTGACATGCTGTTACTTGTAGTACCATGTTTGTCGTATATATGATGACCTGCCCATGTGGGTTGGCATATATAGGTAAAACACAACGGCAATTTAAAGAGCGCACAGCGCAGCATAGAACAGCTAGAAGACATACACTAGAGACAGGACATAGCAACCAACCGGTTGCCAGACACTGTGTACATGCGAAACATAGTGTCGCCAGCATCCTCGTGATCATTATAGATCATATTCCATTTAAAATTTGTGGTAATAATAGAGCAAAACTTCTCTTGCAGATGGAATGCTGGTGGATTCACACTTTAGATACAATTTCCCCCAGAGGTTTGAATGAAACACTGGGGTTACAGTGTTTCCTATGATTGATCCTATGTACTTTGCGCTGTGTGCACCCTATGTGTATAGTATTATAGATATTTTTAGCCTTATAGCCTAATATGCATATGTATCTTGTTTGGCTGCAAAATTATTTATATATACTGCTTACATGACCTATAAAAGGATATTGTGTTGTGTCATAATGCATGCCCACGTTTTTAATGTATGTGTTGTTAATTGTTTACTGCTCCTTAGTGACCGTTACTATGATACGGCTCGACTGGGGAGCGCAGCTTGATGACGTCATGGATCCCGCGACACTGAGTTCAGACGCAAATCCAGCGGCGGTGTGTGAGTAAATTCACGGTCATTGATTGTCAATTGTTATTGGTATAAATATGTGTGTTTGTAAATGGTTTTTTAAGTATGCTGTCCCTGATGACGGGGGTTCTGCCCCGAAATGTAGGACTCCAATAAAGGACTTTTATTTCATGTTATAACAAGCCTGGTGAGTGCCGCTTATATCGAATACCTATTATACACAGAGTATATATATTCTGTCACGATCCTGACTGTATTTCTCATATTCTGGGGCTTACCTCAGCTTATCCTGTAACTTGCATCTGTTCAGCTCACCAGGAAGACTGCAAATCTGTGTTTGCTTACCTTGATTAGCCACCTGAGTAGGAATTCCACTAAGTAATCAGTAATCAGCTGTGTGCAGGCTTCAGTGTTTTTTTGGCCTGCTAGGCCTCACTCCCCATCAGCGCCTAACCTGGAGTACTAACATGACAGGGTCTGATCACCCGACCTGGAGCTATCCAATCCTGTGCCAGCCTGAGACTCTCTGAATCACCTGACTCTGTTCGCCAATGACCAAGGACCAGGAAGTATAAGTAAAGAGACTTGTGTTACAGAAGCTGCCAGTTCATTGTGTCACACAGCTCTGTGTGAGCTTAGAAGCTGAGCTCCACCCAGTCTGGATTACAGTTGTGTTATCAGTTATACCCATTAGCAGTATTCATCAGTCTCGTCTTAAAGACAGCTGCAGTATTCTTCAGTCTTGTCTTAAAGCCACAGCCGCAGTATTCAGCAGTCTAATCTTAAAGACACAGTCGCGGTATTCATCAGTCTCATCTTAAAGACACAGCTGCAGTACTCTTCAGTCTTGATTTAAAGCCACAGCCGCAATATTTATCAGTCTTGTCTTAAAGACACAGCTGCAATACTCTTCAGTCTCGTCTTAAAGCCACAGCCGCAGTTTTCATCAGTCTCGTCTTAAAGACACAGCTGCAGTATTCTTCAGTCTCGTCTTAAAGACACAGCCACAGTCTTCAGTTCATCTTCAGCCTCGTTTTTAATTCACAGCCACAGTCATTGTTCTACATACAGTTGCGTTCCAGTTATACCGGTACCTATCCTGGTTCACAGTGTGATTCTCAGTCTCACCGGTACCCAACCCGGTTCACAGTGTGGTTCTCAGTCTCACCGGTAACCAGCCCGGTTCTTGGTTTCACCGGTAACCACACCGGGTCAAAGTCTTCAGCTCTCCTCCCAGTTCTGCGCAACTCCAGAGAACCTATTTCATAGTAACCTTGAGTACACAAACACCTAGACAGTATATCTAGTTCATTCTCACCAATATATTCATCCTGCTATCAACACCAAGTCCCTGGTGATCCAGTGGTCAGGATATGGCTCCCTCTGCCGAGGCCTGGGTTCGATCCCCGGTCAGGGATTGCTCCTTACTACTTAATCTCACTGATTCCCACAGACCATCCAAATATACACATAGTCCCCAGTTACCCGCACGGACTTCACATACACACCGGGTTCACAAAAACCACAGTCATGACATATTCACTATTTGGAGAGTGTTCTTGACATATGTGAGGAGCAGAGCTCTGGAATAAAAATTGCTGCTGAAACACCTGAGAGATAATCAGGAGACATATTAGAAGCAGGCAATGGACAATAATAAACACCTCTAAAGAAGTCAATACTGATTAAACACACTGGAAGTAGAAAAATAGTCCTGATTAAAAAGGAGAAGAACTGTGGCTTACGGTGGATAATATCATTGAGATTATCTCCCAGCTATACTGTCAAACATTAATGGCTACTAGCTAGGATGGTGATCTTGATGACTGTATAGCCATGGCTAACCCTTTACAAATACATTACCAGCTTGCAATCTCCAAAGACTTAAATACACATATATTGTATAAAAAGGGATACGTTAATTAGGTCACTAGGTCGACATGGAAAAAGGTCGACATGCGTTTTTCACATTTTTTCTTCATTTTTTTTAACTTTTTCATACTTTACCTTAAGCGAACCTTGCCCGAAGCATGATGAGCGAAGCGAGCCATGCGAGGGGACATGGTGCACTAATTGAGGTTCCCCATCACTTTACGAAGAAAACGACACCAAAAAAAGTAAAAAAAAAACCTCATGTTGACCTTTTTCATGTCGACCTAATGACCATGTCGACCTAGTGACCATGTCAACCTAATGCATGTCGACCAATAGTAGTCATCCTAATGACTGTCGATTTAAGTGTGGTCGACCTAATTACCCATACCTGTATAAAAATGAGACGAACCCTAACATCTGTAAGAGCATGCCTAAATTATCCGAGAAGAGGCATTAAAATAAAATAGTGTAGTATAGAATAACAAACAAATAATAAGTTAAGATAATGGAGCGGAATAACAATTTCAAAAAATACATTTTTGAGACACAAAACATAGATAACAAAATTTTCGATAGACACAAGCCCTACTGAGGCAAAAAAGATATAAATGTGTGTATAATGTAATACCTTAAGTAAAGGATTCACACTAATAACTTGAGGGTAAGTGCCTAATAAATACCAAAATAATAATTGTGGTGTGCATCTATTGTAGATACCAGGTTTCAAGAGACCAAATAGGCCATAGATAAATAAAAAAATATCCTTAATCAAAATTCATATATTGTTTGTGCATTAAAACTATTTGAGAATGTTTATATGTAGTTCTTGGCCAAACAAAGAATTCCTGATTACTTGGCCATGGAAATAAATTCAAATGGTTATATTTCAAATTACGTTTTAACGATATAACTGGAGTAGGCAGATGCCTCAGACAGATAATTCCAATGCGTTTCATGCACCCCTGAAGAAGTCTACTAGAACTAAACATGTTGGGGCATCTGTATGGAACATCTGACTGCATAAAGTTTATTTTTGTACCCTTCATTTGGATTTCATCCATCTAAAGTGATTCCTGTTGTCAAGGAATGTTTAGCTTATCTTTTGTTTAGGGGGTGTGGTATGCGTGACCGCCGGTCAGCATACTGACGCCGGGATCCCAGCAGCGGAATCCCGGCGGGGGTGGCGAGTCCAGCAAGCCCCTTGCGGGCTCACCGTGCGCACCTCTCTGCAGGCTCGGTGGCGACCTACGGTTTCCACGGGTTCTATTCCTACTCCATGGGTGTCTGTGGACACCCACGAGTGGGAATAGTCCCTGTTGGTCGGCATGCCGACTGTCGAGATTGTGATGGCGGGATGTAGGGGGAGGTTATATGACTGTCGGTCACATAAGTACATTCCTGCTCAGGACTACAGACAAGAGGTTTCAAATCTTTATTGCAAGCTGACTGCTATGGCATCCTCCTTGGCCTTTTGCTCTGGGTAGCAGATCATTTTGCACCACTGTGGATACAGCTGTGCTTACAGCACCGTGGCTGCGATGCAACAGTTCATTTAAACAAAAGCTTGGATGTTCCCCAAAAAGTAACAAGTATACACATTTAGAGATAATTGGTTCTGCATATCTTCTTGGTGATATGCCTTATTTCTGACCTTGCCTATCTAGGTCTTTGATTATTTTTCTGAACGTGGATTGGAAGAGCATCTTCCAATCAGTTGCTACCTGACCCTGTTGTCGAAGTTGAAAATATTATACCCACATGCATCACGTGCAAACACCACACAGAGTGGGCTCCGTGCGGGTGCTTGTTCTGCCGTGCGTGCGCATACCCGCACATTGCGTATATTGGCTCACGTCCTGCGTATTAACGCGTGGTATGAGTAAATACGGTAGCATATGCATTCACACAAAGACATATCTGATATTTAATCCACATAGTGCATAATTTACACATAGCCTACACGCAGCACACCAGCAAGTTGCATTTACTTTGGAAGTATAACAACAGAGGGATTCAACTTTACAGGATATGAGGGGACAGGATTAGGTTAGGATGTGGTGTTTGGTATCCAGCTGTACAGTATTTCAAGGGCAATAGTCCGATTGCAATTTGCAGAATGTAGCACGCTCCTGCGCATAGATATGTGCAGGAATGCAATATTAATATCACACTGTATCACACTATATTTACTGTACTCCTGATATTCGACGGGAACCCAGTGGAGGACACCTGCAAGTGCACCTGGACCAGGCATCGCCCACCTATTCAAATCGACCTATGACCCCTCATGTACTGTAAATGACCAGCCCTTTGACCTATGAAAGAAGAGCTTACAGTTTCCTTTGTTTTATGCTTTGGACTATTGTATAAAAACCAAGCCTCCTGGCCGACCTCAGTCTATTCTCTGAAGGTCATCTTTCCAGATTGATTGAGGACCGGATCCGGGTGGCGCAGGCGAACAAACGTATGTATCCATTGGTTGTAGCTTTTCTCTTGTATTGTTGTATTTCTCTGTGAACCCCCTTTTAAGTAAATATTTGTTGCTGCGTTGGACCACAACATAACATATACAACTGGTGTCGCATTCCTTTCCTGTTAGGGGTTTTAAAGTGTATTCCGCCGCACGTGTAGCTACTTTGTGCTTACAGCGTGACGACATGCTTACGCAAAGTGTACGCATTTCATAGAGGTATAACACACACACGCTTAGCGGTCGCAGCGGCCTGAACATTTGGGTATTAAGGTATTGCTTTTTCTTCCTGTAAGTTAAACGAACTTAACACTGTCCTGTGCTGTTTTACCTTACCCTGTAGTTAGACTTTGCGTATTATCCATTCATCAGCATATTGGGGGTCATTCCGAGTTGTTCGCACGCAAGCTGCTTTTAGCAGCTTTACACACGCTAAGCCGCCGCCTACTGGGAGTGAATCTTAGCTTCTTAAAATTGCGAACGAAAGATTCTCTAAAGTGCTACCACACACCTCTTAGCAGTTTCTGAGTAGCTCCAGACTTACTCGGCATCTGCGATCAGTTCAGTGCTTGTCGTTCCTGGTTTGACGTCACAAACTCACCCAGCGTTCGCCCAGACACTCCTCCGTTTCACCAGCCATTCCCGCGTTTTTCCCAGAAACGGTAGAGTTTTTTCGCACACACCCATAAAACGGCCTGTTTCCGCCCAGAAACACCCACTTCCTGTCAATCACACTCCGATCACCAGAACGAAGAAAAAACCTCGTAATGCCGTGAGTAAAATACCTAACTGCATAGCAAATTTACTTGGTGCAGTCGCACTGCGGACATTGCGCATGCGCATTAGCGACTATTCGCTCCGTTGCGAAAAAAAATACAGAGCGAACAACTCGGAATGACCCCCATTGTTTGGTATCCTGTCTGTGATAAACACCTCTGACTATTGCATGACACCAGAGGTCCGGCATGCATATTTCACTTTAAGGGAAAGGGTGGAAAACACTTTGGTCTAGTCACTGCTGTCCATCAGGGAGTAAGCCAAGACATGATACTTCATGCCACAAAACAAAAGGCAAGATTTCAGCTATAAACAATTAAAGTTTAAAAGGACCACATTTGATATCTATGCAAATGGTGACAAATATGAATTCTTCTCACTACAAATCTAATGTTACATTTATATATAGCACTGCTTGCTTATCTTATTGCTGCCTGTATGTTGCTGATTTTGGAGTATTTTGGCATAGAAAACCTCTCACCTTACTTGAGCCTAGGAATATCCCAGGAGTTTCAGAACTACAAGATAACCATGTAGTTACAAGGATTCCAGCACAGAACGTGCTCTATTCACGACACGTTAAAAAACCTCTTGCATACAGAGACGCGGTGTTCATCTAAAATGAATCTCTCCTGGATAAATGGGTAATATCGAAACACAAATATTTTCATGTCGATCCAAGGGCCTCAAGAGACGAGAAAGCACAAGATAGGAGCTCAGAGAGAATGACTGACAGTTCCTTAAAGGTTAATATCTGTTTTAATCTATTTCCATAACACAAGACAGGGAAAGAGAAATAATACTGTATTAAGCATAAGGTATGCGTTTGGGATTAGGGAAACAATTTCAACCATTACAGTATGAATAACTAAAGCCACTGGGAGAGATATGAGTCTAAACAAACGGTATTTAATTTCGCTGAAATGTAGCTGTGCCTTAAATATTGTCCTTCATTATTAAAGAAATAAAGGTTTTCTTTGATTTATTTTAAACAAAAAAGAACTAACCCGTTCCTCTCTGAATTTTACATTGTGTTGGCCACTAATAGTAGGTAGCGAGTCTGGTAGGTAGCAAGACTGCAGTTAAATTACAAGTGACACGCTCTCTCTCTCTCTATATATATATATATATATATATATATATATATATATATATAAAAAAAAATTTCTTTTTTTTTGTGGCAGTAGGGCCAGTGTGCTACAAATGAACCAGTGGTGGTTATCTATCTGTTAAGCCCAGGGAAGCCATACATTTGGAAGATAGGCAAGGTGTCTCTTACGTGTGTGGTATGGAAGGTAGATAGTAACTAGGTTGACAGTATCTAGGTTGACCATGATTGGTCGACAGTAACTAGGTCGACATGGTCTTTAGGTCGACATGGTCTAGGTCGACATGGTCTAGGTCGACAGGTCAAAAGGTCGGCATAAGGTTTTTTTTGTTCGTTTTCTTCGGGAACCCCAATTAGTGCACCGTGTCGCCTCGCATGGCTCGCTTCACTTGCCTAGCTTCGGGCAAGGTACCTCGCTCCGCTACCGATTTGCTCGGCACAGATTACCATTCCAATCATAGTCCACTTGGATCGTTAAGTATGAAAAGGTTCAAAAAAAGAAAAAAATTGTGAAAAACTCATGTCAACCTTTTGACCTGTCAACCTAGAACATGTCGACCTACAGACCCTGTCGACCTAGAAACCCTGTCGACGTAGTTGCTGTCGACCAATAGTGGTCGACCTAGTTACTGTCGACCTAGAGACCAGATCCCGTCTCTTACCTGCTTGATTAATTTCAGTATATTTCTTCCCTGGGGCAGCTGAAGGCATGTGAATAATCAAATAGTGCACCTGTGAAGAGCTTCCTTATGAAGGCATGGTGAGTATGCATCTTGCCTGTCTGGGAGGTGGAGGAGCAGTCTTAGGTATAAAAGACTCTCTTGGACCTTTATCTTTATGACCGATACCGGGAAAGCTGTCCGGTGACTTGGGAGTAGATCTCTGTTAGATAGTGACAGGGCTGTGAACATTTACTGTATGATGGATGGGTACTGGTCTGAGGTCACCCTGGCTAAATATATACACAATTCGATCATCCGGCACTCCAAGGGCAAACAGGATTGTAGCTGCTCTGGTGCCCTCTTACAGGGGACAGCGCCCCCACACATGTAGCAACGACAATGAAGCGGCACTCGGAGTCTCCATAAAGTGCAAAACATCAGTCAAGCTTTTATTTTCAACGTTTCCGGGTCACCCCCTTCATCAGGAGATATATATATATATATATATATACATACACACACACACACATATATACACACACACACACACACCTATATGGACAAGAGTATTTTCCCACACTTGTTAATTATTGAATTCAAGTGTTTCAATATTTCAATCAGACCCGTTGCCACAGGTGTATAACATCAAGCACCTAGCCATGCAGTCTCCATTTGCAAGCATTTGTGATACAAAGTGGGTTGTTCTGAAGAAGCTCAGTGACTTCAATCATGGTGCTGTGATAGGATGCCACCTTTGAAATAAAGTGACAGTATTGGCTTCTTTCTTATGGGCCGATTCAGACCCTGATGCTGATGTGCAAAAATCCATTGAAACGATTTCTGCGCATGCACGTGTGCTGGAACGCGCATGTGCAAGGTCCTAAACTATGTTCTCTTCAGAACGCAGTTTAAGACCTGGAGTGGGCCAGGAACGGGGCGTTGACGCCGTGTTTTGTGGGCGTCGATGCTCCGTTTTAGGCGCAAAGTCCAGACAATGGAGGCGTGTCCGGACCGTTGGAGGGGCGGGCCGCGGCGGCTGCATGATGTCAAACGCAGCGACTGTGACCTTTAACATGGCAGGTAGCTGTCTGCCTTCACAGCTAAGCTGCACAAGCAGAGGTCTTCTCGAAACATGCAAAAGCATTGCCTTCATGAGATGCTGTTGCATGTCTGCGGGGGGGCTGGATCCGGCATGTGGGGCGAACTTGCCTTGTGCTGGACGTCTCCCCGCATGTCAAGGCAATTAATCGTATGATTACTTCTTCTGTGCTTAATCTTGCGGGACTCTTGGACTTTTATTATTATTGGACTAATCAGGTGATAACTTCTCCCATTCAATTTGTAAGAATTGTAAGCTGTGCAACTATAGTACATAATGGTGGTCATTCCGAGTTGTTCGCTCGTTGCCGATTTTCGCTATGCTGCGATTTGTTGCTAATTGCGCATAGTATGCAGTGCACATGCGCTTAGTTATTTAACTAAAAACTTAGCAGTTTTGCTGTTGTTCGTGCGGCGCTTTTCAGTCGCACTGCTGATCGGTGAGTGATTGACAGGAAAGGGGCGTTTCTGGGTGGTAACTGGGCATTTTCCCGGAGTGTGCTAAAAAATGCAGGCGTGCCAGGGAAAAACGCGAGAGTGTCTGGAGAAACGGGGGAGTGTCTGGCCGAACGCAGGGGGTGTTTGTGACGTCAAACCAGGAACTAAACGGACTGAGTTGATCGCAATCTAGGAGTAGGTCTGGAGCTACTCAGAAACTGCAAAGAATTATTTATTAGCAGTTCTGCTAATCTTTCGTTCGCAATTCTGCTAAACTAAGATACACTCCCAGAGGGCGGCGGCCTAGCGTGTGCAATGCTGCTAAAAGCAGCTAGTGAGCGAACAACTCGGAATGACCACCATTGTTTTGTGGCAGTGCCCAAGGTGTTTTCAATTTCTTTGCTATCTGTATACCAGTGACGTGCGGTGGGGTGAGGCAGGTGAGGCAGAGCTTATCCTGTCATACTAACGTTTGGACCAGAGTTTTGACAGTATAAAGTATATAAAAAAATACAAAGACTGTGTTAGAAATAGCTTCTTTGTATTATTCTAATCATTTTTATAGTCAAAACTCTGGAGTAAAAAGTCTATGGCCTCACCTGTCTATCTTTTCCGCACATCTCTGATCAAATCTCACCAAATTTCCAGGAGTTTATACTGCTGCACCTTTTGCATAATGCCCACATGAACTCTTCAGCTCATATAGTGTGTCTAAATTTGGCTCTGGTACTAGCCAGTGCCTCCTGAGCCATTTAGCTCACCACACGTCCCTGCTGTATACGCCATTGGCAGGTGGGTTCCACCAGATTACCCGTAGGCAGCTTCATACACATAGCACCATTGTTTTTTCCATTCTTTTTGTTATAATGCTCTCCAAGTGGGTTGGCACTTAGGGAGAGATGTGTCAAGCCTTGGAGAGAGATAAAGTGGAGACGTTATGCAATGCAGCTAAGCAGCATCTGTCATTTATCTAGCACAGTCTATGAATGACAGTAAGATGATGATTGGACGCTTTGCACATCTCTCTCCAAAGCTATACAGTGCTAATCGAACAAGACGCAAATATAAACATTTTATTGTTTTTATAAGTCAACATTTCTATGCAACCTTCCTAAACAGAGTAAGACGCATACTTTATTTCTTATAAATTAGTTTTCTGTACACTGTAATCTTGCATTTAAATCACAGTCACAATAGTTTAACTGCATATGCATTAATGTTTGTTTTAGATGCATTCGGCCAATCAGATGCAGCCTGTGGGCTTCCTCATCTTTATCATCAATGGCATACTTGCCTACTTTCTCGGAACAGGCGGGAGGCTCCCAAAAATTGTGTGGCACCCCCGGCCACCCAGAAGAGTGGCCAAGTCTCTCAGAGCCACCCACCACCCACTAACCAAGTGAGCCGAACGGTTGATGATGCAATTTGTACTGAATAACGTCAACGTAGCCATGACCCACTTGTACTTGTACAATGCCGGTAATCTTGACATTGTATAGTGGGGTGCGTGGCCATGATGATGTGTTCGTGTAGCAATGCCCCTTCATTGTCACAGCCCCTACCCATTCCCTACGCCAAGTCATGCCCCACCGCATGAGGGTATGAGCACCTGTAAGTTTACACCCCCTACCAACCCCCCGGCGACCTTGTCACATGGATTCACAAGTCCAATTTAAATGGTAAAAGATGCGTATCACAACAAAAAAACATACCCGCATAGTTAATAAAAAAGGGCAAATCCTGCCCCACCCCAACAAAAAAAAAAGCTTGCAATTACATACAAGTTTAAATAAGGCCCAATGTGTGTGCTCAGTGGTCTGTAGGCACGTTGACTCTGTATCGTATATGCCCATGTTTAACAAAAGTGTACTTCCAATATCCTGCTTTCAAACCAACACCCAACCCCCTCCCGCCTCTGCAAGATTCAGAAATACTGATCTATGGGCCTTGATTGTTGAGGAAAGTAATGAAACCATTAAATGTAAGGTATTAAGACCAGACAAGATGCAATTAGCTAAGAAATTACTCTGATCTCAGTGACATTTTCAAAAAATCATAATACAATGTACATCAGAGCCCCTGACTGACAGGCTAATCCAGTTTTGATAGGACTGCAGTCTACACAGCGCGAGCGGGAAGAAACGCCTGTAGATAATACCCACAGCTGTGAGGCCCTGATATGTCCTCAACAACTTGTCACCCAGGAATTTCCGCAGGTTTAAGGGACGATAAAAATATTGAGCAGTAATGACAGGATCATCTTCTGCCCCTGAAATAAAAAGTACTAATCCCTTTCTGCCAGGTCTATGAATTTGTAATATAAATTATATAAACTCTGGTAATTCATCGCTGTTAGCTCAGTTGTGTTTGAGAATCGTACAGCAGACTTTACCCTGATTTAAAACGCCGGATGAAAGAGGGACATGCTTATATTAAACATTACTGTAAAGTGATTTACTGGGCAGAAAGACCCAGCATTCGCAGGGCCCAGTCAAGCAAATGAAAGCGCTAAGTTCAGTTCACTGATTAGAAGCTGAAGTTCAAAGAATGCTAATGGTTTATTTCATATGTCGCTCTGGCAGACATGATGATGCTGAATATCTCTATGCGGTGACAGCTCTGAACTATTCATCGGCAATCTCCTAAATATGATCTGAACCCCCCACAGAAGGATTGATGTGGTAACTTTTTTTTTACTGGACATAAATTTAATAGTAATTGTTCTTATCAAACATAATGGACTGACTACAAAATTATTCTTGATTTAATTCTACATTTTGTGCTTTCGGGAAATGGAAACTAAACACAAAAATGAAACACATATTAAAACTACGAATAAAAGATCGCTGTTCATGTACAGTACAATACATTGTACCGTACATAACGTATATATTTCTATACCGTCAGTCCGTATGGACTGTAGCAGCCATGATAATGACTATAGGCCGATGGCCTGTATTTGCTCTAAGCAATTTAAAAAAATTATAAAGGGGAGATTTAGAGTTCGGTGCAAGTCGGCAGCAGCTGCATTTGCACAGCGTGTAGGGAACCAAGAGGCAGATTTACCAAAGCTTGGACAGAGATAAAGTGCCATCCAATCAGCTCCTAACTGCCATGTTACAGGCTGTGTTTTAAAAATGACTGGAGCTGATTGGTCGATACTTTATCCCTCTCCAAACATTGATAAATCTTGCCGATATTCGTCTGTATGCATTTCTGAATTAAATCATACGGATCTCTAAAAACGCACAACCCGGTTTAGCCAACACAACTTTCTACATGCTCCCTATGTGTGAGCACCACGTCCCCCCGTCCCCCCCAGTTGTATCCATTCAGCTGCAAGTGGAGTTGTAACTGAGATGCATGCCATTCTGAACCGCCTGTAGATGCACGCACTTGGCTACACAGTGAAAAATCGCCAGATCCTTCTGAAAAGTAAATGAATACTGGCAGAGATTGCCTAATGTGGTGAGTGTGCAGCTGGTGTGCAGGTGGAGGTATGTCCACACAGCAGATCGGCTTAACTAGGGGTTTGCTTTATTAACCTGGTAGAAATGCAGGTGGCTGTAGACTAAGGGGTACATTTACTAAGCAGTGATAAGAGCGGAGAAGTGAGCCAGTGGAGAAGTTGCCCATGGCGACCAATCAGCACTTTAGTAACATCTATAATTTGCATACTATAAAATTATACATAGCTGCTGATTGGTTGATGGTGTAACTTCTCCACTGGCTCACTTCCCCGCTCTTATCGCTGCTTAGTAAATGTCCCCCATAGTGTTAAATAGGTACAGGTTAACTGGATACTAGATGCGTCATGGAGCGATTGGGTATGCTGGGTGTTGTAGTGTGCCAGGTGAAAATGATGACACCTACACCCTCCTACTAAGTAGCGGTATACACCTCTATGTTAGCGGGGGTATCTAAGTGTAACAGGCAACCTATGGTAGCCTTGTATGGCTCTGTAACACTGGAAAGTCTCAGGGCACGTCCTAACATGCAGAACGCCACTGGAAAAAGTCACACGGTGCAGATGAGCATACACAATAGCGTATGTCAGAGATCAGACCTCCAAAGAGAGATGCGCCCGGTCCTAGTGCCCATGGGCTCTGGAGCCAGGAACAATGGCAGAGCAGAGCGCTCCTCTAACAATGAGAAGTTTCTGAAAGAAGTATTCCAGTGATTGCTCTGAAGGCGTATTTATATATATCCTACATCAGTAGGGGCATTCCAAATGAGGCTCTAAAGTGCATATATATATATATATATATATAGAGATAGATAGATAGATAGATAGATAGATAGATAGATAGATAGATAGATAGATAGAAAGTAAGATATATATTTATAAGCCCATAAACTGTAGAGATCGGTGTGATTCTGACTAGGTAGCCACTAGAATTAAAGCAGCAATTAGTTTTGCAGCAAAACCGACCTTGTTGTGCTTTGAAATGAATTGGCCCTTAAATCTAGAGGCTATCTTGTCGGAATCACGCCATTACAAATGTGAGACTTTCTTCACTATTGGTGTGAAATTAGTGGATACTATTTCTTCTCCTTTCTGGCATTTAAGGGTCATTTATTGTATCGTATTTTTGATACCTGGTACTATGATAACATTTACAATGTCAACAATCATAATGTTGACCGTTATGATGTAAACATTGTTGTAATGTGGACAGGAAACATGTTGACATCTGATATCGATATGTTCACAATTTTTGACATCTGAAATGTCAACATGTGACAGTTAGGGATAGGCTGCAAGATTGGAAGGGGTAGGACTTGGCTTCGGGAGGGGAGTGTCAGGGTTAGGCACTAGGGGGAGGGTGTCACGATCCGGGTATCTGGACGCCATTACTTACCCTTCAGATGCCTCCTAAGGCTGGCTCAGCGTTCCAGGACCGGATCCCGCTGTTCCTGAGTTTCCACATGCAGAATGTCAGAGTGGTGATTTCATCAGCCGCGGCTTCCGCTGTGCCCGCGTGGTTAAATGTGCGCTTGTCAGTCTGGCGTCTCCTGTCTCCTGTGGCCGGCGTCGCCATTACTGTTTCAATTCTCACATGGATTACAAACCAAACTTCCCTCCAAGTGTCTGCATGGGCGCAGCCATCTTGGATTTTGTCATCTGATTATTTCCACCAATCTGCTGTCTGTATTGTTGATTTGCATAATTGCCTAGCCAACCCCTTCCTTGCTGCAGGTATAAGTATGCTGTGCCTGAGCAAGGAAGGCGTCAGTGCTTTGGTTGTCTAACCTAGTTCCAGTTTGTCTCTCTCCTGTGGTTGTCTTCCAGGTTCCAGCTCCTGTCTCCAGACTTCTGCTATAGAGACCCGCACCAGCATTCCATCTGCGGTGTAGCCTGACTCTATAATCCATTCTGGACTCACCTGTTTCCAGCTACAACAATCACCTGCTTCCAGCCCAGCTTCCAGCAGTGTACAGCTTCTCTTAAAGGGCCGGTGTCCTTTCTGCAGTTTACCACTCTCCACCGGTATTATTATTTCACCGCTCTCAAACAATCACCTGCTTCCAGCCCAGCTTCCAGCAGTGTATAGCTTCTCTTAAAGGGCCGGTGTCCTTTTCTGCAGTTTACCACTCTCCACCGGTATTATTATTTCACCGCTCTCAAACTCCAAACTTCATTATTATTTCATCGCTCTCAAGTTCGTTTATTATTTAACTGGTTCCAGCCAGTATTCACTCCGTACCAACAACAGTCTGGTTCCAGCCAGTATCCACAGCAGCCGTTTTACCTTCAGCAGCCCAGCCGTTCCTGGAACATCAGCTGGTACGATCCTGGGTTCTCTCCATTGCTATAGTCAGGCCTGGTAAGGACTTTCCAACTAGAAGATTATAAGAACTGTCTCACACTACCAGTGCCTGTGGCCCTTGCCACCCTGTAGTACCCAGGAATTGTATTTATCCTCTGTTGACTTTTAGGTTTCCTTTTACTGCTGCTGTGTTACGGAGTTTGTCATAATAAACATCATTGACTTTTATCCTGGTTGTCGTGGTCACGCCTTCGGGCAGTTATTCTACATGTTACTTACATGTCTAGGGGTCTGATACAACCTCCCAGGTTCCGTTACATCTCAGCCCCTACAACTGAGGCTGCCTCCCGTCAGCTCAGGCCCTCAGTTGTGACAGTAAGCACTGACCTAATGAATCCAGCCGGAGACCAGGATCAAGCGGCCAGGCCGATGCAAGAACTGGCAGCCCGACTTGAACATCAGGAGGCTGCACAGGGCCACATCATCCGCTGTCTCCAGGATCTCTCTACACGGCTGGATGGGATTCAAACGACCCTCCGTGGACCTGGCACGTCCGGTGCGTCCACTACAGTAACACCAGCTGTAACCCCACCCACCTTACCCATTTCCAGTCCACATCTTCATCTTCCAACGCCAGCAAAATTTGATGGATCTCCAAGGTTCTGCAGGGGATTTCTCAATCAATGTGAAATCCACTTTGAGCTTCTACCTGGCAATTTCTTCAGTGACCGTACCAAAATTGCCTATATCATCTCCCTTCTCAGTGGCTCAGCCCTTGACTGGGCATCACCTTTATGGGTGAAGTCTGATCCCCTGCTATCCTCCTATACTGACTTTGTAGCTACATTCAGGCGCATCTTCGACGAGCCAGGCCGGATAACATCTGCTTCATCTGAGATTCTCCGTTTACGCCAGGGAACACGTACTGTGGGACAGTATCTTATACAGTTTAAAATCCTGGCATCCGAACTGGCATGGAACGACGAGGCCCTGTATGCTGCATTCTGGCATGGCTTATCAGAACGCATCAAGGATGAGTTAGCTACCAGAGACTTGCCCTCTAAGTTGGATGAGCTAATTTCTCTTTGCACGAAGGTTGATCTACGTTTCAGAGAGAGAGCAACCGAGCGAGGAAGATCATCTACTCCTAAATCTTCTGCTCCTCCTCCTCGTCAACCATCTCCATCCAAGGATGAGCCTATGCAAATTAGTCGTTCCCGTCTATCTCCCGCTGAGCGCCGAAGACGTCTCTCTGAGTCTCTATGTCTCTACTGTGCAGCTCCGTCGCACACTATCAATGTCTGTCCCAAACGTCCGGGAAACTCCAGATCCTAGCTCGCCAAGGAGAGGGCCGGCTAGGAGTAATGATCTCCTCTCCATCTCCTCATGACTGTAACCTCCCAGTGTCGCTCCAAATTGCTCAACGTTACAGGAACGTCATTGCCCTCCTTGATTCCGGAGCAGCTGGGAATTTCATAACCGAAGCTTATGTTAAACGGTGGTCCCTACCCACCGAGAGACTGTCCTCGTCCATCTCTTTGACTGCCGTGGATGGCAGCAAGATTTTTGACGCAGTCATTTCCTTAAGGACTCTTCCAGTTCGTCTGAGAGTGGGAGTTCTTCATTCTGAGTATATTTCTTTTTTAGTGATTCCAAGAGCCACACATCCAGTGGTTTTAGGCCTTCCATGGCTCCGTCTCCACAACCCATCAATTGACTGGACGACTACGCAAATACTGGCATGGGGTCCCTCCTGTGCTGAGACTTGTTTAGCCAAAGTTCTTCCTGTTTGTTCTTCCTTCCCCAGGTCATCTGATGTTCCGCCTCCTCCATATCAAGACTTCACGGACGTGTTCAGTAAAGCCTCTGCTGATATCCTTCCTCCTCATAGAGAATGGGACTGCCCAATCGACCTCATTCCAGGGAAGGTTCCACCGCGAGGCCGAACTTATCCGTTGTCTCTGCCTGAGACACACTCCATGGAAGAGTACATCAAAGAGAACCTGGCAAAGGGTTTCATCCGACCATCTTCTTCTCCAGCCGGCGCAGGCTTCTTCTTCGTTAAGAAGAAAGACGGTGGTCTGCGTCCGTGCATCGACTACAGAGGTCTGAACGACATTACCGTCAAGAACCGATACCCTTTACCCCTGATTACCGAGCTCTTTGATAGAGTTAGTGGTGCAACTATTTTCACAAAGCTGGACTTGAGGGGTGCCTACAATCTCATCCGAATCCGTGAGGGTGACCAGTGGAAGACCGCCTTTAACACCCGTGACGGACATTATGAGTACCTCGTCATGCCCTTCGGATTGAGTAACGCTCCAGCAGTCTTCCAGCACTTCGTGAATGAGATTTTCAGGGACATCTTGTACCGCCATGTCGTGGTTTATCTAGACAACATCCTCATCTTTGCTAATAATCTCGAAGATCATCGTTTCTGGGTAAAAGAGGTTCTTTCCCGTCTCCGTGTCAATCACCTCTATTGTAAATTGGAGAAGTGTGTGTTTGAAGTTAAAACCATTCCGTTTTTAGGTTACATTGTGTCCGGTTCCGGACTAGAGATGGATCCTGAGAAACTCCAAGCAATCCAGAATTGGCCTATACCCTTAAGCCTCAAAGGGGTCCAGAGGTTCTTAGGGTTCGCCAATTATTATAGAAAATTTATACGAGACTTTTCCACCATCGTGGCGCCTATAACCGCATTAACCAAGAAAGGTGCTAATCCGTCCAAGTGGTCCGAGGAAGCTACACAGGCCTTTCACCTTCTGAAGCAACGGTTCATCTCTGCACCAGTTCTGAAACAGCCCGACACCGACTCTCCTTTTATCTTAGAGGTAGATGCCTCCTCCGTTGGAGTAGGAGCAGTGTTATCCCAGAGGGCCAAAGATGGACATCTACATCCTTGCAGTTTCTTCTCCCGGAAGTTCTCCCCAGCTGAGCGCAACTATGCCATTGGCGATCAGGAGTTGCTAGCCATCAAGCTCGCTCTGGAGGAGTGGAGATACCTGTTGGAGGGAGCTTCCCACTCAATCACCATACTTACCGACCACAAAAATCTTTTATATCTCAAAGGCGCACAATGTCTGAATCCTCGTCAGGCCAGATGGGCACTTTTCTTCTCTAGGTTTGACTTTAAACTCCAGTTCTGTCCGGGTTCTCAGAATCGTAAGGCCGATGCCCTTTCCCGCTCATGGGAGCAAGAAAATGAGTCCGAGTCTGCAGACAAGCATCCTATTATTAATCCGTTGGCATTCTCCACGGTAGGGATGGACTCTACGCCTCCACCAGGGAAAAGTTTTGTTAAGCCAGTTCTAAGGAAGAAGCTCATGCATTGGGCCCATGCTTCCCGTTTTGCTGGACATACAGGCATTCAGAAAACCCTTGAATTTATTTCTAGGTCCTACTGGTGGCCAACTCTGAAGAAGGACGTTATGGAATTTATTGCCTCCTGCCCAAAGTGTGCCCAACACAAAGTCTCCCGCCAGTCGCCTGCGGGGCAACTGGTTCCATTATCTGTTCCCCGTCGACCTTGGACCCATTTGTCGATGGACTTTGTTTCCGATCTACCTATCTGCAACAAGTTTAATACCATCTGGGTGGTAGTTGACCGGTTCACCAAGATGGCACATTTCATCCCTCTCACCGGTCTTCCGTCAGCTTCCAAGTTGGCTCAAGTGTTTATACAAGAGATCTTCCGACTTCACGGTCTTCCTGAAGAGATCATCTCGGATCGTGGAGTACAATTTGTAGCCAAATTTTGGCGAAGTTTGTGTCAAGCCCTCCAAGTCAAGTTAAAGTTTTCCACGGCTTACCATCCTCAGACCAATGGTCAAACCGAGAGGGTGAATCAGGACTTGGAGGCCTTCCTCCGTATATATGTGTCTTCCTCTCAAGATGACTGGGTTCAACTCCTTCCTTGGGCCGAGTTCAGCCACAACAATCAATACCATTCCTCATCTTCTTCTACACCATTCTTCATTAATTATGGATTCCACCCTAAAGTCCCAGAATTCCAACCGCTTCCCGCAACTTCTGTTCCAGCAGTGGATGTCACCTTGCGTCAGTTTTCAAATAACTGGAGGAACGTCCGCGCAGCCCTGCTTAAAGCCTCATTCAGGTATAAGAAGTTTGCCGATAGGAAGCGTAGAGCGGTTCCTGCTCTCAAGGTGGGTGATCGTGTGTGGCTGTCCACGAAGAATTTGAGGTTGAGAGTTCCCAGCATGAAATTTGCACCTCGCTACATCGGACCCTTCAAGATTGAACAAGTCATCAATCCTGTTGCCTACAGGTTACAGTTACCATCCTTCTTGAAAATACCCAGGACATTTCATGTTTCTTTGTTGAAACCGCTGATCCTGAATCGGTTTCATTCCGCACTTCCTCCAGCTCCCAAAGTTCAGACTCAACGGGGAGTCGAGTACGAGGTGGCCAAGATTTTGGACTCACGTTTCCGTTACGGTCAGTTACAATACCTCATTGACTGGAAGGGCTATGGTCCTGAAGAACGCTCTTGGACCAATGCCTCAGACGTCCATGCTCCTGCCTTGGTCCGAAATTTCCACGCAAAGTTTCCATTAAAGCCTAAGAAGTGTCCTGGGGCCACTCCTAAAGGGGGGGGTGCTGTCACGATCCGGGTATCTGGACGCCATTACTTACCCTTCAGATGCCTCCTAAGGCTGGCTCAGCGTTCCAGGACCGGATCCCGCTGTTCCTGAGTTTCCACATGCAGAATGTCAGAGTGGTGATTTCATCAGCCGCGGCCTCCGCTGTGCCCGCGTGGTTAAATGTGCGCTTGTCAGTCTGGCGTCTCCTGTCTCCTGTGGCCGGCGTCGCCATTACTGTTTCAATTCTCAAATGGATTACAAACCAAACTTCCCTCCAAGTGTCTGCATGGGCGCAGCCATCTTGGATTTTGTCATCTGATTATTTCCACCAATCTGCTGTCTGTATTGTTGATTTGCATAATTGCCTAGCCAACCCCTTCCTTGCTGCAGGTATAAGTATGCTGTGCCTGAGCAAGGAAGGCGTCAGTGCTTTGGTTGTCTAACCTAGTTCCAGTTTGTCTCTCTCCTGTGGTTGTCTTCCAGGTTCCAGCTCCTGTCTCCAGACTTCTGCTATAGAGACCCGCACCAGCATTCCATCTGCGGTGTAGCCTGACTCTCCAATCCATTCTGGACTCACCTGTTTCCAGCTACAACAATCACCTGCTTCCAGCCCAGCTTCCAGCAGTGTACAGCTTCTCTTAAAGGGCCGGTGTCCTTTCTGCAGTTTACCACTCTCCACCGGTATTATTATTTCACCGCTCTCAAACAATCACCTGCTTCCAGCCCAGCTTCCAGCAGTGTATAGCTTCTCTTAAAGGGCCGGTGTCCTTTTCTGCAGTTTACCACTCTCCACCGGTATTATTATTTCACCGCTCTCAAACTCCAAACTTCATTATTATTTCATCGCTCTCAAGTTCGTTTATTATTTAACTGGTTCCAGCCAGTATTCACTCCGTACCAACAACAGTCTGGTTCCAGCCAGTATCCACAGCAGCCGTTTTACCTTCAGCAGCCCAGCCGTTCCTGGAACATCAGCTGGTACGATCCTGGGTTCTCTCCATTGCTACAGTCAGGCCTGGTAAGGACTTTCCAACTAGAAGATTATAAGAACTGTCTCACACTACCAGTGCCTGTGGCCCTTGCCACCCTGTAGTACCCAGGAATTGTATTTATCCTCTGTTGACTTTTATGTTTCCTTTTACTGCTGCTGTGTTACGGAGTTTGTCATAATAAACATCATTGACTTTTATCCTGGTTGTCGTGGTCACGCCTTCGGGCAGTTATTCTACATGTTACTTACATGTCTAGGGGTCTGATACAACCTCCCAGGTTCCGTTACATCTCAGCCCCTACAACTGAGGCTGCCTCCCGTCAGCTCAGGCCCTCAGTTGTGACAGAGGGTTAGTGTTCAGCTGTGGGAGGTTAGGGTTAGGCACTAGGGGAAAAGTTAGAATTAGGCTGCGGGATGGGAAGTTAGGGTTAGGCACTAAGGGAAGGGTAGGGTTCAGCTGTGGAAGGGAAGTGTTAGGGTTAGGCACCAGGGGGAGGGTTAGGGTTCAGCTGTTGGAGGGAAGTGTTATGGTTAGGCACCAGGGGAAGGGTTAGGGTTCAGCTGTGGGAGGGAAGTGTTAGGGTTAGGCCCTAGTGGAAGGGTTAGGGTTCAGTTGTGGGAGGGAAGTGTTAGGGTTAGGCACTAGTGGAAGAGTTAGGGTTCAGCTGTGGGAGGGAAGTGTTAGGATTAGGCACTAGTGGAAGGGTTAGGGTTCAGCTGTGGGAGGGAAGTGTTAGGGTTAGGCACTAGTGGAAGGGTTAGGGTTCAGCTGTGGGAGGGAAGTGTTAGGGTTAGGCACTAGTGGAAGGGTTAGGGTTCAGCTGTGGGAGGGAAGTGTTAGGGTTAGGCACTAGTGGAAGGGTTAGGGTTCAGCTGTGGGAGGGAAGTGTTAGGGTTAGGCACTAGTGGAAGGGTTAGGGTTCAGCTGTGGGGGGGAAGTGTTAGGGTTAGGCACCAGGGGAAGGGTTAGGGTTCAGCTGTGGGAGGGAAGTGTTAGTGTTAGGCACCAGGGGGAGGGTTAGGGTTCAGCTGTGGGAGGGAAGTGTTAGGGTTAGGCACCAGGGGAAGGGTTAGGGTTCAGCTGTGGGAGGGAAGTGTTAGGGTTAGGCACTAGTGGAAGGGTTAGGGTTCAGCTGTGGGAGGGAAGTGTTAGTGTTAGGCACCAGGGGAAGGGTTAGGGTTCAGCTGTGGGAGGGAAGTGTTAGGGTTAGGCACCAGGGGAAGGGTTAGGGTTCAGCTGTGGGAGGGAAGAGTTAGGGTTAGGTACCAGGGGAAGGGTTAGGGTTCAGCTGTGGGAGGGAAGTGTTAGGGTTAGGCACCAGGGGAAGGGTTAGGGTTCAGCTGTGGGAGGGAAGTGTTAGGGTTAGGCACCAGGGGAAGGGTTAGGGTTCAGCTGTGGGAGGGAAGTGTTAGTGTTAGGCACCAGGGGAAGGGTTAGGGTTCAGCTGTGGGAGGGAAGTGTTAGGGTTAGGCACTAGGGAGAGAATTAGGATTAGGCTGTGGCAGTGGAGGGTTAGACACCAGGGGAAGAGTTAGGGTTAGGCTGCAGGAAGGGGTGGTTAGGGGAGGTTAGGGTTAGGCACTAGGAGAAGAGTTAGGGGTTAGCGATACTCACTGCTGTTACCACTACATTAACACATGGAAGTCACCGTCACCATCAGACTGCCACATCCAAAAGACACCATTAGGGTTAGGGCTAACTCCGCTACTGTCAGACCTTCCAAACCAGGTAAATAACCTGATCATGTTGACATTTCATCTGTGTCATACCAAGGACTGCCAAGAGGGTCCCTGATCTGATGCCACCCCACTTTCCAGCAGCAGTATCCTTTCTCCCAGTACACAAGACTGTGAGCTCGGCTGCAGTGGGACCATGGAGACTGCCACCCCATCTTTTTAAGTGTGCAGCACTGCAAAGTTTTTTTTTAAATGTTTTAAGGGGGCATGGCCACATCTCTTGCAATTAGGACACTGCCCCACAAAAATGCTGGCGCTCTGGACAGCTCTCTACAGCCCTGGTCATCCCAAACCCCCTGGATTTACCAGCATTCCTCTATAAAAAGTACAATTGTGACACTTTACATTTTTAATACTACACTATGGAGAGTCCTATATATTTTCTTGACCTTGTTTTCATATATAGTTTTAATTAAATGGTATTAAAATGCAATGCAATCAAAATTTTGCTGGAGTAACTACTAGTACTGCTGTGCTGTTGTCTTTAGTGTGCATATCTCTATTATTAACGGACATTCACTTAGTATAAATCACATTAAAGAAGACACAGCATCATTAAAGCATATTAAACCTTAGCACATCCTGGCTGCTAGCTGCAATATATATAGCATCTTAGCTGTGTTTAGTGAATCGGTGCTTCTGTGAGCTACAGGAGTGACATGGAAATACCATATTAGTTTCTTCCACTGGTTTTATACCCTCATTACTTTCATGAATGTTGTATCTGTGTCTTTTCTGTATAATAAATCAGTAAGAGCTTCTTACATTTTTAACTGAAGCTTTTACTCTAAGCATGAAAGTAAATTGTGATAACACAATGCAAAATGAGAGAGCTCGATGTAGAATCCAAATATAGTGAAGGATTTTTGATTTTATGCAAACTGTCAGGTTTTGGCAAGAAATGTATTTTGACATTTGAGGAAAATGACTGAATTACACAATATCTTTTAGCAATTTCATTGATGCATATGCATAGTTTGAAAATTAGTTGTTGCACTTTTGAGGTTTGTGCACTTACCATTCTATTTATTTACTTTACGTTTAAGCATAAAATATGTATATATCAATGACTACAATTCTATCTATCTATCTATCTATCTATCTATCTATCTATCTATCTATCTATCTATCTATCTATCTATCCATTCATCCATCCAAATACCCATCCAGCGGCACACACAGGGGGTTTAGGAGTATCTTCTACCCCCGCCCCCCCCCTTCCCCGTCTGACCACAATCGGAGCCCCACCCCTTCATGATGTAATGCCGGGATTCAGGATGTCTTTTTTTTTTTGTTCCACCCACTCCTGTACACCTGCAAATCGAGGCATAGGATCTAATAATTCAAATGACCAAGCCTCACTCCATACAAGAGCTTCTGCATTGTATCTGAAGGTGTGATGTGTATATATATATATATATATATATATATAGATATATATATACACACACACAATATAGATAGATACAGTGGCGTCACAGGGTGGGTGCGGGGGGTGCGGCCCGCACCCGGGTGTCATCCGCTGAGGGTGACACCAAAGTGCCGGCTCCTGCTCAGTGAAAGGAGCCGGGTGCTGCATTGTAACATTACGAGCAGCAACCCGGCTCCTGTCACCATGTAGGAGCTGGCACTGCAGACACGCCAGTCTCCGGGGGCAGGCCACAGCTCCCGGACCTCAGGAGTGACGAAAATGCGGGACGGGGCGATTAGCCACGCTCCCTCCCATGAAGCCACGCCCCCTCCACGGGTCGCCTCGCAAAGCCACACCCTCTACTGCACCTGGTTTAAAAGAGGTCAGTGACGCCTCTGCATAGATAGATAGATAGATAGATAGATACATACATACATACATACATAGAAGTTGACGGAAGATAAAAACCACTTGGCCCATCTAGTCTGTCCCTTTTTTTAACCCTATTTGAGGCTTATTTCTTTGTAAGGCTATTCATACTGTATGCCTATCCCAAGCATGTTTAATTTCCTCTACTGTCTTAGCTTCTACCACCTCTGATGGAAGGCTATTCCACTTGTCCACTATCCTTTCTGTGAAGTAATTCTTCCTTAAACTTCCACTGAACCTGCCTCCCTCCAGTTTCAGTACATGTCCTCGTGTTCTGATACTTCTTTTCCTTTGAAGAATGTTTCTTTCCTGGACCTTGTTTAAATCCCTTGGTATATTTGAAAGCTTCTATCATGTCCCCCCTTTTCCCTTCTCCAGGGCCGAAACTAGGATTTTTGTCACCCGGGGCAAGGTAGTCATTTGACACCCCCCCCCCCCCCCCCCGCAAAAAAAGCTAATATATTTTACAATAAATAAATGAAAATAATAAAATAAAAAATAAAAAAAAAATGAATAAAAATATTATATATATATATATATATATATATATATATATCTTTCAGAACTTTTTTACCTGAAAAACTGCCTTTTCTAACATAAATTTCATATCCAGGAAAAAGTGTCCCCATTTTACACAGTACGCTGGCAAGTGTCCCCATTTTACACATTGCGGCAGGCACAGGTCCCCATTTTACACATTGCGGCAGGCACAGGTCCCCATTTTACACAGTACGCTGGCAAGTGTCCCCATTTTACACATAGCGGCAGGCACAGGTCCCCATTTTACACAGTACGCTGGCAAGTGTCCCCATTTTACACATTGCGGCAGGCACAGGTCCCCATTTTACACAGTACGCTGGCAAGTGTCCCCATTTTACACATAGCGGAAGGCACAGGTCCCCATTTTACACAGTACGCTGGCAAGTGTCCCCATTTTACACATTGCTGCAGGCACAGGTCCCCATTTTACACAGTACGCTGGCAAGTGTCCCCATTTTACACATTGCGGCAGGCACAGGTCCCCATTTTACACAGTACGCTGGCAAGTGTCCCCATTTTACACATAGCGGCAGGCACAGGTCCCCATTTTACACAGTACGCTGGCAAGTGTCCCCATTTTACACATAGCGGCAGGCACAGGTCCCCATTTTACACATAGCGGCAGGCTCAGGTCCCCATTTTACACATAGCGGCAGGCACAGGTCCCCATTTTACACATAGCGGCAGGCACAGGTCCCCATTTTACACATAGCGGCAGGCACAGGTCCCCATTTTACACATTGCGGCAGGTGGTGGAGGGAGAGAGAGAGAGAGGAAGGGAGAGGGGCTGACTTACATTTGAAGCGGTTCTCGACGCTCTTCAGCCGCCTCTCCCTCCTCGTCTGCGCGGCTCCGGGCTCCCCCTTCTCCCTCCTCCGGCGGGGTTTCGTGGAATGACGCGTTTGCGCCGTGACGTCACGACGCAATCGCGTCATTCCACGAAACCCCGCCCCCCGAGCTGGGCACTCGGGAGAAGGGGGTTTAAAAGTAAGTGCCGCGGCGGGTGTTAGGGGGTCTCGGCGCCCCCTCCAATCTGGCGCCCAGGTCGCCTGCCCCCCTAGCCCCCCCCCCTAGTTTCGGCCCTGCCTTCTCTGTTCCAAACTATACCTGTTAAGATCTTTTAGCCTTTCCAGGTAAGTTTTGTGCTGTAGGCCATGCACCATAGATATCATATAGAACCCCACTCAGTACAAATCCTGTGCACTATCTATCTATCTATCTATCTATCTATCTATCTATCTATCTGTCTGTCTGTCTATCTGGGTGTGGATCATTAGCTCGACAGTGTCTAGGTCGACAATGTTTAGGTGAACCACTATAGGTCGACAGTCACTAGGTCGACAGGGATGGAAGGTCGACAGGTCAAAAGGTCGACATGAGTTGTTGTTGTTTTGTGTAGTTTTCTTCATAGAGTGCCCGGGAACACCAATTAGTGCACAGTGTCCCCTTGCATGGCTCGCGAGCTTCGGGCAAGGTGCCTCGCTCTGCTACCACTTCGCTCGGCACAAATTACAGGTACAGCCGTAGTCCACGTGGATCGTTAAGTATGAAAAAGTCGAAAAAAAGAAAAAAATTTGAAAAACTCATGTCGACCTTTTGACCTGTCAACCTAGCACATGTCGACCTAGAAACCCTGTCGACCTTCCAACCCTGTCGACCTAGTGACTGTCGACCTATAGTGGATCTCAAGAAGATTGACAGGAAGAAGGCGTTTATGGGTGACTGTCAACTGGCCGTTTTCTGGGAGTGGTTGGAAAAACGCAGGCGTGTCCAAGCGTTTGCAGGGCAGGTGTCTGACGTCAATTCCGGGACCGGACAGGCTGAAGTGGTCGCAGCGGCTGAGTAAGTTCAGACCTACTCAGAAACTGCACAAACTGTTTTTGTACTGCTCGGCTGCACAAGCATTCGCACACTTGCACAGCTAAAATACACTCCCCTGTGGGCGGCGACTATGTGTTTGCACGGCTGCAAAAAGTAGCTAGCGAGCAATCAACTCGGAATGACCCCCTATGTGCCTTGCTGTTGAGTTTGTTTGGATGCTCTGGTAACCTGATGAAACGCATAGGAAATCTCTTGTGCTTGATGACTTTAACACTGATCGGGCAGTAGACACATTCATGTTCCCTACATCAAAAAGTATCAATAGCTGTAGTCCTGACTCTAGGGAAAAGCAAGGATGAATAGAAGGTAGACTCCCAGTGTGTGAACAGACTCACCAGCGAGGCACATGGCGTGATAGAACAGGAAAATACAGTGCCGGACTGGGACATTATGGGCCCACTGGAGGAATGTACAGTAGAGGTTGGAGCCCATGTTTAGGGGTGTGGCCAGTCTCAACCACTACAGAGGCTTGGTAAACCATTTAGAGAGTGCATTGTCTGGGCCCCTTATAATTATATATAGTAAATATTGCTAGTGCATGCATGATAATATACCAAATTAACAGAAATGCACTATGGAGAATACACTATAGTCCTGTACTGTATAAGGTAACATATGTATATAATTCAAATGCAATGCAATGTCTGGAACCTGATCCCTAGAGGACGAGGTGGGGCCCATAGGGGGTTGCCCCTGTCCCCCTGTGGGCCAGTCCACCCTGCCTGTAAATTTAGATATGCATTTGCCATTTAAAAAAAGACAGTCTAAAAAGAACAAAGGAATAACACAGGGAAATTAGTTTTGGTTAGCATTTTCCATTCATAATTTTATATATGTGCCACAGCGTTTTAACTAAAGATGTGTGCCGGACCATTTTTGCTGGATTTGGAATGGCTCTGATTCATCGTCCAGCTTTGGATTTGGTTTTGCCAAACTGTCGCGACTGGTTTTGGATAATTTTTTTAGATTGACAAAAAAGTTAAAATCACTTAATTTGTTTTTGTTTTTTTGTTCCTAGAGTATTATCAACCAGTGTGGGGTACAATGTGGGTTGGATACAGTGCAGGTTGGATAATTTGTGGGTTGGATACAGTGTGGGTCGGATAAGGTGCGGGATATATTACTGGTTGGAAACAGTTAGATACAGTGCAGAATACACTGCAGGTCACATACAGTGTGGCATACACTGCGGGTTAGATACAGTGTGGAATACACTGTAGGCCGCATACAGTGTGGGTTGGATACTGTGTGGGTCGGATACAGTTCTGGTCGAATACAGTGCTGGATACATTACTGGTGGGATACAGTACAGGATACAGTGCTGGATACATTGCTGGCTGGATACAGTACGGATCGGATACAGTGTGTGATACAGTGCAGGTCGGATACATTGCTGGTTGGATACAGTGCGGGTTGTATACAGTATGGGTTGGATACAATGCAGGCTACAGTGGAGAGAGGATATACCAATAGTGCACTTACTGTGACAGAAGATACCAGTGGTGTCCTCAGTGCGGGAGTGTCAGCAGTGCAGGGATGCTGGCAGAGTCCTTGGTAGTGTCGGCACTGCTGGGGTGCTGGCGGTGTTGGCAGTGACGGTGGTGTCCTCAATGCAGGGGTGCCGGCAGTGTCTTCGGTGCTGAGTTGCTGGCGGAGTCTGTATTGCTTGCTGTGTCCTCAGTGTTGGGGTACCAGGGGTGTCCTCGCTGCAGGGGGTGCCAACAGTGTCTGCAGTGCTGTCGGTGTCCTCAGTGCGGGGTTGCTGGTGGTGTCGGTATCCTCAATGCGGGGTGCCTGCAGTGTCGGCAATGTGGGAGTGCCAGCGGTGTCCTCAGTGTGGGTGTGTCGGCAGTGTTGGGGTGCCGGCTGAGTCAGCAGTGCAGGGGTGCCGGTTGTGTCGACGGTGCAGTAGTACCGGCAATGTCCTCAGTGTGGGGGTGCCAGCAGTGTAGGAGTGTCAGCAGTGTCCTCAGTGCGGGATTACCAGTGGCATCCCAAGTGTGGGTATGTCGGTGGTGCGAGGTTGCAGGCAGTGTGGTGGTGTCGGCAGTGCAGACGGCAGCATCATTAGTGCAGTGGGGACTGTCATTTTGCCCCATTGTAGTCTAAAGGAACACGTTAATTGGCTAAGAGCCATGACAGATGGCTCTCTCAGCCAATAAGCATTCAGCCCATTGATTTGTATAGGATTTTGAAATTGGTGTCCTAGCCAAAACCACAAGATACGACAGCTCAAATAGGGATTCGAGGCAGCCGGGCAGCTCCGGCTCAATTGCCTCGGATACCAGAAGTTAAGAGCGGTTCGGATTTCTTAAAATTCAAACCGCTCAGCTCTAGTTAACTACATATTTTGAGGGTAGTTTGACCAGAAAATGTAATGACGTTTGAGTATGAAGACAAATTAAGGGAGAGATTTATCAAAGCTTGGAGAGAGGTAAAGTACTATCCAATCCTACCCTTTATGTTACAGGCTGTTTTTGAGAAATTACAGTCATAAGCTAATTCTTTGGTACCTTATCCCTCTCCACTTTATCTCTCCAATGCTTAGTCAGGGCCGAAACTAGGGGGGGGCTAGGGGGTCACGTGCCCCGGGTGCTGGGCTGTAGGGGGCGCTAATGAGCCCAGTTCGTCTGTATGAATACTAGCTTCCGCTTGCTCCCCGACAGCTACTGACCTGCTGTAGGGAGCCAGCAGCACTAGACACGGCTCTCTGTGCTTCCGGGATGCGGGCGCAGGCACATCGCGCGTGTGACGTCATGACGTCGCACGCGCACGTGCATGTGGCGTGACGCGCGCACCCGGCTAGAGAGAGCACGGAGCTGGAGGCGGGAGTCTCTGGCGCCGGCGGCCGCGGCTAAAATAGCAAATCCTGGCTGCATGGTATGCGCACAAAGGTAAGTGCTGCGGGCGGCTACCTGCACTGTTGGCTGCAGAGTACAAAGCACTGGGGACTTAGTTAATACACTGACTGGCTCACTGACATGTAAAAAAAAATTTAAACCAGTATCCCACATTAATATATATATATATATATATATATATATATATGTGTGTGTGTGTATATATATATATTTATATATGTAAAAAAGAGATAGTGTAGCGCCACTTGTGAGGTTATAATCTCAGTAAAATCTATACGATTGTATTTAAAAACTTCAGTTATAAAAGCTTTTAAGCCCACGTAACCTTAGAAATGGTGTCAGCCCACCCCTAAAAATACAAAACTGGTATGGTAATGTTAAAAGGTATAAAACTGGGGGGATAGGGGTACTGGCGACGAGTGTGGCTAAAAAGTATGTTTTTAAAGCTTAAAATTAGGAGCCAAAAAATGTTTTTTTTAAATTTATAAAAAAAATTAATATATATGAGAGTAAAAACAGTTTCCAAGAATGGTTAAAAAAACAAGCATAAAAAACTTTTTGTCCATAAATAAGCAATAAAAATACACTTAAACGGATAGGAATTCAAAAAACTTAGCTTGTAAATAGTGGGTGGTCAGTATAGGTCCAACGCGTTTCGTCTCAACAGACTGTTGTAAAAGGGCCCTAGGCTGATAGCGGAGGGTCCGCTCTTTCCAGGGGTACCAGATTTTTGAAAATCGGCCCTGGGGAACCAGAGATATCCGACTTCAAATCAATGGTCCCCATCCAAACCTGTTAATTGCTCTTCCCAGCCAGATATCTTGGGTTCTGTCTGACTTAGAGTTTTTCTGATGGGTATACTCCAAAAGCTGGGACTCTCCCCTTTCAGTACAACTGGCAGCTTGTGTCTACTATGCCCAGAACCAGAGATATCAGCCTTCAAGCAGCTGGTCCCTGCTCCAGCTCCACACGCCTAATATGCAGTTTTATATTTTTGTTGGTGGATTACTCTGGCTCCTGAAGTCTGATCCCCAAGTCCCCAGTACCTCCTGAAAGATGGGACTCTCTAAAGCTAAGTAATCTATTTCCAGGAACTGGAGATATCTGCAGTAAAGCAAGCTGCCCTGACCCCCGGGAAATGATGACTATTAAGCCCATTCCACTATCCACCCCTCCCCTGTGTATTAAACACCCCCTACCACCCTGGAAGTCATGTACCAGGGCCCCTTCATTCAGCACAATGTCCCCTTCTACAGTTTAGTGTTCTCCCTCTTGCCCCATTTGTGCAGTAAAGGAGTAATTAGCAGAAATTATTTCTCCAGGTCCTACATGCTGAGCGAAAGATAGAACCCCAATACCCCCCCCCCCCCCCCCCCGCGGAACATCAAAGCTGCCGCTGATAGCACCCCCCCACCCCTACCGCTGATGGGTGGTTAGGGGCCCCAGTGCATTGCTGTGCCCAGGGGCCTACACTGCTGTTAAGACAGCTCTGCACTGGGCATGTACTAAATGTGAATGCCTTGGTGCCATGGTGTAGAACAGCAATCAGCGATCTCCATTCCGCAGACTTTTGATTGATAGATGACACATATCCATATGTATATCACACTGCAGTCTTAAGGAATTTTTAAAGTTAATGTTCACTTACCGCAACTGTTTTGAAATGAGCTCATGGATAATATCCGCTTTAATGTCAGATCCACGTCTGTGTGACACATAATAAGACAGAGGTACTAGCTTTGCTAAATTCATGTACTAAACACATTTCTTGGGAAAGGAAGTTTACTTTTAAAGATTACAGCTACTGCCATTGGGACATACTGTCAGCGGCATATGAAAACAGTGCAACCACTGAATGTAGAGGGAAGCCCATAGTTGTGAAACACATCTCTCCAAGCATAATGCCATCTGGTCACGTTCTTTTGGCCTCCAGCTCCCAACTGTCTATTGTAAAATGAAAGCCTGAGCTAGTGTCACCTGTTGTACAGAACTTTAGGCAGCAGAACAAGGGACGGTACGACTCTTTCATGTCTGTTTAGCTTGACTCTAGCTAGTTCTGCTCAAATCTATTTTCAAGAGAGATCAAACACTTGCTGAGAACATAGGTCCCCAAACTTCTGAGATTAAAGCTCTCCCATCGGCCCATGGATATATCCCTCATTTCAAACCTTCAAAATTAATTCCATTGCAACACAGCTTGATACCTACCAGTCATGACATATTTGATTATATATTATTCTGCAAATACCTCAAAGACATAAGGAGAGAATTGGGACTAGTTTATGTCAGTTCTTTAAAAGTACAAGCAACATAGAAAGTTTGGACTGTTTCTTGTAGTATTCTAAGGCTTCGTTGTAACATTTAATTGGTCAGACAACTAACTTAGGGCCTAATTCAGAGATTCCCATAAACCTGATGTTTACGTCCATCTAAGATTGTTTTTAGATCTGTGCATGTGCAGATCCGGGCTGCATGTCGCTTGCAGTGCCCAAAATGCTGCAGCGTGATTGACATGCTGCTGACCTTTGGCGATGGGGCGGTGACAGGCAACAACATGTGCATACCCTCCAACACAACCCATTCCATTAGGTACAAAATGCTCTGTTCCTGGACTTCCTTTCCAGAGGCGGGTCCAGAGGAGGGGCTGCATCTTAGTCCAAAATTCAGATAGGGTAGCTACACCAACTACCACCCCAAACTGCCAAACATTGCCTGCCGGGACTTATTGGCAGTTGGTGTGGCTCCCCTATTTGAATTTGGACTGTGTTGCAGCCTCACTTCTGCAACCGCCACTGGCATGGAAATCCAGGAACAGAGCATTTTGTACATAATGGAATGGGTCGTGTTGGAGGGTATGCATTCGGTATGCAGTAGGCATCAGCTGAACCTAATTGACCAGCATTTGCATAGCTTTTCATCTCATAGAGAACATTGATTAGTAAAATATTAATAGTGGGTGTCATAACCAACTGCCTTGAGACAGGAGCTAGTAAATTGACTGTAATCACCAGTTGTCCAGAGCCAGGAATGGGTGCTGCGACTGATATGGCCAACAGACTGGATCCTGTATCTAAGACAGTACCTGTGATCAATAGCTTCCCAGATCCAAGTACTCGCTCCATCTTTCATCAACTGGCTGAAGCCAGGAACTAGCAAAGTGACTGTAATTGCCAACTGCCCAGAGCCAGGAATGGGTGATATGATTGTATTTTGGATATGTTCCTTAGATGTATGTAACATGATTTTGAGACAGATTGAATGTGGGGAACAAAGGACAGTTCAGAGCCAAGAATGACTAATAGGCAGCGAGCTTGTGGGGTAGGGTTGATTGTTGAGTTATCAACAGTGATAGAGATATGAGGTTGGTAACTATTATTGGCCAGTGGAAATATAATTAATTCTGTGTTGGAAATAATAAGTTTGAGGTGGTGAGAGGACATCCAAGAGGAAATGTCAGAAAGGCATTCAGTGACACGGCCCAATACAGATGGTGACAAATCTGGAAAGGATAGGTAGATTTGGGTATCATCCTCATACAGATAATACTGAAATCCGAAAGACCTGATTAGTTTTCCAACAGATGTGTTATAGAATGAGAAAAGCAGAGATGATGTAAGACTGAGCCTTGCAGTACTCCAACTGATAGAGGTAGCAAAGAGGAAGTGGATTCAGAGAAACAAGCACTGAAAGAGTGATTAGATAGGTAGGTTGAGAACCCAGAGAGGGTTGTTGCCTTGGAGACCTAGGGATTGTACTGTGATCAATAGCTTCCCAGATCCAGGTACTAGCTCAATCTCTCATCAACTGGCTGAAGCCAGGAATTAGCACAGTGCATGTAATCACCATATTTCTAAAGCCTGCCTACCAGCCTGCAGTTTATAAACTGTACCCTGAGAACACACCTGTTCATCAAAGTCTATCAACACTGCTCACATTGTTATCTCTCAACCTTCTGCCCTCCTGCCTCATTTCTTCACAGTTCACCTTCCAGTCGTTCCATGTCTTCCAATTTTTCTCTGGTGCATAGTGGGACGCTTACGTGCTCCCAAAATTAGTGGATGTGGACCTGCAACAAGAAGACATAGCCTTCAGGGAATGTCGTGCCTATGATCCACCCCCCATAATAGAAGGTGGTGCTCCCCCAGTGGTTTCAGCTTGCACATGTGCTGATGTCCCAGTGACTTGCCAATGGTACATCTGGGGGAATAAAGATTCCTTATTGCAGCTAATAGTGGCGATAAGGAATCTTTTTATTTTCAAGTGCTGACTGCAAATGATAATAAATAGAGCCCTGAGGAGGAGTTTTATCAAAGCTCAGAGAGAGATAAAATTGTGAGAGATAAAGTACCAGGCAGTCAGCTTCTGCCTTACATTTACAGGCTGTGTTTGAAAAATGACAGGAGCAGATTGGTTGGTACTTTATCTCTCACAATTTTATCTCTCTAAGCTCTGAGAAATACCCCCCTTAAAAGTTTTATTATAATAATTAGAGCATTTTCTTAAAAACCAACTTCTGCTTTCCTTTCTTTCGTCATATAAGACACAGCAGCAGAGCTGTAGCTTATTGAACAGACTTTGACTCTTCAGCTGAAGGGGTCTTCAAAGGAGGTTTCTGCACTTGGACAGTAGTCAGCAGTGATTGCAGCAAGTCGCTATGAAATGAGTGGAGAGAGATCTTTTCTAGTTCAGAAGCCCCCTCTGTCTTTCTTTCTTAGGGCCCCTCTGACAGCTGGAGCCCGGTGGCAAATGTCTACGTTGTGCCTGGTAGTTACGCCACTGGCTGGTGCCATGCTCCAAAAGCTGCTGGGCCTGCTCCCTATTCCTGTCTCCTGTGAATGGATGACTCGCACATGCGCTTGTCATCTATTCACCAGAGTAGCAGATGAGAAGGGGCTTCCTAGCATCCCATATAAACAGAGGTTGCGGCCGCTCTGTGCACGATGAGGCTTTTGTATGTTGGCTAGCATAGAACACAAACCCCTTCAATGCAAACTGGTTTCTTTCAGTAGATAATTTTTTTCCAAAGATTTTTGAGTGTCACTAATCAGTCACAGCAATACAAATTACTACAAATGTATCTACATGTCTTACAGTAGTATGGCACTGTGTGTGATTGAGTTTGGACACACCCGTCCCAAATCTAAATCTCTCTGCACGTTACATCTGCTCCACCTACTGTGTGTGCAACATTGCAACATGGTTTTGCCCAGGTGCATAGTTACTTGCTCTTTCTAACTTTGGGCCCAATTCAGACCTGATCAGTGTTGTGTGAAATCGCACAGCGGCTGATTATCGAATTATTGTGCAGGCGTATGTACCTCAATGTGCAGGTGCAACGCCAAACAGCGACAGGATGGTTGGAAAATTTCGATCACAAGGAGTTTGCAAGGTGATTGACAGGAAGAGGACATTTGTGGGTAGTAACGGCCCGTTTTCTGGGAGTGTCATGAAAAACACAGGCGTTCCCAAATGTTTTCTGGGAGGGTGTGTGACATCAGCTCCGGCCCCGATCAACCTGTTTCTAGCGCACTGTAGGAGTAAGTCCTGGACTACGCACATTTTGCACAGTATGGAAAAATCATTTGATGGTGAGTGAGTTGCAAATGGATTTGCAGATGTTCGCTGCCTGGCAAAGTTTTTGCACAGCGTACACATGCATTCGCACACTTGTACGGGGCGGGTTCAGGGGCAAACGCAGGATTTAGTAAGGGGGGTTTCCACGTGTAGTGTGTGCATATATATATATATATATATATAAATATATATTAAGTTGCCCGGAGCCTTCCGCTGTAAATTTAAAGTAGTTTGCAATGAAGATGGCACTCAAGGTCATACAAGAAACGTGATATTAAATGTTTCTACGTTTTGGTTTTATTAAAAAACTATCTTCAGGAATCCAAAAAATAAAAAGGTTTTACTTTAAATGTGAATGTAGCATTTAAAATTACGTTTCTTGTATGACTGTGAGTGCCGCTGCCATTGCAATCTACTATATACCGTATATACTCGAGTATAAGTCGACCCGAATATAAGCCGAGGCACCTAATTCTACCACAAAAACCTGGGAAAACTTATTGACTCGAGTATAAGCCTAGGGTGGGAAATGCAGCTCTAGCCGTACACAGCCCTCAGTGCCAGATATGCCCTCATACTGCCAGATATGCCCTCATACTGCCAGATATGCCCCCACAGTGCCAGATATGCCCCCACACTGCCAGATATGCCCCCACACTGCCAGATATGCCCCCACACTGCCAGATATGCCCCCCACACTGCCAGATATGCCCCCACACTGCCAGATATGCCCCACAGTGCCTGATGTGCCAGATATGCCCTCATGCTGCCACATATGTCCCTCATGCTGCCACATATGACCCTCATGCTGCCACATATGCCCCTCATGCTGCCACATATGCCCCTCATGCTGCCACATATGCCCCTCATGCTGCCACATATGCCCCTCATGCTGCCAGATATGCCCCCTCATGCTGCCAGATACGCCCCCTCATGCTGCCAGATACGTCCCCTCATGCTGCCAGATATGTCCCCTCATGATGCCACATATGCCCCCTCATGCTGCCAGATATGCCCCCTCATGCTGCCAGATATGCCCCCTCATGCTGCCAGATATGTCCCCTCATGCTGCCAGATATGTCCCCTCATGCTGCCAGATATGTCCCCTCATGATGCCACATATGCCCCCTCATGCTGCCAGATATGTCCCCTCATGCTGCCAGATACGTCCCCTCATGCTGCCACATATACCCCCTCATGCTGCCAGATATGCTCCCTCCCCAAGTGCCAGGTATGCCCCACAGTGTTGTTACTTACCCCTCCGTCGATCCCGCGCTGTCTTCTGGAGGGACACGAAGCGCACAGCACGCGCCTCTCCTGTGTCCCTCCTGCATCTTCGGCGGCCGCGGCAGGTCTATTAAAGGAAGTGCCGGTTCGTGATCAGAGGTCACGAACGGGTACTTCCTGTAATAGAACCGCCGCTGCTGCCGTCGGAGATGCAGGAGGGACACAGGAGAGCCGCGCGCTGTGCGCTTCGTGTCCCTCCTTCACACTGCTCTGCCTCTGCCTGTCACTGACTCGAGTATAAGCCGAGGTGGCTTTTTCAGCACAAAAAAAAGTGCTGAAAAAGTCGGCTTATACTCGAGTATATACGGTATATATATATATATATATATATATATACACACTGCTCAAAAAAATAAAGAGAACACTAAAATAACACATCCTAGATCTGAATGAATGAAATATTCTTATTAAATACTTTGTTCTTTACATAGTTGAATGTGTTGACAACAAAATCACACAAAAATTATCAATGGAAATCAAATTTATTAACCCATGGAGGTCTGGATTTGGAGTCACACTCAAAATTAAAGTGGAAAAACACACTACAGGCTGATCCAACTTTGATGTAATGTCCTTAAAACAAGTCAAAATGAGGTTCAGTAGTGTGTGTGGCCTCCACGTGCCTGTATGACCTCCCTACAACGCCTGGGAATGCTCCTGATGAGGTGGCGGATGGTCTCCTGAGGGATCTCCTCCCAGACCTGGACTAAAGCATCCGCCAACTCCTGGACAGTCTGTGGTGCAACGTGGCGTTGGTGGATGGAGCGAGACATGATATCCCAGATGTGCTCAATTGGATTCAGGTCTGGGGAACGGACGGGCCAGTCCATAGCATCAATGCCTTCTTCTTGCAGGAACTGCTGACACACTCCAGCCCCATGAGGTCTAGCATTGTCTTGCATTAGGAGGAACCCAGGGCAAACCACACCAGCATATGGTCTCAAAAGGGGTCTGAGGATCTCATCTCGGTACCTAACGGCAGTCAGGCTACCTCTGGTGAGCACATGGAGGGCTGTGCGGCCCCCCAAAGAAATGCCACCCCACACCATTACTGACTTACTGCCAAACCGGTCATGCTGGAGGATGTTGCAGGTAGCAGAACGTTCTCCTTGGCGTCTCCACATGTGCTCAGTGAGAACCTGCTTTCATCTGTGAAGAGCACAGGGCACCAGTGGCGAATTTGCCAATCTTGGTGTTCTCTGGCAAATGCAAAACGTCCTGCACGGTGTTGGGCTGTAAGCACAACCCCCACCTGTGGACGTCGGGCCCTCATACCACCCTCATGGAGTCTGTTTCTGATCGTTTGAGTAGACACATGCACATTTGTGGCTTGCTGGAGGTCATTTTGCAGGGCTCTGGCAGTGCTCCTCCTGTTCCTCCTTGCACAAAGGCGGAGGTAGCGGTCCTGCTGCTGGGTTGTTGCCCTCCTACGGCCTCCTCCACGTCTCCTGATGTACTGGCCTGTCTCCTGGTAGCGCCTCCATGCTCTGGACACTACGCTGACAGACACAGCAAACCTTCTTGCCACAGCTCGCATTGATGTGCCATCCTGGATGAGCTGCACTACCTGAGCCACTTGTGTGGGTTGTAGACTCCGTCTCATGCTACCACTAGAATGAAAGCACCACCAGCTTTCAAAAGTGACCAAAACATCAGCCAGAAAGCATAGGAGCTGAGAAGTGGTCTGTGGTCACCACCTGCAGAACAACTCCTTTATTGGGGGTATCTTGCTAATTGCCTATAATTTCCACCTGTTGTCTATTCCATTTGCACAACAGCATGTGAAATTGATTGCCAATCAGTGTTGCTTCCTAAGTGGACAGTTTGATTTCACAGAAGTGTGATTGACTTGGAGTTACATTGTGTTGTTTAAGTGTTCCCTTTATTTTTTTGAGCAATATATATATATATATATATATATATATATATATATATATATATTTACTGAGTATATATACTTACATAGAGCACACATATTAATTTATACATACAAGCACACATACATACACCCATACATACACACAAACACACACACACACACACACACACACACACACACACACTTCATATACAGCACATACAGTACTGTATATGTTATACATACCAGGGGCTGGGACTAGGAGGTGGGAGAAGATGGACGGCAGTGTGTGTGAGGACGGAGGGAGCTGCTGTGGCTAAGCATGTACAGCCAGTAGCTCCCCCCCGGACACTCACGGTTCTCTGCTCTATGCTGCTGCAGCAGCTACAGTAAGCGGTCGCGATCGCGCCTTTTACTGAGACAGAGACACTGCTATCTCCGTCTCAAAAATAAAAAAATTCTCATCAGTGGGGGTTTCCAGGTACTCGGAAACCCCACCCTGCGTGCGCCACTGAGGTTTTCACTCTCCCTGGGCGGTGACTATCTGATCGCAGCCCTCTACGAATTTGAGGCACAGCTATCAGGTCTGAATTAGGTCCATTATTCCCAAATCAGAATCAGGCACAGTGTACTTAAGAGCTGGAACGTTCTCATCCAAATTATTTGCTGTTCAGGGTCAGATTTCCTCCGAATGCAGTGACAATAGGTGGTCAAGTCCGGGTGTAGATCATTAGATCTGCACTAAAAAGGTCTACAGTCAATATGTCGAACACTAATGGGTGACATGCTTGAGGTGGACAGAGTCAAAAGGTCGATATGGTATATGTAGACATTAGAAAAGGTCAGAAGGGTCAAAAGGTTGACATAGAAATGAACGACACAAAAACGATCAACACAATTTTTTGTGGGGGCATTTTTGTCACTTTTCTGCCACAAAAACCCCCCAGTAGTATACCACGTCCCCTTGCTTGCCATGCTTCAGGTAAGGTGCCGCACTCTGCTACCGCTGCACTCAGCACAGGTTACTACTCCCAATCGGTATCCGTTCGCATGGTCGACCATGTTATGGTCGACAGTCATTAGGTCGACCACTATTGGCCGACATTGGCATGGTCGACATGGACACATGGTCGACGCATGAAAATGGTCGACACATGAAAAGGTCGACATGCATTTTTTTTACTTTTTTTCCCTTTTGGGGAACTTTTCCATACTTTACGATCCACGTGGACTACGATTGGAACGGTAATCTGTGCCGAGCGAAGGCACCATGCCCGAAGCATGGCGAGCGAAGCGAGCCATGCGAGGGGACGCGGTGCACTAATTGGGGTTCCCAGTCACTTTACGCAAAAAACAACACCCAAAAAAGTTAAAAAACTCATGTTGACCTTTTCATGTGTCGACCATTTTCATGTGTCGACCATGTGTCCATGTCGACCATGTCAATGTCGACCAATAGTGGTCGACCTAATGACTGTCAACCATAACATGGTCGACCATTCATACCGGAACCCTCCCAATCATAGTCCACGTGGATTGTAAAGTATGAAAGCGTTGAAAAACAAAACTTGTGTCGACCATATGTGTGTCGACCATTGTCATGTCAACCTTTTGAACTGTCTACCTTGTACATGTCAACCTTTTGGCCATGTCGACCTTTTGATCCTGTGGACCTAATGCATGACAACCATTAGTGGTCGAACTTTTGACTGTAGACCTTTTTAATGTAGCTCTATAGATCGGATACCGTCAAGTCCTAATCTCTGAACCGTGTTTTTTTCAATATTCTAAGCTCTGCTTCCCACTGACACCCCGGTGACTTTGCTGAAAGTCTCTGTCACTCTGTAATAGGAATGGTTATCGGACATCAATCATGGTTAGAAACCATTGCTGGCAGATGGTTTTACCAGTGGTGGATTTCCCACTCGTCACATATTTTATACTATAGGGATAGGAGGCAGATTATATTCTATACTATGGGGGTATATTACATTCTGTATTATGGGGGTCACATTATATACCATGGGGAAGAGTCACATTACATTCTATACAATGGGGGCAAGCACATTATATCGTATACTGTGGAGAAGAGGGATATAGTATGGATATTTATTTATTTTATTTATTAACCGTTTCTTATATAGCGCAGCATATTCTGTTGCGCTTTACAATTAGAACAACAGTAATAGAACAAAACTGGGTAAAAACAGACAGACATAGAGGTAGGAAGGCCCTGCTCGCAAGCTTACAATCTATAGGATGGGGAGGGGGTAAAAACTATTTTGTGTGGCCAATAGCTTGTGCCCAAGGGCTGCCAGTCCCCTAATTCCACCTCTGGGTTTTACCATCAATGCAGAGATTCACAAGGTTTCAATGGACTTGCAGACAAAGCGGTCTATTCATAAAGCAGAGAAAAGGCCTGTTTAACACAAAACAGGGCTTTTCTCTGCTTCCTGCTACTCAAGGAGCAGGTAACTGTGGAGATGTCCCTGACTTCTCCAGCGGCACCCCAGCTCCGCGGCTGAATCGCATCACCATACTTTAGTGCGATTCATGAAGGAGCGAAAAGCTCTGTTTTCTGCTTCTCCATTGAGTTCAGGTTCCCCATCTCAGGCTTCAAAGCTCAATGACTTCCTTCTCTGTCAGGCACTCAATGGTAGCTCCACCCCTTGACCTCCTAGGAGCCACTATGCCCTGCCGAGAGCACAGAGTTCGGCACATGCGTAAACGGGACGCACCATCTTCAATGATGGGAGCACTGGACAAAACTGCATCGCTGGACCCCTGAATTCCACAGTGCATCGTCGGAGAGGTGGGTATACATTAATAGCTACTTATCTAAGCTATGCATTGCATCTAACCGATTCGATGTATAGCGATAAGTAACAATTCAGTTTACACGTTGTACATGAATAGACCCCAAAGTGCTGCAGCTGCGGCACAGGGCTACAAGGCTGTCAGCTGGCTGCACTGCCCACAGCTCCAGGTTACACACACATACAGCTGTCAGTCAGCAGACCAGCCCCGCCCCAGCTCACATAAAGCAGTGAGTGCGCCTTCCAGGATGGATGGCCCGCCTTGTCCTCTTTCCTTTGGTGGCCTCCATTGATCTCTCTGGTTAACTTGACAGGCTCAGCGGTCAGTCAACAACCAAGCCTCACCCCTGGTTCATATAGTTTGATGGTATGTATATGCACCTCATCTGCGCAGGTGCTAACCGGAGACCAGACTGATGGCCATCCACCTGTAAAGGTTTTCTGCACAGACTACTTCACTCAGCCCTGATGTATACACCTCACATGGCCACCACGCAAGCCAACTGGGCTGGTGGACAGGATGCCATCTTCCACCCTGACCCAGTGTTTGGCGAGCCATGGCTGCCTACCCCCAAAGTGTTCTGTGCTATAATATGTGAAACCCACTGGCTGCCTGATAGGAGAGATTGAGCTGAGCAGCAGGGGCTAACAAAAAATGGCTGCCCCTATATTAGGCTTCTACAAGATGACCACCACTGACCAATAGGGAGACAGTTTTTCTTTCCCAGGAACCCAAGGGGCAGGATAAGAGAAAAAAGGGGCAGGTCTTATTAGAGAAGTTGGGATTCCTGCATTCCTCAGTTAGATTGCAGCTGCTGTTAATGACAGTAAATGGAGAGGGATGTTTCATCCTGCTGGGTTCACTCTCAGCAGCTTCTGCACACAGCTGGGCCAGGCTACCAGCAGTATAGGCTGCCACCTGCTCTTAGCAGCCCATGAGGAGTAAAGAGGTCCACTGGCAGCAGGTAAGATTCAGCAATGGGCACACCATGGTATTGTGCGGCACACCACCATACCAACTGCTTGGGAGTCCAGTGGCTGGTGGGCTGTGACTCCTACTGAAATGTCCCCCTCTGAGGCCTTCACTATATACCACTATCTAGGTCAGGCATTCCCAACCTCGGTCCTCAAGTCACTCTAAAGGGCCCCATACACTAGAACGATATGTCTGAGGCTGAAGTCGGGGCGATTTCCCTTTTACTCTCTCGGGAGCTTCCTGGGAGTGGTTCCATACGATTCCATACGATTTGGCACACATTGCATGCGATATATATCGTATGCGATCCCAGCCATGCCTGCGGGAACCGACATATGACGAGTGTAGCACTAACGATCTAGGGGAGCCGATCCGACCCTCATGGGAACGCACATCGGATCGGATCAGAAACACATCCAAATGCCCGATTTCACCGATATATCGGCCTGAATGCCCTAAATTGGCTGAATCGGGCATTATCGTTCTAGTGTATGTGGCCCTTAACAGTGCAGGTTTTAGTGATATCCAGCCTTCAGCACAGATGGTTAAATCAAAATAACTGAGGTACTAATTAAGTCACCTGTGCTTAAGCATGGATATTACTAAAACCTGGGCTCTCAGTGTGCCCTGCGGACTGAGGTTGGGAATGCATGATTTTTTAGAGATAGGCCCGTACAACATGGCATTCAACAAACAAAGCATGCAACGGCATGATCAACAACAGTCACAGACTGACTGAACTCAACGCAACATGAGCGTAACTAAAACCAAACTGCAGATACATCCTGCACTGGGACGGGCGCCCAGCATCCTCTACGGACTAAGAGAAAAGGATTTACCGGTAGGTATTAAAATCCTATTTTCTCATACATCCTAGAGGATGCTGGGGATGCTTCTGAACCATGGGGTTTATACCAAAGCTCTAGAACGGGCGGGAGAGTGCGGATGACTCTGCAGCACCGATTGACCAAACAAGAGGTCCTCCTCAGCCAGGGTATCAAACTTGTAAAACTTTGCAAAGGTGTTTGAACCCGACCAAGTAGCAGCTCGGCAAAGCTGTAATACCGAGACTTCCCGGGCAGCCGCCCAAGAAGAGCCCACCTTTCTGGTAGAATGGGTTTTCACCGATTTCGGTAACGGCAATCCTTGCGTAGAATAAGCCTGTTGAATCGTATTACAGATCCAGCGTGCAATAGTCTGCTTGGAAGAAGGAGCCCCAATCTTATTGGGAGCCCAGAGGACAAACAGAGACTCAGTTTTCCTAATCTGCGCCATTCTGGCGACATAGATTTTCAAAGCTCTAACCACATAGAGAGATTTCGATTCCGCCAAGGCCACTGGCACCACAATAGGCTGGTTTACGTGAAATGATGAAACCACTTTTGGCAGAAATTGTTGACGAGTTCTCAACTCTGCTCTATCAGCATGGAAAATCAAATAGGGGCTTTTGTGAGACAAAGCCGCCAACTCAGACACTCGCCTTGCAGACGCCAAGGCCAACAACATGACCACTTTTGAACTCAACCTTGCGCAAAGGTTCAAACCAATGCGATTGCAAGAATTGCAACACCACATTAAGAGCCCACGGTGCCACAGGAGTCACAAATGGAGGTTATATGTGCAGCATGCCTTTTACGAAGGTCTGAACTTCTGGAAGAGAAGCCAATTCTTTCTGAAAAAAGATTGACAAGGCCGAAATCTATACTTTAATAGAGCCTAACTTTAGGCCCGCATCCACACCTGCTTGTAGGAAATGGAGCAAACGCCCCAGGTGCAAGTCTTCCGTAGGAACCTTCTTGGATTCACACTAAGACACATATTTTCTCCAAATACGGTGGTAATGCTTTGCCGTTACTTCTTTTCTAGCCTGAAGAAGTGTGGGAATGATTTCACTGGGAATACCCTTTCGGGCTAGGATTTGGCGTTCAACTGCCACACCGTCAAGCGCAGCTGCGGTAAGTCCTGATACACGCACGGCCCCTGTTGTAACAGGTCCTCCCGAAGAGGAAGAGGCCAGGGATCTTCCATGAGCAACTCCTGAAGATCTGGATACCAGGCCCTTTTTGTCCAATCCGGAACAATGAGGATCGCCTGAACCCCTGTTCTTCTTATAATTTTTATCACCTTTGGAATGAGTGGAAGTGGAGGGAACACATATACCGACGGAAACATCCATGGTGTCACTAGGACGTCCACCGCTATCGCTTGAGGGTCCCTTGACCTGGAACAATATCTCTGAAGTTTCTTGTTGAGGCGGTACGCCATCATGTCTACTTGAGGAACTCCCCAACGACTTGTCACTTCTGCAAAGACCTCTTGATGAAGACCCCACTCTCCTGGATGGAGATCGTGTCTGCTGAGGAAGTCTGCTTCCCAGTTGTCCACCCCTGGAATGAAGACTGCTGACAGAGCGCTGGCATGTCTTTCCGCCAAGTGAAGAATCTTCGTGGCCTCGGCCATTGCCGCTCTGCTCCTCGTTTCGCCCTGGCGGTTTATGTACGCCACCGCTGTCACGTTGTCTGACTGAATCAAGACAGGCAGACCGCAAAGAAGATGTTCTGCTTGCAGTATGCCTTTGTAAATGGCCCTTAATTCCAGAATGTTTATGTGTAGACAAGCTTCCTGGTTTGACCACTTTCCCTGAAAGTTTCTTCCCTGTGACTGCTCCCCAGCCTCGGAGGATTGCATCTGTGGTCACCAGGATCCAATCCTGAATCCCGAACCTGCGTCCCTCCAGAAGGTGAGAACTGTGCAGCCACCACAAAAGGAAGATTCTGAACCTGGGAGATAGAATTATTTTCCAGTGCATGTCCAGGTGAGACCCGGACCACTGGTCCAACAGGTTTTACTGAAACACCCTAGCATGGAACCTGTCATATGGAAGGGCCTCGTAGGCCACCACCATCTTCCCCAGCAACCGAGTGCATTGAAGAACTGACACCTTTGCTAGTTTCAGAATCTGTTTTACCATGTTCTGTATTTCCAGAGCTTTTTCCACTGGAAGAAAAACGCTCTGCAATTCTGTATCCAGAATCATACCCAGGAACGACAGCCGTGTCGTCGGATCCAACTGTGATTTGGGCAAATTTAGGAGCCAACCATATTGTTGCAGAATCGTCAGTGAAAGGGCAACATTCTTCAGCAATTGCTCCTTGGACCTCGCCTTTATGAGGAGATCGTCCAAGTACAGGATAATTGTGATTCCCTGCTTGCGCAGGAGAACCATAATTTCCGCCATTACTTTGGTGAAAATCCTCTGAGCCGTGGACAGACCAAACGGCAACGTCTGAAATTGGTAATGACAATCCTGCACAGCAAATCTCAGGTAAGCCTGATGTGGAGGATATATGGGGACATGCAAGTAGGCATCTTTTATGTTGACCGACACCATAAAATCCCCCTCTTCCAGACTGGAGATCACTGCTCGGAGAGATTCCATCTTGAATTTGAATCTTATTAGAAAAAAATTGAGGGATTTTAGGCTCAGAATCGGCCTGACTGAGCCATCCGGCTTCGGGACCACGAACAGGCTCGAATAAAAGCCTTCACCCTGTTGTGACGGGGGCACTGTGACAATTACTTGATTTTGACACAACATTAGTATTGCAGCTGGCAAGGCCGATTTGAAAAATCAGTGAGGGGGCACGTCTTGAAACTCTAACCTGTATACTTGGGTTACTATTTCTATTTTCCAAGGATCCAGGTCCGAGTGCACCTAGACCTGACTGAACAGTTGGAGATGTGCCCAAACCGGTGCGGACTCCCGCAGAGGAGCCCCAGCGTCATGCTGTGGATTTGGTAGAAGCCGGAGAGGACTTCTGCTTTTGAGAACTTGCCACAGCCTGTGATCTTTTTCCCCATCCTCTCCCCCTCGCAGCAAGGAAGCAGGACCCAAGTCCTTTTTTGAATTTATTGGGCCGAAAGTACTGCATCTGATAGTGAGGCGATTTCTTCTGTTGTGCAGGAACATAAGGCAAAAATGAAGACTTACCCGCGGTAGCCATAGACACCAGGTCAGTGAGGCCGTCACCAAACAAGACCCTACCGTTAAACGGTAGAGACTCCATCACCTTCTTAGAGTCAGCGCCAGCATTCCATTGATGAATCCACAATGCTCTCCTTGCTGAGACAGCCATGGCATTGGCCCTTGATCCCAAAAGGCCAATATTCCTTACAGCTTCTTTTAAATATGCTGCAGCGTCCCTGATGTGACCCAGAGTCAAAAGCACACTATCCCTGTCTAGGGTATCTACCTCAGATGACAAGTTATTTGCCCACTTTTCAATAGCGCTACTCACCCATGCCGAAGCAACGGCAGGCCTGAGTAGTGACCCTGTAGTGACATAAATGGATTTTAGGGTGTTTTCCTGCTTACGATCTGCAGGATCCTTTAGGGCTGCCATGTCAGGGCACGGAAGCGCCACCTTTTTGGATAGACGCTATAAAGCTTTGTCTACCGTGGGGATTGACTCCCACCTTTCCCTGTCCCCAGAGGGGAACGGATATGCCACTGGAATTCTTTTGGGAACCTGTATCTTCTTATCAGGATTTTCCCAAGCCTTTTCAAAAAGTGCGTTCAGTTCATGAGAGGGAGGAAACGTTACCTCAGGCTTCTTTCCTTTAAACATACAGACCCTCGTATCAGGAACCGCAGGGTCCTCCGTGATATGTAATACGTCTTTTATCACCACAATCATGTACTGAATACTCTTAGTCAGTTTTGGATGTAATCTGGCATCACTATAGTCGACACTGGAATCAGAGTCCGTGTCTGTATCACTATCTGTATCTGCTATCTGGGTAAATGCACGTTTCTGTGACCCCCGAAGGGGTCTGGGCTTGTGACAAAGTATCCTCCATGGATTTCCTCCATGTCTGGTTCTTAGACTCAGATTTATCAAATCTCTTAGTAAACCTAGTCACATTTGCGTTTAAAACACTCAACATATGCACCCAATCATTCGTCGGCGGTGCCGACACGGTCACTCTCACAGTATTTTCTGTCCCCACTCCAGCCTCTTCCTGGGAAGAGCATTCGACCTAAGACATGTCGACACACATGTAAAGACACCCACAACCACACTGGGGATATAGGAGACAGACCCACAACAAAGCCTGTAAGAGAGACACAGAGGGAGCTCTGCCAGCTCACACCCAGCGCCTATCCCGGTACTGAAGCAAGTAAAAAGATTGCCCAGACCTGTTAGCGCTTTCTATATATATAATTTAGCACCAAATCACTTGTGCCCCCCCCCCCGTTTTGCACCCTGTTACTTGTACAGCAGTGTGGAGGTCAGGGCCAGCGTCTCTGCAGCTCCTGTGAAGAGAAAATGGCACTGGTCAGAGCTGTGTGGGCTAAGCCCCGCCCACTACATGGCTTGTTTCAGTCCCGCTCAAATTTATCTTTATACTGGCGGGGGTCCCTTAACTAGTGCCTAGGCACTGTTATCACTTATGCCAGTGGCGTTTGTGGTGTTCATGCTGCCCAGGGCGCCCTGCAGTGCCGGGTCACGTGTGGGAGCATGGCGCGCAGCGCGGCCGCTGCGCGATACCTCAAACGCATCTTCTGCCGCCACTGAAGTCTTCTGATCTTCTCATACTCACCCGGCTTCTGTCTTCTGGCTTTGTGAGGGGTGTGATGGCGCGGCTCCGGGAACAAGCAGCTAGGCATACCAAGTTATCGAACCCTCTGGAGCTAATGGTGTCCAGTAGCCTAAGAAACAGAGCCCTTGAACTCAGAGGAAGTAGGTCTGCCCCTCACTCCCACGATGCAGGGAGCCTGTTGCCAGCAGGTCTCCCTGAAAATAATAAACCTAATAAAAGTATTTTTCTGAGAAACTCTGGAGAGCTCTTCAGTGTGTGTCCAGTCTCACTGGGCACAGAATCTAACTGGAGTCTGGAGGAGGGGAATAGAGGGAGGAGCCAGTTCACACCCATTCAAAGTCTTATAGTGTGCACATGTCTCCTGTGGATCCCGTCTATATCCCCCCCCCTCCATGGTTCTTGAAGCATCCCCAGCATGCTCTAGGACGTATGAGAAATATATGCCTTCTAAATACTTACCTGACATCTTATTTTTATTTTTATTTTTCTTATAAAAATGATGCAGCAATAACTATTTATATATGGAGTGCAATATATATATTTTATTTATATACCAGGGGCCCCAGTGGCGTAACATGTGAGTGGTGAGCCCAGGTGCAAAAATGTAATTTGAGCCCCTCCTCCTCCAGCCCAACCCAAGTTCACAATATGCAATATAGCAGTGGATAACAGTGAGAGGCAGGTGGGGGCAGAAGGTGACAAGTTCCCAATATGCAATACGGCAGTGGATGACAGGGAGAGGCAGGTGGGGGCAGAGGGTGACAAGGTGACAGCAGAAATCAGGGGAGGCATAGGGTGACAGACAGGGGCGGATTGGGAACAAAAAGCGGCCCTGGAAAAATTTGTACTAGTGGCCCCACATGGGCAGCACCAGAGGTGTAAGGTCTAGCCATGGGCCATGGCAGCAGCACCCTCCCCCCAAGACTTTCCAGATAGTGGGCATGTCCAGCATCAAGGGGGAAGTTAAAAAAAAAAAGTAAATTAAATATTATGAGCACATTATATGATACACCTTCAGAATTTAGGAAACTATATCATTCTTTAGAAAGATATATTTTCTTGCTTATTACACCAACCGTATCCCAATCACTATTCACTCAATCTTATATGTCAGCCAAGCAGGCAGACAGAGCATACACTAGATCATCTGCAATCACAGGCTAAGTGGCAAAGTAATTTTCATATATGCAAATTATTTTGCATCTTATTAATTATGTCTTTAAAAAGGACCACATGTCCTTAAACAAAACAGGCCCCGCGGGTGCGTCGGCCCACCGGGAATCTTCCCTGTGAACTCTATGGCCAATCCGCCTCTGGTGACAGAGGGAGGTAGGGGTACAGGGGAGTGTGGTGTGGAGAACAGGGGACATGCACCTAATGCTTTTAATGTTACTCACATCATCATTTTATTATATCACTGTTTATTTTTTCCCCTTGTACAATGTGTTTGTACATTTTTATATTGAATTGGTTGTGTTATAAATAATTAGTGATGTGCACCGGACATTTTTCGGATTTTGTGTTTTGGTTTTGGATTCGGTTCCGCGGCCGTGTTTTGGATTCGGACGTGTTTTGGCAAAACCTCCCTGAAATTTTTTTGTCAGATTCGGGTGTGTTTTGGATTCGTTTTCTTTTTACAAAAAACCCTCAAAAACAGCTTAAATCATAGAATTTGGGGGTCATTTTGATCCCATAGTATTATTAACCTCAATAACCATAATTTCCACTCATTTCCAGTCTATTCTGAACACCTCACACCTCACAATATTATTTTTAGTCCTAAAATTTGCACCGAGGTCGCTGGATGATTAAGCTAAGCGACCCAAGTGGCCGACACAAACACCTGGCCCATCTAGGAGTGGCACTGCAGTGTCAGACAGGATGGCAGATTTAAAAAATAGTCCCCAAACAGCACATGATGTAAAGAAAAAAAGAGGTGCACCAAGGTCGCTGGATGGCTAAGCTAAGCGACCCAAGTGGCCGACACAAACACCTGGCCCATCTAGGAGTGGCACTGCAGTGTCAGACAGGATGGCCGATTTAAAAAATAGTCCCCAAACAGCACATGATGCAAAGAAAAAAAGAGGTGCACCGAGGTCGCTGGATGGCTAAGCTAAGCGACCCAAGTGGCCGACTTAAACACCTGGCCCATCTAGGAGTGGCACTGCAGTGTCAGACAGGATTGCACTTCAAAAAATTGTCCCTAAACAGCACATGATGCAAAGAAAAAAAGAGGTGAACCAAGGTCGCTGGATGACTAAGCTAAGCGACCCAAGTGGCCGACACAAACACCTGGCCCATCTAGGAGTGGCACTGCAGTGTCAGACAGGATGGCCGATTTAAAAAATAGTCCCCAAACAGCACATGATGCAAAGAAATAAAGAGGTGCACCAAGGTCGCTGGATGGCTAAGCTAAGCAACCCAAGTGGCCGACACAAACACCTAGGAGTGGCACTGCAGTTTTCTAGCGAGAGGATGAGTGCTTCCATCCTCATGTGAATCTGAACCACTAGCCATGAACATAGGCCAGGGCCTCAGCCGTTCCTTGCCACTCCGTGTCGTAAATGGCATATTGGCAAGTTTACGCTTCTCATCAGATGCTTTTAATTTAGATTTTTGGGTCATTTTACTGAACTATTGTAGTATACTTGACGACACAGAGGTAGAGCAATGGACTACTGTACCGTACTGCTATATATATACTGGTGGTCAGCAAAATTCTGCACTGTCCTCCTACTATATAATACTGCGCACAACTAAAATGCACCACAGGTATGGATGGATAATATACTTGATGACACAGATGTAGGTAGAGCAGTGGCCTACTGTACCGTACTGCTATATATTATATACTGGTGGTCAGCAAAATTCTGCACTGTCCTCCTACTATATATACTGCGCACAACTAAAATGCACCACAGGTATGGATGGATAGTATACTTGATGACACAGAGGTAGGTAGAGCAGTGGCCTACTGTACCGTACTGCTATATATTATATACTGGTGGTCAGCAAAATTCTGCACTGTCCTCCTACTATACTGCGCACAACTAAAATGCACCACAGGTATTGAAGGATAGTATACTTGACGACACAGAGGTAGGTAGAGCAGTGGACTACTGTACCGTACTGCTATATATTATATACTGGTGGTCAGCAAAATTCTGCACTGTCCTCCTACTATATATACTGCGCACAACTAAAATGCACCACAGGTATGGATGGATAGTATACTTGACGACACAGAGGTAGGTAGAGCAGTGGACTACTGTAACGTACTGCTATATAATACTGGTGGTCACTGGTCAGCAAAATTCTGCACTGTCCTCCTACTATATACTACAATGCAGCACAGATATGGAGCATTTTTCAGGCAGAGAACGTAGATATTTTCAGCACACTGAGCACAGATATTTGCAAGCACACTGAGCACAGATATTTGCAGCACACTGAGCACAGATATTTGCAGCACACTGAGCACAGATATTTGCAGCACACTGAACACAGAAACTGAGAGAACGCTGCACGTCCTCTCCCTATCATCTCCAATGCACGAGTGAAAATGGCGGCGACGCGCGGCTCCTTATATAGAATATGAATCTCACGAGAATCCGACAGCGGATGATGACGTTCGGGCGCGCTTGGGTTAATCGAGCAAGGCGGGAGGATCCGAGTCTGTCTCAGAACCGTGTAAAATGGGTGAAGTTCGGGGGGGGGTTCGGATTCCGAGGAACCGAACCCGCTCATCACTAGTTTTAATGTGTTTTTTTTCTGTATGACACTACAGACACCAACCAGCCTTTTAGATTGTAAGCTCATTTAGGGTCCCATTTATCCAGATCGCATATGCAATGCAATCTGGGTGCGACATTAGTGCCCAGGATCGCATTGCAATATGCGATCACTTTGACTGAATGTATGACCCACCCCCATTTTTGCCATCCCGCCTCTGCAATGCCGAGTCACCACCCGCGAACGTCTCTGCCTGTCAATCAGTTCGAATTACTGAGATGTGATCGCATCTGTTTGTATGCGCAGGGCAGGCCCTGAGTGTGCGCACTGGGCCTAAAACAGGGAGAATGCGATCGCATCTCAGTAGCGTCTGCTACTGAATTAGGCCCAAAGTCATGTTGTTTTTGCAATCCAAACCAAATACAAAACCTGAAATTTAATTTAAAATCCAAATTCCGAACCGGGTTTTGGTTCGGTTCAGATATCTGGAGAACCGAACCGCACATCTCTAGTCCTGAGGAGTACTTATCTGTTTCACAGAACACGACGAGAGTGGGCTCAGCCAGTACAAACGCTATAGGAGCTGTCCAAAATGATTGATGGATGAAGGGTGAACTTATTTTATATTTAACCATATTTACGCAAGTAACTTAAGTAGACCTGTCACCTGACGGGTCTACTTTTGTTAAGTGCAAGTTATTTTAAGCATGCAGCAGAAAAGCATTTCTTTCCTAATCACAAATGTGCTTGCTGAGAAGGGGGCATGTGGCAAATATCACTCTAAGGAGTAGATGTATTAAGCCTTGGAGTGTGATAAAGTGGATAGAAATAAAGTACCAACCAATCAGCTCCTGTTTTTTCAAACACAGTCAGCAACAAGGTAGTTAGGAGCTGGATGGTACTTTATCTCTTTCTACTTTATCACTCTCCAAGGCTTAGTACATCTGCCAGTTAGTTTAATAACAGCATACTCATAATAGCATCATTACCCACAGGGCCACAACAAGGCATGTGCAACCGGGCCGCTGGCTAGTGCACAAGCCCTGAGGGCACACCACCACATTGAAAGGTGCATCAACCTGCTCACCTGACGCTTGTGAGATATCATGAAGGCACCATGGTTGGGAGTAATGTGCCAGCGGAAGGGCCCCTTTGAGTGATAAAACCCTGCTCAACTATCGGCATCCTGTTCCATAGTCAGCCCCACTGCTTCTCAGAGGCGTAACTAGGGTTTTCGGAGCCCAGGGCAAGATGAAGAGTGGCGCCCCCCCCAACAAAAAAAAACACACACACAAAAAGAAGTATGGGCGCGTGCTGTAAAATGGGCGTGGCCACTGAAAATGGGGCGTGCCAACATGACTAATGGGGTGTGCCAACATGACTAATGGGGCGTGCCTGTGTCGCCTTTCAGCACACTATCACCTACCCCTTGTGTCGTCTCTCAGCACACCTTCATTCAATTTTTGCACAGTACACAAGCAGAGTCCCCTTTTTGCACAGTGCCAGATACACAATTGCCCCACAGTGCCAGATACACAGTGCCCCACAGTGCCAGATACACAGTGCCCCACAGTGTCAGATCCACATTGACAGATACAGCGCCCCACAGTGCCAGATACAATGCCCCACAGTGCCAGATACAATGCCCCACAGTGCCAGATGCATGCCCCACAGTGCCAGATACAATGCCCCACAGTGCCAGATACACAGTGCCCCACAGTGCCAGATACACAGTGCCCCACAGTGCCAGATACACAGTGCCCCACAGTGTCAGACCTACAGTGCCAGATACAATGCCCCACAGCGCCAGATACAATGCCCCACAGTGCCAGTTACAATGCCCAACAGTACCAGATACATGCCCCACAGAGTACCAGATACATGCCCCACAGTGTCAGATACAATGCCCCACAGTGCCAGTTACAATGCCCCACAGTGCAAGATACATGCCCCACAGTGCCAGATACAATGCCCCACAGTGCCAGATACATGCCCCACAGTGCCAGTTACAATGCCCCACAGTGCAAGATACATGCCCCACAGTGCCAGTTACAATGCCCCACAGTGCAAGATACATGCCCCACAGTGCCAGATACAATGCCCCACAGTGCCAGTTACATGCCCCACAGTGCCAGTTACAATGCCCCACAGTGCAAGATACATGCCCCACAGTGCCATATACAATGCCCCACAGTGCCAGTTACATGCCCCACAGTGCCAGTTACAATGCCTCACAGTGCCAGATACAAGACTCCCCCCCCCCCCGCCGCTTACTTCAGTCAGGATCCCGACGGCCCGTCAGTCACCGCTGCCCTCTGCTATGTGAGGGGAGGAGAGCGCAGCGACTCTCCTGCCCCTCAACGCTCCAGGTCTCCGGCAGCGGCTATCTTAAATGTGGCGCCGGTTCATTAGCCAATCAGAGCTCGCGGACCGGCAGCCAATCAGGAGCCGGTCCGCAAGCTCTGATTGGCTAACGCCGCCGGAGACCGGACAGACACACAGCGCCGCTGGCAGCGCGGCAGTGAGCACATTGAGGGGCAGGAGAGACGCTGCGCTCTCCTCCCCTCACATTGCAGTGGGACGGGGAGGGTGGGCATGATGCCCTGGCCGGCGGTGGCGCCCCCCTCTGCTGGGTCTGCCAAGGCGCCCAGGGCATGTGCCCCACTCGCCCTACCTTAGTTACGCCTCTGCTGCTTCTCATTGGTATAGAGAATATGCAGCCAGGGGACAGCATTGGCCATTACTCCCATGCTGACCAGGCTGTTTAGCATGCACGCCAAACTGATTATCGTACTGAATATACTGATTAGCATGCTAATCGTGCAAGCAATGTATTCAGACGCAAAGGGATGGGGACGGCGGTTGCTGAGACAAATTCCCAAATTAAGGAGCAATTGTAGATGTGGTATGTCGACAGCGACCACGTCGATTTTCATAATTTCCGACACCAGCATGCTGACCTTTGTGATGTTGACATAGTTCAAATGTCAACATCTGAAAAATGTTGACAGAATGTCGGCATATGACATGTTAACATTGTCAAAATGCTGACATTAGCCTTACGGTTAGTGTTTGGTTTAGGGACTAGAGTTAGCATTGATTTACCGAAAACCACAGTGTCTATCTTCTCAGAGGCAGAACTCTGGGAGGCAACGGAGTCATCTGCCGCCGGGCTCCTGCTCTGAAGGGGCCACCTCTCCTCCCATTCTGTGACACCAGTGAATTAAGTTAATTGATAGCTGCCGCTATCTTTTCAGTGGCTGACTTCCTCACTGGTCCCTGCAACTTACAAATCACACCCTCTCTATTATACACATTTTACAAGTGTCACACCCAGGATTAGAAACCACGACCTATTACACTGGAAGCAGACGCCTTACTGATGAAGCTGTTTGCGCCTGTATAGGAAATATGAGAACTTTAACTATATGAAGATACTTCTCTGACAATTACTCGTAACTTCATATAGTTAGCATTCTCATGCTTCCTCTACAGGAGCAAATAACTCCATCAGTAAAGTGTCTGCTGTTACACACACACACACACACACACGCACACACACTTATCTTAATATAGGAAATAGGGGGGCACCAATATTTATCTTGCCTCCGGGCAACTGGGACGAACTTACGCCACTGTATCTTCTCACCATGTCGGCATGATGAATGTCGGCCTAGTCTATATTGAATCCCAGGTGTAATTATATTTTTGTTGTGTGTCTCAAATTATCCATTTTGACTTACAGTACTTTATAATTTATTATGGGCATCATTTTTCAATGCCGTCAGTTTACAGTAGAGATGAGCGGGTTCGGTTCCTCGGAATCCGAACCCCCCCGAACTTCACCCATTTTACACGGGTCCGAGGCATACTCGGATTCTCCCGTATGGCTCGGTTAACCCGAGCACGCCCGAACGTCATCATCCCGCTGTCGGATTCTCGCGAGATTCGGATTCTATATAAGGAGCCGCGCGTCGCCGCCATTTTTCACTCGTGCATTGGAAATGATAGTGAGAGGACGTGGCTGGCGTCCTCCCACTTTGTTTCAGGGGGCTGCATATCTTTATTCTGGGGACCAGCAGTATTATAGGAGGAGTACAGTGCAGAGTTTTGCTGACCAGTGACCACCAGTATTATACGTTGTCTGCCTGAAAAACGCTCCATATCTGTGCTCAGTGTGCTGCATATATCTGTGCTCACACTGCTTTATTGTGGGGACTGGGGACCAGCAGTATTATATAGGAGGATTACAGTGCAGAGTTTTGCTGACCAGTGACCACCAGTATACGTTGTCTGCCTGAAAAACGCTCCATATCTGTGCTCAGTGTGCTGCATATATCTGTGCTCACACTGCTTTATTGTGGGGACTGGGGACCAGCAGTATTATATAGGAGGAGTACAGTGCAGAGTTTTGCTGACCAGTGACCACCAGTATTATACGTTGTCTGCCTGAAAAACGCTCCATATCTGTGCTCAGTGTGCTGCATATATCTGTGCTCACACTGCTTTATTGTGGGGGCTGGGGACCAGCAGTATTATATAGGAGGAGTACAGTGCAGAGTTTTGCTGGCCAGTGATCACCAGTATTATACGTTCTCTGCCTGAAAAACGCTCCATATCTGTGCTCACACTGCTTTATTGTGGGGACTGGGGACCAGCAGTATTATATAGGAGGAGTACAGTGCAGAGTTTTGCTGACCAGTGACCACCAGTATTATACGTTCTCTGCCTGAAAAACGCTCCATATCTGTGCTCAGTGTGCTGCATATATCTGTGCTCACACTGCTTTATTGTGGGGGCTGGGGACCAGCAGTATTATATAGGAGGAGTACAGTGCAGAGTTTTGCTGACCAGTGATCACCAGTATTATACGTTCTTTGCCTGAAAAACGCTCCATATCTGTGCTGCATTGTAGTATATAGTAGGAGTACAGTGCATCATTTTGCTGACCACCAGTATATAATATATAGCAGTACGGTATAGAAGGCCACTGCTCTACTTACCTCTGTGTCGTCAAGTATACTATCCATCCATACCTGTGGTGCATTTCAGTTTTGCACAATTTGCTGACCACCAGTATATAATATATAGCAGTACGGTACAGTAGGCCACTGCTGTACCTACCTCTGTGTCGTCAAGTATGCTATCCATCCATACCTGTGGTGCATTTCAGTTTTGCACAATTTGCTGACCACCAGTATATAATATATAGCAGTACGGTACAGTAGGACACTGCTCTGAGGCGTCACCGGGTGTGGTGACACCCCGGTGCGCGCCCCTGATCTCCTGCCGCGATCGCGGCAAAAAGGGGGCGTGGTCTTGCACTTAGGGGGCGTGGGATCCCGGAATCGTCACTCTGGGGGCGTGCCCAGCATCTCCGGAGATGCTGGGCTTCCCCCAGAGCCAGTCTCCGTCCACTGTCGGCTCCTCTTCTGTGACAGGAGCCGGGTGCTGTAGGAGATTTTCTCACTGCAGCACCTGGTTCCTGTCAGTGCGGAGGAGCTGACATTTGGTGTCACCCTCCTCCAGGCATCACACCCGGGTGCGGGCCGCACCCCCCGCACCCGCCTTGTGACGCCACTGCCACTGCTCTACCTACCTTTGTGTCTTCAAGTATACTATCCATCCATACCTGTGGTGCATTTCAGTTTTGCACAGTTTGATGACCACCAGTATATACTATATAGCAGTACGGTACAGTAGGCCACTGCTCTACCTACCTCTGTGTCGTCAAGTATACTATCCATCCATACCTGTGGTGCATTTCAGTTTTGCACAGTTTGCTGACCACCAGTATATAATATATAGCAGTACGGTACAGTAGGCCACTGCTCTACCTACCTCTGTGTCGTCAAGTATACTATCCATCCATACCTGTGGTGCATTTAAGTTTTGCACAGTTTGCTGACCACCAGTATATAATATATAGCATTACGGTACAGTAGGCCACTGCTCTACCTACCTCTGTGTCGTCAAGTATACTATCCATCCATACCTGTGGTGCATTTCAGTTGTGCGCAGTATATATAGTAGTAGGCCATTGCTATTGATACTGGCATATAATTCCACACATTAAAAAATGGAGAACAAAAATGTGGAGGGTAAAATAGGGAAAGAGCAAGATCCACTTCCACCTCGTGCTGAAGCTGCTGCCACTAGTCATGGCCGAGATGATGAAATGCCATCAACGTCATCTGCCAAGGCCGATGCCCAATGTCATAGTAGAGAGCATGTAAAATCCAAAAAACAAAAGTTCAGTAAAATGACCCAAAAATCAAAATTAAAAGCGTCTGAGGAGAAGCGTAAACTTGCCAATGTGCCATTTACGACACGAAGTGGCAAGGAACGACTGAGGCCCTGGCCTATGTTCATGGCTAGTGGTTCAGCTTAACATGAGGATGGAAGCTCTCATCCTCTCGCTAGAAAACTGCAGTGCCACTCCTAGATGGGCCAGGTGTTTGTGTCGGCCACTTGGGTCGCTTAGCTTAGTCACACAGCTACCTCATTGCGCCTCTTTTTTTCTTTGCTTCATGTGCTGTTTGGGGACTATTTTTTTGAAGTGCCATCCTGCCTGACACTGCAGTGCCACTCCTAGATGGGCCAGGTGTTTGTGTCGGCCACTTGTGTCGCTTAGCTTAGCCATCCAGCGACCCTGGTGCACCTCTTTTTTTCTTTGCTTCATGTGCTGTTTGGGGACTATTTTTTAAATCTGCCATCCTGTCTGACACTGCAGTGCCACTCCTAGATGGGCCAGGTGTTTGTGTCGGCCACTTGGGTCGCTTAGCTTAGTCACACAGCTACCTCATTGCGCCTCTTTTTTTCTTTGCATCATGTGCTGTTTGGGGAATATTTTTTTGAAGTGCCATCATGTCTGACACTGCAGTGCCACTCCTAGATGGGCCACGTGTTTATGTCGGCCACTTGGGTCGCTTAGCTTAGTCATCCAGCGACCTCGGTGCAAATTTTAGGACTAAAAATAATATTGTGAGGTGTGAGGTGTTCAGAATAGACTGAAAATGAGTGGAAATTATGGTTATTGAGGTTAATAATACTATGGGATCAAAATGACCCCCAAATTCTATGATTTAAGCTTTTTTTGAGGGTTTTTTTAAAAAAAATACCCGAATCCAAAACACACCCGAATCCGGCAAAAAAATTTCAGGGAGGTTTAGCCAAAACGCGTCCGAATCCAAAACACGGCCGCTGAACCGAATCCAAAACCAAAACACAAAACCCGAAAAATTTCCGGTGCACATCACTAGTTTACAGGGGTTGGATATGAAATCCCAGCAGTCGGGAGCCTGATGCTGAGAATGCCAACGGCTTCCAGGTAAGTATTTTACCCCTAGCCCTGACGGTCTCTTCCCTCAACCTAACCCTGACTGCCTCCTCCTTCAGCCTAACCCTGACTGTCTCCTCCCTCAGCCTAACCCTGACTGTCTCCTACTTCAGCCTAACCCTGACGGTCTCCTCCTTCAGCCTAACCCTGACGGTCTCCTCCCTCAGCCTAACCCTGATGGTGTCCTCCCTCAGCCTAACCCTGACTGTCTCCTACTTCAGCCTAACCCTGTCTCTTCCTTCAGCCTAACCCTGACTGTCTCTTCCTTCAGCCTAACCCTGACTGTCTCTTCCTTCAGCCTAACCCAGACGGTCTCCTCCCTCAGCCTAACCCTGACTGTCTCCTTCAGCCTAACCCTGACTGTCTCCTCCTTCAGCCTAACCCTGACTGTTTCCTCCCTCAGCCTAACCCTGACTGTCTCCTCCTTCAGCCTAACCCTGACTGTCTCCTCCTTTAGCCTCACCCTGACTGTCTCCTGCCTCATCCTAACCCTGACGGTCTCCTCCCTCAGCCTAACCCTGACTGTCTCCTCCTTCAGCCTAACCCTGACGGTCTCCTCCCTCAGCCTAACCCTGACGGTCTCCTCCCTCAGCTTAACCCTGACTGTCTCTTCCTTCAGGCTAACCCTGACTGTCTCTTCCTTCAGCCTAACCCTGACTGTCTCTTCCTTCAGCCTAACCCTGACTGTCTCTTCCTTCAGCCTAACCGTGACGGTCTCCTCCCTCAGCCTAACCCTGACGGTCTCCTCCCTCAGCCTAACCCTGACGGTCTCCTCCCTCAGCCTAACCCTGACGGTCTCCTCCCTCAGCTTAACCCTGACTGTCTCTTCCTTCAGGCTAACCCTGACTGTCTCTTCCTTCAGCCTAACCCTGACTGTCTCTTCCTTCAGCCTAACCCTGACTGTCTCTTCCTTCAGCCTAACCGTGACTGTCTCCTCCCTCAGCCTAACCCTGACGGTCTCCTCCCTCAGCCTAACCCTGACGGTCTCCTCCCTCAGCCTAACCCTGACGGTCTCCTCCCTCAGCCTAACCCTGACGGTCTCCTCCCTCAGCCTAACCCTGACTGTCTCCTCCCTCAGCCTAACCCTGACGGTCTCCTCCCTCAGCCTAACCCTGACGGTCTCCTCCCTCAGCCTAACAATAACTGCCTCTTAATCCCTAGTGCCTAACCCAAACCCTCATACTCAGCTCATATGTCAGCATTCTCAGCAAGCAGATTCCAGTGTCTGGATCCTGACCATCGGGATCCTGACCGCATTCCGTTTGCAGTTGGCATAAACTTCATTTTAGAACAATGGGAGTGCGGTGACCTATCCCAACTGATTGGTTGTACAGAAGACAGATGTACAAAGTATGCACCTATAAATTTACTCTAAACGCAGCACTGTGTAAAGGAAACTGACACCAAAAACTTTACCAACTTCTCCAGACAGTTACATCGTAACCTCTTCATGCGTAGCAGAACATCCCCATGGGTAAGAGGACATTTCATACTGCTCGTATACCTCTCTTCATGACCCTTTACAATCTAACATCAAAATACCACAGACCTTTTTTTTTATTTCTGAACGAGTGTTTTGTTACGGTTAATGAATTACTTTTCATATCCGCTAAGATAAATAGAACATAAGAGAGAGACAGAAGCACACAGGGGACCTTTGGCAGTGTAGCACAGCCTGCTGCCTCATTACAGAACTAGCAGTCTACAGGAGGCCTGACATTAAAAGGTACATCACGTCCCCAAACGGCCTCCTCTAACTGAGATGATTGTAGCTTCCTTCTAAAAGTGATGGTTAGGGAGAGGGAAAAGCAAAACTGAATGTGGGCTGAATATTTCATGTAAATGCAAGCAGCCACTTACTGGTTGTTCCTCTCTGATTGATGCTGAAGATTCTCTAACGTCTCAGCAATGAAGAGCTTTCACTGCACTCCTAGTCAATGATTGTATGAAGAGATGTGGCTATTAGAAGAATATAGCTGTGTTTAGCTGGAGAGCTCTTGATTACCACTGATGTTAAACTAAACCATGAGAGCGGGGGCACAAAGGGGTTCTTCTGAGGAGGGTGAAATTCAAAGCCAAAGAGAGCGATTGGTATTTACTCCATGCAGATGGAAGTTGTTACATAACTTATTGTCGCCAGAAGGCACCTTTAACGTAAAGGGGGGGTATTTATTTATTACAGCTTGTAGAGAGATACAGTAGTACCAACCAATCAAATCCTAACTGTCATTGTCAAACACAGCCTGTAAAATGTAAGGCAGAAGTTTATTGGCTTCTTTCGAGAGATCTATATCCCAGGAACAACCTCTCTTCCATCAATAAAAAGTATTTTAACCCATGTGTATTCATTTTACTCATTTTCTGATGACATGAAACCTATGTCAGTATAAGAAGTGTGGGTGCTGTTAGCACAATGATGTAGGAGCAGATACACGGTTTATTAATATTTTGAAAGAATGGGACAATAATTATCACTGAGCATTTCATATTAAAAGCACCAGTTGCCATAGATGTGCAAGCTGTTAGGTTACATACAGATAGGGCATATTGCTCATTGTAGGACTGGTTATGTCACTAATTGAAAAGTTAAATATCGGCACTCATTTCTTACTGGAAATATTGGCAGTCCATGGTGTAATGCTGGCATTGTATAGTGCTACTCCAAAACAAACACACTACACCTCTACATCACTACATACTACCTAGAGCAAATGTTCCAAGATGCTTTTATGCACATTGAGGCTTCTTTACTCATTGGATTGTAGGAGTGTATGCTTACAGGTAGGGATGGGTGTTGGGTTAACCCTGAGGGCATGAAACCAAGCAGTAAACCTACATGCTGCCCATGCAGAAGCACATACATCTTGAGATAGGGCGCCATTGGGGAGGGGGCTATGAAAGGGGGTTAATTAGTATGGGGACCACCCAGTCCAGGGGCTCGGGATAAATATTACCAGCGCCCTGACTGCTACTGCCATTTGCTGACTCGACTAGCTTTGTTGTGACATTGTGGGTTGTGTACATGCCGGACACCATCCAGGAGGTACATATGTGTCCTCTTACATCTTTGCGCTGTACGCTACAAGTCGCGTTACACATAACACATGAGTGCTGTGCGACTTGGTAGTGCCGAGTGTGTCTTTTTAGCGTGGGGGGGGGGTTTCACGAAAATGCGTCTTAGACGCAAAGTAATGTGCGTCCTATTAATTACTTTGCGTCTAAGATGCATCTTCATGGAAAACACGCAAAAAAGAGGCTCAGCGTTACTGAGTCCCGTCACGGCATGGCGTGACCTCAAGGGCTGTATAGCGTGACCGCAGCAAGGATGTAAGAGGACACATCTGTACACAGGAGCATGAGGGGGTCATATTAGAATACAGCCCTGTGTGGAAGCACCTTCTGCAGAGGTCCCCTGGCAGGGTCTGGCTATGCTCCTAAGCTCGGACACACCCTCTCTTTAGACTGGGCACAACCGACCCCTTGGTGGCCCTGTAAGTGTGTTAGATCCTCCATGCCAGTGGTTGCCAACTTATAAGCTAAAACATCCCTGAATAAGACTTATGTAATCAGGGCTGTAAGTAGGTGTGGGCAAGTACTCTGTTATTCAGCTGTACCATCATGTCTAACATCGGTGAAACTGAAATATATATGTGTGTGTGTGTGTGTGTGTGTGTGTGTGTGTGTGTGTGTGTGTATAATGTATATATATATATATACACACAATTGCGTACCGGCACTCAAGAAGTCCACCCAAGGACCTTACTTGCTCTGGTGCCCTCCACAGAAGACAAGCTCCTCATGTAGACAAGAAGACGAGGCAGCACTCAGAGACGGTGTAAATAGGTATAATGTGTATTCACAGCAAATGTCAATGTTTCGGGTCCTGAAGACGGGGAGTTGGTTCCTGAAACGTTGACCTTTGCTGTGAATTCACATTATACCTGTTTACACCGTCTCTGAGTGCCGCCTCGTCTTCTTGTCTATATATATATTTATATATTTATTCAAAACTTCTCATGTATTATGTTCCACAGACAAAAATTTAGTAGGAGTGCCAAATATTGGGTGAAGGATAATTAAAAGATGAGGGGAGTGAATTTGTAATGGGCTCAGCAATTTCTGGTGGCAGCCCTTTGTCAGCCCATTTTTTAAAAATAGCTCACGTAGCAAACAGGAAAGAGCACACAGGACAGCACAAGTGGTGCAGATCAATTGTCTTGCATGGATATTGTATGGAAATTGGCACTCCAGGGACAGGGCAATACATGGGCACAGTTGGTAGCTGTTACCTCTTTTATATAGTATGTGACTTGTGCTTAGGTTTACAGTGTCTTAACGCAGAGGTTCCCAAACTCTGCCATTACAGTCCAGGTTTTAAGGAAATCCATGCTTGAGCCCAGAGGGTTCAATCAAATTGATTGAGGTACTAATTAAGTCACCTGTGCTCATGCATGGATATCCTTAAAACATAGACTGTAATAGCGGAGTTTGGGAACTTCTGTCTAAACATATTGACAACAGTCCCTCATTGTGCACAGTCAAATAATTCTTGCAGACTCATTGGGCAAGATTCAATTCTTCTTTACGCAGGCAGCCACTAGATGGCACCGAATGGAGAAATTCAAATGTAGCTCCATTCGGGCGCGACCAGCTGCCGACGTCTACATTTTAGCTCAAACCCGCTTGGTTCGGCTAAACCCGACACAAATAGGCACAATAGGGGGCATCAAATGAATATCGCCCCCTGTGATCTCCCTTCACTTTAGATGGGAGATCGTTGGTGACAACATTTGAATTCCCCCCCATAGGCTGTGTACACACCACTCAAGTTGACAGCGAACCTTGATATTGCGCCAACAGAGAGGTTGATCCAGGTAAACGTATACACTGAACGATGGCCACTCAATGTATTGGTCTCACATCACAGGAAGGCAGGAATTAGAATTTCTTCCTCCAGCTGTGATGTCAGTCCCTGTAGCAGGTGTATGGCCAGTCGGCGGACCGCCTGTACACAAAGCCAGAGGCGCCGATATACCTGAAGATATGTCTGTCATCTGCTGTACTGCACAGCTGACGCTATACTGTATGTCTGTGAATAACATCGTTCACAGACATATCGTTTACCTACACCTGCTGACCCGCTAGCGATATATTGTCCATTGGCCGATATATCGCCTGGTGCGTACCCAGCATTGCTGTACCTTCAGAAAGACCCATTCTACCTTGAGGCAATGGTCTACTGCTGTTTTCAATTACTCGCACAAATTTTTTTTTACATTTGTAATAACCTGGTCAGAATTAGACAAAACATGAATTTAATTGATACAAAATAACATCTAAGGATATTGCAATTGGCATATAAGTATAGAAGTGCAGAATACAGAAGCAGGCCACTGTATCACTGGAAAGCGTCTTGTGTCAGATGGTATGCAGCATAGACATTGGTACTTCTGTCTCATTACTTGTTCGGACTGTGTATAAACCCATAATCCTGGAAGACATTAATTCTCCAGTTCTAAAATAAATTTCTTTATAATTATTGAAGTTATTTTGTACGCGGGGTGGATGAAGTCGCTCATGTTGTACAGATCATGAACCGTTTCTCCCTAAGCTTATGTATAAGGACACACTATGTACCTATGTATCAGGCCTAATATTTCTCATGGTGAACGGAGAGAGATACGAGAGAATCGCTGAGGTTTTTATCTCTGCTGTATAGATCAATTTTCAAATACGGTATTCACTGACTGAGTACAGAACCAATTTTATCTGCTGCATTGATGTGTGAACTTTATCAAAGGGGAGAACATTTCTTTTCTCTGCTGCCTGGTCTTCAGTGGTGATCATTTAGGCGTGATCCTGTAAATATACATATTTAGAGCTCTTTAAACCATGCTTTTCAGGCGACCTTGAAGTGGCAGCAGTTGATTCTTCCAGGATATTTAACAGCAAAGTGTGTCTTGGTAATGATTGGTGGGTGGGAGATGCCAATCATGGAAGAAGAAATGATCGGCCCGATGCGCCATTTAATAGCACAGATCTTTAATGGTGCAGCACCTAGCATTCCATTCCCAGTCTCTGACATCCAGGCTTTAACCCTTCTGTTGCATAAGGATGTTGGCAGCTGAAGATATCAGTATTCTGAAATTCCTTCAGGTCAGCAAGGGGTAAAATGGGAATAAGAAAGGAAAACAGCAAAATCTATTGCATATATTATTATGCAGCCTGTCTAACCCTGAATCAGAAGTGGGACTCTGTCTGCCTTTATCTATATGGCCCATCACAAAGGGGAGGATTATAGAAGCTTGTAATGTTGGAAATCTGTATAATGTCATTATTATATATTATATACTATTAGATATGATGTCAAATGTAATGTGTTCTCAAATAGGTGGTTCTTATTGGTGTATTCCATCTTTAAATACTATATTTAATGAATTTTTACCTACAAAATGGCCATGCTTTTGTTTTATTATTGTAACCCAGGAAATATCTTTTATTTGGAGCTTATGTAAATCCCAATTGCGGCTCTCATAGTGGGGCAGATGTATTAAGCCTGGAGGAGGCATAAGGAAGTGATAAACCAGTGATAAATGCAAGGTGATAACGCACCAGCCAATCAGCTCCTAACTGTTAATTTACATATTGGAGCTGATTGGCTGGTGCATTATCACCTTGCATTTATCATTGGTTTATCACTGCCTTATGCCTTCTCCAGGTTAATACATCTGCTTCAGTGTACCTAGCATGTGGCATGTAGCATGTGGAGAGCAGTCTGCAGTTGCAACAGAACTCTGGGCTTCATTTCCAGGTGAAAGCCGGTTACCGCTACCCAAAAATATACAGTATAATGCAGGCTGCAAAGTAGGATTCTTACCAGAGTATTTTGGATTACACATAACTTAAGATACAGGCGCTTTAAAGCACTGTGGCCACATCAAGATCTGCTCAAAAAACGTGCCACGAAAGATCACTTTAAGCATATTTTTATGCGACTACTGAATACTAAGTACACAGGCCAGCATCACTGACTTGATGATGATGATGATTGAAAGTAATTTAAAGATGTAAATAATGGAAAGAAACCCCCCACCAAAAATGATCCAAACACTTGCTAGTTACAACTAATGTGGAGGACAAAGCAGCACAAGGATAATCTATGCTGGGATGGCCCCGCAGAGACCCGCAGCATGATGTCTCCCTATAATACTGCGGAACAGTCCTAGTCTAATCAGCATGTGTATGAATTACTTATAGGATCGTAATGGCAGAACAAACACAGCTCCCCTGCATGCCCACCGAGAGAAAACCATCACCATGCTGATACAACTGGGACACCTCCAGTGTCGGGCTGGGGAATGAAGGGCCTAGCGGGGGAATGCAGTGGAAGGGGCCCTTGTTTAGGGGTGTGGCTATTCTCCAAAGGGGTAATGACCATCCCCCCACAAAGGTTTGGATAATATTAAAGAGTGCATAGGCTGGGCCCCTTGCTAAATATATAGATTGTAAATACTGCTAGTGCACCATGATAATGTACAAGATTAATAACACCAATGCACTGCAGAAAATACACCGTAGTCGTATGCAGTATAAGGTAACATATGTATATGTAATACCTCCACATATATATATAAAAAAAAATATTTACACAAGTGATCCCTGGTTAAATTGTACCCCATGTACAGCCCATAGAACAATACAGTCTGAACTATAAGTGACCCTGCCAGCCCTGTCAGGGAGGTTTTGGCGCCACTAGACTTGTTCTGTTCCCTTTCTGCCCAGCAACAACTAAACCCGGGAAACTGGACCCTAGTTGATTGGGTCCACGGGTCGCAAGGCATAATGGCCTGGGGGAGGGCTGTTGCTGAGGCCCAGGGAGCCAGTGATCAACCAGGACAGAGGAGCACCCGTTGCCGATAAGCATGTATAAGGAGGGCCGCAGCACGGGAGGAGGAGTCACTGTGGGGAAGAGAAGAAGTCCACCTGGACAGCTTACCGGATCAGAGAACTGAGGACCCTTGGAGCCTGGGGATCAGTTGCCCAGCTGTGTGCCCTGCTACCTGGCCGTCTGGAAGTGGAGCCATCTGCGGTGCAGGAACGTAGAAGTGGAGCTGTCTGCGATGCTGCCAGAAGGAGCGGAGGACGGGTGCTGAAGACTGGAGCCCCACTGGAGAGTAGCAGCCGCCACCGAGGACCATCATGACAAGAGCCTGTGGTGAGCGCAGAGCGCAGCCAAGGACGAGAAGAAGACCGGAGAGGGAGGATGCAGTCACCACCATGGACACCCCGCCCACCTGGAAGGAAGACCTCCTGAGGACCCTTTGGGATGTCCAAGGACGGTGTGTCTGGAGACCGGAAAAGACCCCAGCAGATCCCGGTGAAAGGGTGCATCCCTGGTGCAGTGCCCAGCATCCCGGGTGGCGCTGAAGACCCAGGAGCTGGTCGGAGGTGGCAGAAGAGCCGCAACAAGACACATTTTAACCCTACCTCTGCAACACTCTACCTAACTGGAGTGAAGAATTAAGGGGGTAGGCTCCCCTCTCCCGAGGGCCCCAACATTATAGGTTAGAAAGGGGGTAGGCTCTCCTCACCCTGATGCCCCACCATTTTAGGTTAAAAAAGGGGTAGACTCCCTTCTCCCTGTTGTCTCACAGTATAGAATAGGGGGTTAGCTTGTTGGTGCACCCCTGCATGAACATAAACGAGGTTAGGCACCCCTCCATACTGCACCCCTGCATAGTCGATAGAAAAAAAGGGTAGGCATCCTGCTTACAACATTACACAGATGTGTTTTCTAAGGGTGATGGAGAATATTTAATGCAAATGTATTTTGTCCACTGCTTATGTGGTTATGCTGAAGTGAATCTCCTGCTGTTGGACATTTGTTGATGAAAATGTATGCTATGCAATGTTAATGTGATTAATAGTGACTGAGAGTCTAAACGCCAAAGCCAGCCTGCTTCATTACTTCACCTGTTTGCTTCTCAACTGCTAATGCTGGTTACCTGTGATGTGTTATATAACCAAAGCCAGCCTGCTCACCTGTCTTAATATATCGCTTATCTGCTTACAAATTGTAACTGTTCTAGGGATGAAACTGTATGTATGACTTTGTTGTTTTGATAACCGCAACCATATTCTGTCACTAAGACAATACAATTGTGTTATACTGTTTTAACGTGTCGGCCCGTGTCTGCTTAATAAGGGGAAGAAATACGCTTGCCTATTTGTCACATTGTGCTTGCAGCTGTAGTGAACCTGAAGGAAGTCGGTGGCAACGAAGACTCAAGCACACCTCTGTACCTGGGTAGTACATATAATTCAAGTGTACAGGCTGGAACCTGATCCCTAGAGGAGAAGGTGGGCCGCCAGGTACTAGGGCCCACTGGGGGTTTCCTCTGTACCCCTGTGGGCCAGTCCAACCCTGGGCTCTTCTCAAAATCCCTGATGCCCATTTGAAGTATAGTTAATGTAAGGCCTGGCAGTTACTACCTGCTTAAGGGCTGTTAACTCCACTACCGCAAGACAGTTTCACTTCCTCAAGGCTCTCTCAATGTAAGCTACCTTAGGTCACAATTACACTAGCCATCTTACCACACCTTCTATATAAGCCACCTTATGGGCCCCATTGCATCAGCCACCTTAGGGAATCTTCCACCCAAGCTATCTTATAACCATCTAGTCACAGCCACCAGAGGGCACCTTCCACTTTGTGTGTTTTGTGGGGGCATAGCATATTTTCCACTAATTTATTCTTTCTGTATGCTCCACTCCTTACCATGACTCACCTACTGCTTGCCCCTTTCCATTGCTCTCTCCTACCATTCATGTCTTAGACCAGATGGGGTCTTACATACAATAATGGCCCCCATACATCACAGATGTACTGGGGCAATGTCCTAGTCTCCCGATGGCCAAATCGGAGAATTGGGAATATTAAGTATGTAAAAAAAACAAAAAACCTGTTGTCCAGTTGGCAGATCGCAGTGGCTGATGTATGGGGCCCTTAACTCCTAAAGCTGATAGGAGTTCTGTCTCCAATTCTCATCATCATGTAATCACTTAGCCCCCAGAATATGTTGCTGCACCAACCCTGCATGAGTAAGATCTATAATCTCTCTAATTTTCCACCAGGCAAATCTGACATTCTTTACAAATAGCTAAATCTGGAAGCAAGTCTGTTTTGGATACCAGTAATGATAATAGGTGCAATGCCTTTCCCCTATTCTGTGTGTCACACCACATCAGACCAGCATTTCTGGCATTAAATGCCAGTCATGTAAGTGATGATTTACTAAAGAAAGTGCCATCCTCTTGGCAAACATATGTCCTAAATACTAAATAAGTAAACCTAAGCACTCCTGATCCCTGGTGTAGTCACCTGTCCCACCCAACTTGTCAATCCTCCCATACTGTGCTATACAGCGTATGCTACCCATGTACTGCCTAGCAGCTATTTTCCTATTGCAGATTTTATTTCCCATCTGTGAAACAAACCCCCAGTACTTGTTACCGTGATCGCCTACCTTTGGCACCAGCATATGGAACGTCTCCATCTGGAAATGATGAGATAGGGCATAACCTACCCTGTTACCCACCCCTTGCATAAAAATAATTATCACACTAACACCAACTGTCTCAGTAAATTAGTGAGCTTGGGTGTTGATAACTATAAGTTAACAATAAATAAAACCAAAACATTATTGTTGTTGTGAAACCTGAGTCAGCCCAGCAGAAAATTTATTTGAGCCAATAAGTCACTGATATAACAGATGACTTATCTACAATAACAACAAAACACTACCTACCAGAGTACTGAGCTCATTAAGCCAAGACCAAATTATACTGTTTAGCAGGTTTAGCTAGCAGGATACCTTGTCACAATATACTTTCTCCTTAAGTCATCTTATATGAGTCAACTGTACTTACTTATACTGGAAAACATAAGGAACTACATTAGAAGATGGTAGAAACCGATTAGATATACAATGTGTTGGGTTTATAATTAATAGGTCAGGTATACCAGTGAATTAATAAAAGCTCTGTATATTGTAGGCCCCGGGGCAAAAGTTTGTAAGCGCACCTATGCACCACCCAATGATCAAAAATGTATATAACACATGTAACCAGTGGCGCCGAGAGAGGGGGGGAGAGGGTACAAATTACCTGGTCCCAGGTCTGATGGAGGGGCCCAGGTCCCCCACCCCCTTACCTGGAAGCAGCAGATGCAGCTTCTTTTCTGGGCTGCAGTGGGGCCAAGTGCTTAAAATACAAATAAAAAAATCTATATTTTTTTTCTAAGGGTGCATGGCCACGCCTCCTGTGATTAGGCCATGCCCACTGAAAAGTACCCAGGCCCAGCGTGGCTCTCTACTGCCCTGGCAGGGAGGCATGCCATGCTCCTGTGAGTGGGTGTTTCTCATGTTCTAGAAACGCCACCAAAGGGATGTGGCCATGCCCCAAGCATGCCGTGGTCACACGCCCTCTGGGGGGGGGGGGGGTAGCATGGGGGCCCAGAAAGTTGTTGTACCGTGGCCCAGGATTACTCTTGGCAGCCCTGCATGTAACTGATAGGGAAGTTGGTCCTCTCTCAGCTGCACTCCTATGATAGCTACGCCCAGGGCAGATGTCATAGGGATATCAGGGAAGATCCCCGGTGGGCTGATCTACATGTGGGGCACTTGTAGCTAGGCACTACCACTTAGTCAGGATATGAGGCTACCCATCATATAATAGCTAGGGCTTATATAGACTAGACTGGGTGTAGTCTTCTCCCAAGATATGTTTCTGTATAACACATACAGTATTGTAGCCTATATGGTGACAAGTAGGTCTGGCTAAGCAGTGGTTTCAGTGCACATTAATGTCTGATGCACAGTATAGGAAATCAGTCACAAGTAAGAATTTAAGCCTTACTGTCACAATGCTTTGCCTGAAAGAGTTTCTAAATATAATGGTGTCTTGCTAGTCCCATTTAGCTGCCTAGCGGTCAGCAGGACCATGTCAGTTTAATTGCTTAGACCGGGTACACACTAGGACGACCGGCAATCATGCTGATGGTGGGGCGATGGTCGGAGAGGATCACCGACACATCCCGGACAGACAGAGTACATAGGCCAAGTTATATCCCTTTTCCACTTACAACCTGGGAAAATGCCGGGTCTCAGCCTGACCCTGGTAAAAAGCAGGGTCAGGGACCTGGCACGAAGTCCCGGGTAGTCTGCTTTTACACTGACCAAAATCCCAGGTTGATGCGCATTCACCGCCAATAACCCAGGATATTGAAGTCAGAGGGCAAAGGAGTACATGGTATAGGAATGCAAGTAATACCCCTTTCACACTGCCTCAGGTGCCCTTCCGCGCTGTCTGCAACCCGCAATATTGCCAGGTTGGTGACATCAGCAGTGACTCGGCGGGGGCGGCGCTTGGAGATCACATGATCTCCAAGCGCTGCCTGTACACACACACACACACACTGAACGGGAAATGGGTCACATCCTGGCTCCTGTTCATAGAAACTTAGAATTTGACGGCAGATAAGAACCACTTGGCCCATCTAGTCTGCCCCCTTTTTTTACAATATTTTTATCTCAAACCTTATTTGACCCTTATTTCTTTGTAAGGATATCCTTATGTCTATCCCATGCATGTTTAAATTGCTCTACTGTCTTAGCCTCTACCACCTCTGATAGGAGGCCATTCAACTTGTCTACTACCCTTTTTGTGAAGTAATTTTTCCTCAAATTTCCACTGAACCTCCCCCCTCCAGTCTCAGTGCATGTCCTCGTGTCCTATTGCTTCTCCTCATTTGGAGAATGTTTCCCTCCTGGACCTTGTTAAAACCGTTGATATATTTGTACGTTTCTATCATGTCCCCCCTTTCCCTTCTCTGCTCCAAACTATATATATTGAGATTTAGCCATAAGGTTTGTGATGTAGGCCATGCACCATTTTAGTTGCCCTTCTTTGTACAGTCTCTAATGTATTAATATCCTTTTGAAGCTATGGCCTCGAGAATTGAACACAGTATTCTAGATGAGGCCGCACCAGTGACCTATACAGTGGCATTATTACGTCTTTCTTTCTGCTGCTGATTCCTCTCCCAATGCAGCCAAGCATCTGACTTGCCGTCGTCATTGCTTTGTTACATTGCTTACCTGCCTTTAAGTTCACACCGCACAGCGAGCTGGGTTGAATACGAGTTCTCACCTGCATTTCTGCAATTATTCTGCTCTGATTCCCTTACAGTCTCCACTCCTACTTCCACTCAACCTATTTACCTACTTAACACTATGTCAAGGCTTTCTTATACTCCCCACATCACTCAGTGTCTACCTAATAATGTATCCTTATCCTTCCACCCGAGTCTCCTACACCTCCTCCTCTGTCTTCCCTCCATCCCTGTTTCCTTCCCCCTCCTTTCCTGTTACCCCACTTTCATTTACCTCTGCCCCATGGCCCTGCTACCCCACAACTCAGCCCTGCTCCCTCTCTCCCTTCCCTGTCACCTCCCCATACCCCCATCCACATCACACTGACCTCCCTCTCTGCCCACCTCCTGCAGTTTCCCCTCCATCTCAGCACCCGTACCATCACTACTCTCTCATCATCCCTGCCCTCAAAGTTAATCTCACCTCATCGCTACAGCAACCCTGATAATCTCATTCACATCTCTCCCACAAACTCATACCCCCTATCCTGTGCCCTCTGGAATGCCAGATCTGTTTGTAACAAACTGGTCCCCACTCATGACCTTTTCATTTCCAACTCCCTACACCTTCTAGCCATTACTGAAACTTGGATTACGCCCTCTGACACTACTTCTCCTGCTGCTCTCTCTGTTGGGGGCCTCACATTCACACACACACCCCGACATGGGGGTCGCCATGGGGGTGGTGTTGGGGTCCTTTTACCTTCTTATTACTGCTACCAACTCATACCACCAGAACCGTCCCTTACATTCTCTTCATTTGAGATCCATGCCATACGCCTCTTCCAACCAGTCCATCTTAGAGTAGCTGTCATTTACCTCCCCCCTGGCACTGCTTCCAAATTCATCGACAACTTTGCTTCCTGGCTTCCTCACTTCTGACATTCCCTCCATTATCCTAGGTGATTTCAACATCCCTATTGACATCCCCACACAATCCCCTGCCTCTAAACTCATTAACCTCACCTCTTCACTTGGTCTCTCCCAGTGGACCTCCTCACCCTCCCATCTTAACGGGAGCTCACTGGATCTGGTCTTCACTCACCGCTGTGATATTTCTGATTTTTCCAACTCCCCATTTCCCCTCTCTGACCATCACCTGCTCTCCTTTAACCTATCTCTCTCAACTTCCCCATCTCTACCTCCTAAGGCTACCATCACTAAGTGTAACATTGAAGCTATTGACACCACATTCCTTTCCTCCCTGTTTGATTCACTTCTCTCTCCTATTCTCTCTCTCTCATGCCCTGAACAAGCCACTTCCACATACAATGCATCCCTTACTTCTGCTCTTGACTCTGTTGCTCCACCAACCACTATTCACCCTCGCAAATTAACACCTCAACCCTGGCACACCAAATGCACCAGATATCTGCAAAAATTCTCACGTACTGCTGAGCGACACTGGAGGAAATCACGCTCCAAGGCAGACTTCCTCCATTTCAAACTTATGCTCTCATCCTTCAGTGCTGCCCTTTCTCTTGCTAAACAGTCATACTTCAAGAACCTCATCTCCTTCCAGTCTTCCAACCCCCGGCGCCTCTTTGCCACTCTCAACTCACTCCGCTGCCCACCTCCACCTCGTCTCCCTTCCTCACTCTCTGCTCTTGACTTTGCCACTTACTTCACATTCAAAATTTACTCCATACGTCAGGACATCACACCACACCAACCCATCAGTAACCAGCTTTCTCCCATCCCTTACCAACCCTCCCCATCCCTCGCACCTACTCTGACATCTTTCTCCCATGCATCTGGAGAGGAAGTCATGGCCCTCATTCGTTCCTGTCCCCTCACCACCTCCCCACTTGACCCTATCCCCTCCCGCCTCCTCCGCTACCTCTCTCCTTCTGCTTGTTCCCATCTTTCCCACCTTCTCAATCTATCCCTCTCATCAGGCACTGTCCCCTCTGCCTTCAAGCATGCACTCATCTCTCCTATTCTTAAAAAACCTACACTTAATCCAAACACTCTCTCCAACTACCGACCCATCTCTCTCCTCCCTTTTGCCTCCAAACTCCTTGAGCGTATTGTCTACAACCGCCTTACTTCCTTTCTTTCCTCACACTCACTGCTTGACCCATTCCAGTCTGGCTTCCGTCCTCTCCACTCCACTGAAACTGCCCTTACAAAAGTATGCAATAACCTCCATGCTGCTAAATCTAAGGGACACTACTCTATACTTATTCTACTTGATCTCTCTGCTGCTTTTGACACTGTGGACCATCCTCTCCTACTGCAAATTCTTCACTCCATTGGTCTGCGTGACACTGCCCTCTTTTGGCTGTCCTCCTACCTTTCTGACCGTTCTTTCTCTGTCTCCTCTCATGACTCCACCTCCCCCTCACTTCCACTAACTGTAGGGGTACCCCAAGGTTCTGTCCTTGATCCTCTTCTCTTCTCTCTATACGTCCTCACTAGGTAAGCTCATTAGTTCTTTTGGTTTCCAATATCATCTCTATGCTGATGACACCCAAATCTATCTTTCCTCTCCAGACCTCTCCCCTGCTCTCCTCACTCGTATCTCCATCTGTCTCTCTGCTACCTCTTCCTGGATGTCCCAGTGCTTTCTTAAACTTAACATGTCTACGACCGAGCTGATCATCTTCCCTCCCTCCCGCATAACCTCACCTCCTACAATCTCATTATCTATTGATGGCACTACTATCTCCTCTAGCCCCCAAGTGCGCTGTCTTGGAGTAATCCTTGACTCCTCCCTCTCCTTCAAACCACACATTCAGCACCTCTCACAAACCTGCCATTTTCATCTAAAAAATATTTCCAAGATCAGACCCTTTCTGACCCAGGATGCTACTAAGACTCTTATCCACTCACTGGTCATCTCCAGACTGGACTACTGTAATCTGCTCCTGACTGGCATTCCTGACAAATACCTCTCTCCACTCCAATCTATCCTCAATGCTGCTGCCCGGCTCATTTTCCTCACCAAACGCACTACGCCCACCTCTACTCTTCACTTCCCTTTCAGAATCCATTTCAAGCTTCTCACACTCACTTACAAAGCCCTCACCCACTCCTCTCCCATCTACATCTCTGACCTTATCTCCCTTTACACTCCCACCCGTCCTCTTCGCTCTGCTAATGCATGCCGACTCTCCTGCCTACGGATTACTTCCTCCCACTCCTACCTCCAAGATTTTTCATGTGCTGCACCACTTCTTTGGAATTCCCTACCTCTCCCCCTCAGACTCTCCACCTCTCTACAAAACTTCAAACGGGCTCTCAAGACCCACTTCTTCACCAAACCCAGCCAAATCTCATCCTAACCCTCTGTTCTACGCTCTCTATGTACCCCATCTGTGTCACCCCTGTCTGTTTACCCCTCCCCTTTAGAATGTAAGCTCTCACGAGCAGGGACCTCTTCCCTCATGTGCTTATCCTTTCTTACTTTAATAATCTTCAACTGCACCAAATCCATCAGTCTTCTGCCACCTGATACTTATTCCAGTGTCATCTGCTGATGTAACTATGTTTATTTACCCTGTACTCGTCCTATACTGTCATCAACTGTAAGTTGCTGTTTTCCTGTTTGATTATTTGTTTATGTACTCTGTAATTGGGCGCTGCGGAACCCTTGTGGCGCCATATAAATAAAGGATAATAATAATAATAATAATAATAATAAACCTCACACACTACTTTAGGTAGCTATCTAATGTACATGTCTTATAAAAGGGATATAGAGCTTGCAATCTACAAATACCTGCAGCTTTCTTGCCTTCCTCAAATCCCAGCTGTTCTCTCCAATTCACGGTATTCCAGGTGGAGGTTTCACTCAATATTAACAGCAATTTGTTTTGTTTTTAATGTATAATTCATCAATTACATGTCAGACATCAAACACATCAGCTCTTCTGTTGTCTAATACAAAAAATGCATGAAATTTACCTCTGGTGGATATAATACAGGATATTGTCTTACATAATAAATAGAATTAAGTGAAATAATGGCAACCAGTACAGCATGCAAAGTGAAATGGGATGTTCAGTGCAAAGGATATAAATCTGAATTATATCAACTGCATATTAAATGTAATAAAAAACAAATCATGAATACGAAAACAGCGGCATGTCTGAGTGTATTTATGGAGATGGATATAAGAAACACAAATATATAAATAAATATATAATAAAAAGCATGTATGCGAATGCATGCTTAGATTTATGTTCTCGAATATATATGTACAGATTTATTTATTGTATATAAAACTCATTTTTTTGCATGGTTAATAAATCTGTGGGTGACCTCCATCAAATCATTGTCCCTTGGTGTACTTGTAGATGAGGGCCACCGAGGATCTTGTCCGTATCACCGGCTAAGCTAAGTTGCACACAATTAGACAGCTTTATATAAAGTCAAAGAAAATAATTCCTCACTTGGAGTTTTTCCTTAAATGTGGTCATTGGCCATTACAAAGATCAAAAAAGAGAAGCGGACTAGTAACATTCACAATTACTTATGTAAAAGTGTAAGGAGCTCATCAGAACTGAGGATATGTGAAAAATGTGAATGGGGTGAAATCTGGTATTTTGCTGGCTGTATAGTATTGATATGGATTTCTTGACTGTTTAAGAGAATCTATTGCATCGAGACAACACAATTGCATAATGACAAATTTGCATTGGTGGAACTAACAACATACAGAATATCCTTGTATTTTATTTATCCTACAGTTTTGATTGCTCCGTGTCCAACCAGACACCTACTGATGGCCACTTTATTGGATTACATATTTATGGAGCAGGTAATAGGGCTCCACAATTCCAGGGTATGGGAGAACCCCAAAGCCAGCAGTAGCATTTATTATCCTGGTTTCAGGACACACGTTATACATCCATAGACATTTACTACATGTAATAAGGAGGCAGAAACTGTGTGTGTGAAGGTGGAGAGTTGTTATGAGTAATAATTTAGAACACATTTAGAATACAAATAAAATGCTAAAAAAAAAAAAAATGACCCCCCCCCCCCCCCTCCTACAATTTGCTTTTTAAAGATTTTTTTTTATTGAATGATTTCAGTCACAACAAGCCGTCAGCAATATACAAAAGTAAATAAAATGTTCTGGATTAATCTGCTGTTATAAACAATTACCTACAGTATACCAGTGCTTCCCAAACTTTTTGAATCACGGTGCTCTAGAGTATCAGAATTTATTTCACTCCACCTCTAGGCCAAAAGTTTCTTATTGAGAAATTCAGAAAAAAATATTTTTAAAACATATTAAATTAACTAAATTGTGTTTATATGTCATCCTTAGGTTCAGTTATATTAAATGGACAGAATTGACGTCTGTTTGTCCACTTAGGTTATGATTATAAGCCACGGCATCCAGTTTATAAGCCACGGCATCCAGTTATGATTATAATCCACGGCATCCAGTTTGGAAACCAGTTTGGAAACCATACGATTGACAAACTATAATTAACATGAAATGATACAAATTACCTAGGATTTTATTTAGTTTATCTGCTACATATTACCTGTTTATTGGCTTGTTTTTAAGCTATGTATCTTGGCTGGATAGGGTGTTATATAAAAGGTTAATATCATTTATGTTGACACCTGCAAAATGACAAAGGAGCTTATTCAGAAATGAACGCAGATCGCTGTATACGCGGCAAGATCTGTGAACGGCCACCGTTGTCAATCACATTGCAGATGCATCCTTCTAGAATGCGGGCGCAATTTTTGAGTCTCCGCAGGTGCAATGCGCTGCTGCATGTGCGCAGTTTGCCGACATAGGAGTCATAAGACTTTATTCAAACCCAAAGCTATGCAATTCAGCACGATCTTATGTCGGAGGAATGCTGGTTCTCGCGCCTTAAACATAGTGTTTAGTTGCGAGAGCCCGCACTTTCCGACGCAGTGCCTGGCACCATGCTGTTTCTGCTGCGCTAAGGCCAGAAAACAGCATTGCGCAAGTAGTTTTGTCGGTTTTCTGCTCGCACCCCTCTGGTCGAGCATAACATTACCCTAAATTGAATAGCTCCTGGAGTTCCTTCTCGGCACTATCGAGCATAACTTTATGCTAAATTGAATAGCTCCGGTAGTTCCTTCTTGGTGCTATTAATTTCACGCTGAATTGAATCAAGCCCATAATGTCACTATTTCCACTAAGGTTATGATAAGGGTTACCATAATGAAGAGACTTATGTAAAAAAAGACATCTGCAGTTTAACAATGTCAAGATCACCTCATGCTGAATGTTGACACAGTTAATGTCAACTTGGACATGTCGACACATTCAACATCGATGTTACAACTATGGTGATTTTCTCATGTCGATTTAAATAGTGTTGACATTGTCAATACCAACATATCATACACCTTTTTAGAAAACTGGCAGATCTGGCCACATGTCACAATTTGCATTTCAGTTGTTTTGCCCTCACCTAATGCATGGATATGACACTGCCGCCTATTGCGGATGATCATTTGACCTCTGATTTCCATGCTAATGTCAGTCAGTTCATCTGGCTTGGTCCATGAAGCTCCTTCCAGACATGCCATAACGATCTCTGTCTCATTTTACAGCCATGTTAACTAACAATAATTATAGGCAACCATGGAAGCCCAGCAAATGTATACATGACCCTGAATATAGTGGTTCCGGTATGAATGGTCGACCATGTTATGGTCGACAGTCATTAGTTCAACCACTATTGATCAACATTGACATGGTCGACATTGACACATGGTCGACACATGAAAATGGTCGACACATGAAAGGTCGACATATGAAAAGGTCGACATGAGGTTTTTAACTTTTTTGGGTGTCGTTTTTTGCGTAAAGTGACTGGGAACCCCAATTAGTGCATCGCGTCCCCTCGCATGGCTCGCTTCGCTCGCCATGCTTCGGGCATGGTGCCTTCGCTCCGCTACCGCTTCGCTTGGCACACTTTACCGTTCCATGTGGATCGTAAAGTATGGAAAAGTTCCCCAAAAGAAAAAAAACTCATGTCGACCTTTTCATGTGTCGACCAATTTCACGTGTCGACCATGTGTCCATGTCGACCATGTCAATGTCGACCAATAGTGGTCGAACTAATGACTGTCGACCATAACATGGTCGACCATGTGAACGGATACCGAATATAGTACATGTATAAGCTTGAATCATGCATGAGCCCCCACATACCTGGTGTCCTACCCAAACCAAATATACTAAGAAATCAAAGAGAATCTGCACTCTTGGAAGACTAAGGGGTCTATTTACTAAGCCTTGGATGAAGATAAAGTGGACGTTGATAAATGACCAGCCAATCAGCTCCTAACTGCCATGTCACAGACTGGGTTTGAAAAATGACAGTTAGGAGCTGATGGGCTGGTACTTTATCTCCGTCCACTTTATCTCCATCCAAGGCTTAGTAAATAGACCCTTATGGCGTTTACAGACCAGTGTTCATGGACCTGATAGATTTTGACAGTAAAAGTACCGAAATAGGGATCACTGGGGCAGATGTATTAACCTGGAGAAGGCATAAGGAAGTGATAAACCAGTGATATGTGCAAGGTGATAAAGGCACCAGCCAATCAGCTCCTAACTGTTCATTTACATATTGGAGCTGATTGGCTGGTTCATTTATCACCTTGCACACATCACTGGTTTATCACTTCCTTATGCCTTCTCCAGGTTAATACATCTGCCCCAGTGATCCCTATTTTATCAAATATATTCATTGTACACTGTTGAAAAACAATAGTTATGGTAAATTTGGATGCACTGCGCCCATGATTGATTATCTATTTGTAACATCAGCAGCAGTTGTCATATATGAATTAACGAAAATACAAGGTCCTGGGGTGTTAAATGATGCACTACATTCCTGTTTAGAGCACATCATTGGGTCTCCTGAAAAAATCCAAGGAGTCTTAATGAAATGCAATTTTATCTTGTTTGTTTTAATTATTAAGCATATCTGTATATGTAAATGTACTGTAAGTATAGTAGTATATTCTGTTAAATATCCTCTTGTCATCTGTAAAAAGAAGGCAGACTTGAATATTGCAAAGTTTTAGGCTGCGGAAGAGGAGGCTGCTTGCTGGCCAGTGCAGAACAGAGACACACTTACATTCAGTTAGTGGGGCCTAATTTTATTCTAATAGAGGCTGTATAATGGAGCGGTGACTAATAGAGACGCGGATGGAGGGGAGGGAGTGGGTGAGTGAGTGGGGAGACACAGGCAGGGCTAATGTGAATAAAAAATTCAGCTGTCACATCCTCACTTTTCTAATTCAGTAGTCTAAATAATTTATTTGACACTTTAGCACAAAATGACCTTTCTCTGGGAAAAAAAAAAGGGAAAAAAAATTGCAGTTTTAAACTTTTAGCAACTGCTACCCACCAGGATGATTGCTACAGAAATCCTGCATTTTGCCCTAATGTCAAGGTTAATTTTGCAGCTTACTAAAATAGTTTTAAGCATATTTTTCACTGCTTTTAAAACTTCATACATTTAAATTCACATACAAGACAAAGTATCTCAGCATGTTAGATGGCAGGCTAAGTAGCTGTAGATTTTCTCTCCACAATTTGGTAAATCTAGCAAAATCTCAGAAATGTGCTTGCATTCTATTTGTAAAATAAAAGGTAAAAAAATGTACAAAAACAAACATGACACATTTTAATACACCCGAGATGCAGTAACTTATATATGGTTTACTGGTCCACCAATACCTCTTTCAGACTAGCAAAAATTTCCCGGGTTATTGCTTGTGAACGCGCCTCAACCTGGGATTTTGCTCAGTCCAAAAGAAATATCCGAGCGTCCTGGCATTTCATCCCAGGTTGCGACCTGGGTTGAAGCCAGAATTGACCTGGGATGCAAGGCGACCCTGCAGCCGTTCTCTGCATAGCAGGAGGCGGTGCTTAGAGATGATCATCTCCAAGCACCGCCTCCTGTAGCGTTAGTGGTGACGTCAACAACCTGGCAATATGCCGGGTCGGGCCGCAAGTCTGAAAGGAGTCTCATCCGGGAAGCACCCGTGTACAAATTCGGGCCGCAAGTCTGAAAGGGATATTAGTAGGTGCAGTGGACGTTAGTTCTGTCTGTGTACATAAACTGACAGGACCTCCGCACATGATTATGAGAAACATTCTGATTTATGTTAATCTGTCTTTAGACAAAATGGCAAAGAAACAAAATAATACACTGCCAGCGAGAAAAGTAGGGCTATATAGATGGTCACTATCAGGGCTACCATCAGAAATCTCAGGGCCTGGGACTAACAAAGTAAGCAGCCCCACACACACACACACACACACACACATTTTATTATTCTTTGGCTGGTCTATATATATATATATATATATATATATATATATTAGTGATGAGCGGGTTCGGTTCCTCGGGATCCGAACCCCCCCGAACTTCACCCATTTTACACGGTTCCGAGGCAGCCTCGGATCTTTCCTCCTTGCTCGGTTAACCCGAGCGCGCCCGAACGTCATCATCCTGCTGTCGTATTCTCGCGAGATTCGTATTCTATATAAGGAGCCGCGCATCGCCGCCATTTTCACTTGTGCTTTGGAGATGATAGCGAGAGGACGTGGCTGCGTTCTCTCAGTTTCTGTGTTCAGTGTGCTGCAAATATCTGTGCTTAGTGTGCAGAAAATATCTGTGCTCAGTGTGCTGAAAATATCTACGTTCTCTGCCTGAAAAATGCTCCATATCTGTGCTGCATTGTAGTATATAGTAGGAGGACAGTGCAGAATTTTGCTGTGACCACCAGTATATATATATATATATATATATATATATATATATATAGCAGTACGGTACAGTAGTCCATAGCTCTACCTCTGTGTCGTCAAGTATACTATGCATCCATACCTGTGCTGCATTTTAGTTGTGCGCAGTATAAAGTAGGAGGACAGTGCAGAATTTTTCTGACCACCAGTATATATATAGCAGTACGGTACAGTAGTCCACTGATCTACCTCTGTGTCGTCAAGTATACTATCCATCCATACCTGTGCTACATTTTAGTTGTGCGCAGTATATAATAGGACAGCGCAGAATTTTGTTGACCACCAGTATATATATAGCAGTACGGTACAGTAGTCCACTGCTCTACCTCTGTGTCGTCAAGTATACTATGCATCCATACCTGTGCTGCATTTTAGTTGTGCGCAGTATATAGTAGGAGGACAGTGCAGAATTTTGCTGACCACCAGTATATATATAGCAGTACGGTACAGTAGTCCACTGCTCTACCTCTGTGTCGTCAAGTATACTATGCATCCATACCTGTGCTGCATTTTAGTTGTGCGCAGTATATAGTAGGAGGACAGTGCAGAATTTTGCTGACCACCAGTATATATATAGCAGTATGGTACAGTAGTCCACTGCTCTACCTCTGTGTCATCAAGTATACTATGCATCCATACCTGTGCTGCATTTTAGTTGTGCGCAGTATATAGTAGGAGGACACTGCAGAATTTTTCTGACCACCAGTATATATATAGCAGTACGGTACAGTAGTCCACTGCTCTACCTCTGTGTCATCAAGTATACTATGCATCCATACCTGTGCTGCATTTTAGTTGTGCGCAGTATATAGTAGGAGGACAGTGCAGAATTTTGCTGACCACCAGTATATATATAGCAGTACGGTACAGTAGTCCACTGCTCTACCTCTGTGTCGTCAAGTATACTATGCATCCATACCTGTGCTGCATTTTAGTTGTGCGCAGTATATAGTAGGAGGACAGTGCAGAATTTTGCTGACCACCAATATATATATAGCAGTACGGTACAGTAGTCCACTGCTCTACCTCTGTGTCGTCAAGTATACTATGCATCCATACCTGTGCTGCATTTTAGTTGTGCGCAGTATATAGTAGGACAGTGCAGAATTTTGCTGACCACCAGTATATATATAGCAGTACGGTACAGTAGTCCACTGCTCTACCTCTGTGTCGTCAAGTATACTATGCATCCATACCTGTGCTGCATTTTAGTTGTGCGCAGTATATAGTAGGAGGACAGTGCAGAATTTTGCTGACCACCAGTATATATATATAGCAGTACGGTACAATAGTCCACTGCTCTACCTCTGTGCCGTCAAGTATACTATGCATCCATACCTGTGCTGCATTTTAGTTGTGCGCAGTATAAAGTAGGAGGACAGTGCAGAATTTTGCTGACCACCAGAATATATATAGCAGTACGGTACAGTAGTCCACTGCTCTAACTCTGTGTCATCAAGTATACTATGCATCCATACCTGTGCTGCATTTTAGTTGTGCGCAGTATATAGTAGGAGGACAGTGCAGAATTTTGCTGACCACCAGTATATATATAGCAGTACGGTACAGTAGTCCACTGCTCTACCTCTGTGTCGTCAAGTATACTATGCATCCATACCTGTGCTGCATTTTAGTTGTGCGCAGTATATAGTAGGAGGACAGTGCAGAATTTTGCTGACCACCAGTATATATATAGCAGTACGGTACAGTAGTCCACTGCTCTACCTCTGTGTCGTCAAGTATACTATGCATCCATACCTGTGCTGCATTTTAGTTGTGCGCAGTATATAGTAGGAGGACAGTGCAGAATTTTGCTGACCACTGGTATATATATAGCAGTACGGTACAGTAGTCCACTGCTCTACCTCTGTGTCGTCAAGTATACTACAAAAGTTCAGTAAAATGACCCAAAAATCAAAATTAAAAGCGTCTGATGAGAAGCGTAAACTTGCCAATATGCCATTTACGACACGGAGTGGCAAGGAATGGCTGAGGCCCTGGCCTATGTCCATGGCTAGTGGTTCAGATTCACATGAGGATGGAAGCACTCATCCTCTCGCTAGAAAACTGCAGTGCCACTCCTAGACGGGCCAGGTGTTTGTGTCGGCCACTTGGGTCGCTTAGCTTAGCCATCCAGCGACCTTGTTTCACCTCTTTTTTTCTTTGCATCATGTGCTGTTTGGGGACTATTTTTTAAATCTGCCATCCTGTCTGACACTGCAGTGCCACTCCTAGATGGGCCAGGTGTTTGTGTCGGCCACTTGGGTCGCTTAGCTTAGTCACACAGCTACCTCATTGCACCTCTTTTTTTCTTTGCATCATGTGCTGTTTGGGGACTATTTTTTAAATCGGCCATCCTGTCTGACACTGCAGTGCCACTCCTAGATGGGCCAGGTGTTTGTGTCGGCCACTTGGGTCACTTAGCTTAACCATCCAGCGACCTTGGTGCACCTTTTTTTCTTTGCATCATGTGCTGTTTGGGGACTATTTTTTAAATCTGCCATCCTGTCTCACACTGCAGTGCCACTCGTAGATGGGCCAGGTGTTTGTGTCGGCCACTTGGGTCGCTTAGCTTAGTCACACAGCTACCTCATTGCACCTCTTTTTTTCTTTGCATCATGTGCTGTTTGGGGACTATTTTTTAAATCTGCCATCCAGTCTGTCACTGCAGTGCCACTACTAGATGGGCCAGGTGTTTGTGTCGGCCACTTGGGTCGTTTAGCTTAGTCACACAGCGACCTCATTGCACCTCTTTTTTTCTTTGCATCATGTGCTGTTTGGGGACTATTTTTTAAATCTGCCATCCTGTCTGACACTGCAGTGCCACTCCTAGATGGGCCAGGTGTTTGTGTCGGCCACTTGGGTCGCTTAGCTTAGCCATCCAGTGACCTCGGTGCAAATTTTAAGACTAAAAATAATATTGTGTGGTGTGAGGTGTTCAGAATAGACTGGAAATGAGTGGAAATTATGGTTATTGAGGTTAATAATACTATGGGATCAAAATGACCCCCAAATTCTATGATTTAAGCTGTTTTTGAGGGGTTTTTGTAAAAAAAACACTTGAATCCAAAACACATCCGAATCCGACAAAAAAATTTCAGGGAGGTTTTGCCAAAACGCGTCCGAATCCAAAACACGGCCGCGGAACCGAATCCAAAACCAAAACCCGAAAAATTTCCGGTGTACATCACTTATATATATATAATTATTATTTTTTTGCCACTATACATATCACACACACTTTCCACGTACGTACGTACGTACGTACGTACGTACGTACGTACGTACGTACGTACAAACATGCTTAATATTCTGCATACATACTATAAATATCATACAATACAAACATACATACATACATAAGCAGACATACCCAGGGATGTAAAGAGGAGACTGGTCTGATGGCCACGGTAATGTAAAAAGCCGATGGAGCTCAGTCCCATGCGCAGCGAGCTCAGCTGATGAAAACTCCCTGCAGTAGCACGATTAGCTGTGATCGCGATCGCGGTTTGTGTTGAGACGGAGACAAAGCTGTCTCCGTCTCTAAAAAAAACTATTTGGCCCGTCAGGGGGGGGTTTCTGGGTAACCAGAAACCCTCCCCTGAGTGCGCTATTGCTAGAGCACGGTATTCCACTGTGCTACTCCATCCCTTTGTGATGTCACATGTTGTTGGAGCGCCGCGGACCTGCAGGAATGATTTACAGAAGGCCAATGTACAGGGAAGACTTGTTTTTAAGAAGTCCTCCCTGCTCATAGGCCCAACTGTTTTTGCACAGCCTAGTGCAGCTCTCCAGGTATTGATGGTAGGAGCAAGGGGCGGACCCCCCACTCTGTCCGGGCACAAGACTCCATGGGCACATATGTCCATAGGCGTGCGCAGCACATGTTATTAGGGGGTGCACCGTCGGAATGGTGTGCATAGCACCGCCTTTTGGGTATGTCTAGCACCATCTATTAACGGTCAACACAATATAAATATCCACCCTTGTACCAATCCTAATAATGCACATACATTGTCAGATGTTGTGGTGTGCACCAAACAAACACCCCTGATGGCACTCACTGCAATTACACTGCTCCTCCTCAGCCTGGTCTGGCTCCCCCCTCTCTTTCCGTGTGACGGGTGGGCGTGCGAGCAGCATGACATCATCACGTCACATCACGCTGTTTTTGTACATGGAAGTGGAGCCGGAAATTTGAAAGCCGGTGTCAGTGGCACCCTTGATTAACCCAGGCATCTGGTCAGTAATGCAGTCCTGACAGGGTGCAGCGCAGAGGGGACAGTGATCAGCCTGCTTGGCAATCGCTGCATCAGGCATGTGAGATTGGGGTGCCAGACATTAGGGGGTGCCTGTGCGCACCAGGCACCCCTCCTGCGCACGCCTATGCATATGTCATAGTGACACTTGTGATGGTATTTTAGTAAACATCCTGATCGTTTTTCTTATGGAGCATTTCACTGGAAAATAACTAATAGGAAGGTAGTTTCAGCACTTCCTGGTCATTTTTTTCCGGCTTCCTGAGCCTGTCCCTTATAACCAGAGAACTTGGAATTCATAGTAGAGATGTGCACTTGAAATTTTTCGGGTTTTGTGTTTTGGTTTTGGGTTCGGTTCCGCGGCCGTGTTTTGGGTTCGACCGCTTTTTGGCAAAACCTCATCGAATTTTTTTTGTCGGATTCGGGTGTGTTTTGGATTCGGGTGTTTTTTTCAAAAAACACTAAAAAACAGCTTAAATCATAGAATTTGGGGGTCATTTTGATCCCAAAGTATTATTAACCTCAAAAACCATAATTTCCACTCATTTTCAGTCTATTCTGAATACCTCACACCTCACAATATTATTTTTAGTCCTAAAATTTGCACCGAGGTCGCTGGATGACTAAGCTAAGCGACCCTAGTGGCCGACACAAACACCTGGCCCATCTAGGAGTGGCACTGCAGTGTCACGCAGGATGGCCCTTCCAAAAAACACTCCCCAAACAGCACATGACGCAAAGAAGAAAAAAAGAGGCGCAATGAGGTAGCTGTGTGAGTAAGCTAAGCGACCCTAGTGGCCGACACAAACACCTGGCCCATCTAGGAGTGGCACTGCAGTGTCACGCAGGATGGCCCTTCCAAAAAACACTCCCCAAACAGCACATGACGCAAAGAAGAAAAAAAGAGGCGCAATGAGGTAGCTGTGTGAGTAAGATAAGCGACCCTAGTGGCCGACACAAACACCTGGCCCATCTAGGAGTGGCACTGCAGTGTCACGCAGGATGGCCCTTCCAAAAAACACTCCCCAAACAGCACATGACGCAAAGAAGAAAAAAAGAGGCGCAATGAGGTAGCTGTGTGAGTAAGCTAAGCGACCCTAGTGGCCGACACAAACACCTGGCCCATCTAGGAGTGGCACTGCAGTGTCACGCAGGATGGCCCTTCCAAAAAACACTCCCCAAACAGCACATGACGCAAAGAAGAAAAAAAGAGGCGCAATGAGGTAGCTGTGTGAGTAAGATAAGCGACCCTAGTGGCCGACACAAACACCTGGCCCATCTAGGAGTGGCACTGCAGTGTCACGCAGGATGGCCCTTCCAAAAAACACTCCCCAAACAGCACATGACGCAAATAAAAATGAAAGAAAAAAGAGGTGCAAGATGGAATTGTCCTTGGGCCCTCCCACCCACCCTTATGTTGTATAAACAGGACATGCACACTTTAACCAACCCATGATTTCAGTGACAGGGTCTGCCACACGACTGTGACTGAAATGACGGGTTGGTTTGGACCCCCACCGAAAAAGAAGCAATTAATCTCTCCTTGCACAAACTGGCTCTACAGAGGCAAGATGTCCACCTCATCATCATCCTCCGATATATCACCGTGTACATCCCGCTCCTCACAGATTATCAATTCGTCCCCACTGGAATCCACCATCTCAGCTCCCTGTGTGCTTTGTGGAGGCAATTGCTGCTGGTCAATGTCTCCACGGAGGAATTGATTATAATTCATTTTAATGAACATCATCTTCTCCACATTTTCTGGAAGTAACCTCGTACGCCGATTGCTGACAAGGTGAGCGGCGGCACTAAACACTCTTTCGGAGTACACACTTGTGGGAGGGCAACTTAGGTAGAATAAAATAAGAATTTACTTACCGATAATTCTATTTCTCGGAGTCCGTAGTGGATGCTGGGGTTCCTGAAAGGACCATGGGGAATAGCGGCTCCGCAGGAGACAGGGCACAAAAGTAAAGCTTTTACAGGTCAGGTGGTGTGTACTGGCTCCTCCCCCTATGACCCTCCTCCAGACTCCAGTTAGGTACTGTGCCCGGACGAGCGTACACAATAAGGGAGGATTTTGAATCCCGGGTAAGACTCATACCAGCCACACCAATCACACCGTACAACTTGTGATCTAAACCCAGTTAACAGTATGATAACAGAGGAGCCTCTGAAAGATGGCTTCCTAAACAATAACCCGAATTAGTTAACAATAACTATGTACAAGTATTGCAGATAATCCGCACTTGGGATGGGCGCCCAGCATCCACTACGGACTCCGAGAAATAGAATTATCGGTAAGTAAATTCTTATTTTCTCTATCGTCCTAAGTGGATGCTGGGGTTCCTGAAAGGACCATGGGGATTATACCAAAGCTCCCAAACGGGCGGGAGAGTGCGGATGACTCTGCAGCACCGAATGAGAGAACTCCAGGTCCTCCTTTGCCAGGGTATCAAATTTGTAAAAATTTACAAACGTGTTCTCCCCTGACCACGTAGCTGCTCGGCAGAGTTGTAATGCCGAGACCCCTCAGGCAGCCGCCCAAGATGAGCCCACCTTCCTTGCGGAATGGGCCTTAACAGATTTAGGCTGTGGCAGGCCTGCCACAGAATGTACAAGTTGAATTTTGTTACAAATCCAACGAGCAATCGACTGCTTAGAAGCAGGTGCACCCAACTTGTTGGGTGCATACAGTATAAACAGCGAGTCAGATTTTCTGACTCCAGCCGTCCTTTAAATGTATATTTTTAAGGCTCTGACAACGTCCAACAACTTGGAGTCCTTCAAGTCGTCTGTAGCCGCAGGCACTACAATAGGCTGGTTCAGGTGAAACGCTGATACCACCTTAGGGAGAAAATGCGGACGCGTCCGCAGCTCTGCCCTATGTCGAATGGAAAATTAAATAAGGGCTTTTATAAGACAAAGCCGCCAGTTCAGATACTCTCCCGGCCGAAGCCAGGGCCAGTAACATAGTCACTTTCCATGTGAGATATTTCAAATCCACATTCTTTAGTGGTTCAAACCAATTGGATTTGAGGAAATCTAAAACTACATTTAGATCCCACGGTGCCACCTTAGGCACCACAGGAGGCTGTATATGCAGTACTCCTTTGATAAAAATCTGGACCTCAGGGACTGAGGCCAATTCTTTTTGGAAGAATATTGATAGGGCCGAAATTTGAACCTTAATAGATCCCAATTTGAGACCCATAGACAATCCTGATTGCAGGAAATGTAGGAAAACGACCCAGTTGAAATTCCTCCATCGGAGCACTCCGCTGCTCGCACCACGCAACATATTTTCGCCAAATACGGCGATAATGCTTCGCGGTGACTTCCTTCCTTGCCTTTATCAAGGTAGGAATGACTTCTTCTGGAATGCCTTTTCCTTTTAGGATCTGGCATTCAAACGCCATGCCTTCAAACGCAGCCGCGGTAAGTCTTGAAAAAGACAAGGACCCTGCTGAAGCAGGTCCCTTCTCAGAAGTAGAGGCCACGGATCGTCCGTGACCATCTCTTGAAGTTCCGGGTACCAAGTCCTTCTTGGCCAATCCGGAGCCACTAGTCTTACTCCTCTTTGCCGTATAATCCTCAATACCTTTGGTATGAGAGGCAGAGGAGGAAACACATATACCGACTGGTACACCCAAGGTGTTACCAGCGCGTCCACAGCTATTGCCTGCGGATCTCTTGACCTGGCGCAATACCTGTCCAGTGTTTTGTTGAGGCGAGACGCCATCATGTCCACCATTGGTTTTACCCAACGGTTTAATAGCATGTGGAAAACTTCTGGATGAAGTCCCCACTCTCCCGGGTGAAGGTCGTGTCTGCTGAGGAAGTCTGCTTCCCAGTTGTCCACGCCCGGGATGAATACTGCTGACAGTGCTATCACGTGATTCTCCGCCCAGCGAAGGATCCTGGCAGCTTCTGCCATTGCCCTCCTGCTTCTTGTGCCGCCCTGTCTGTTTACATGGGCGACTGCCGTGATGTTGTCCGACTGGATCAACACCGGTCTTCCTTGAAGCAGAGGTTCCGCCTGGCTTAGAGCATTGTAGATTGCTCTTAGTTCCAGAATGCTTATGTGAAGAGACTTTTTCAGGCTCGACCACACTCCCTGGAAATTTCTTCCCTGTGTGACTGCTCCCCAGCCTCTCAGGCTGGCATCCGTGGTCACCAGGATCCAATCCTGCATGCCGAATCTGCGGCCCTCCAATAGATGAGCCTCCTGCAACCACCACAGAAGGGATACCCTTGTCCTCGGCGACAGGGTTATCCGCAGGTGCATCTGAAGATGCGACCCTGACCATTTGTCCAACAGATCCCTTTGCATGGAATCTGCCGAAAGGGATTGCTTCGTAAGAAGCTACCATTTTTTCCCAGGACTCTTGTGCATTGATGTACAGACACCTTTCCTGGTTTTAGGAGGTTCCTGACCAGGTCAGATAACTCCTTGGCTTTTTCTTCGGGAAGAAAAACCTTTTTCTGAACTGTGTCCAGAATCATCCCCAGGAACAGCAGACGAGTTGTCGGCATTAATTGGGATTTTGGAATATTCAGAATCCATCCGTGCTGCTTTAGCACCTCTTGAGATAGTGCTAAACCCATCTCTAGCTGTTCTCTGGACCTTGCCCTTATTAGGAGATCGTCCAAGTATGGGATAATTAATACGCCTTTTCTTCGAAGAAGAAATATTATCTCGGCCATTACCTTTGTAAAGACCCGAGGTGCCGTGGACAAACCAAACGGCAGCGTCTGAAACTGATAGTGACAGTTTTGTACAACGAACCTGAGGTACCCCTGGTGTGAGGGGTAATTGGAACGTGGAGATACGCATCCTTGATGTCCAAGGATACCATAAAGTCCCCTTCTTCCAGGTTCGCTATCACTGCTCTGAGTGACTCCATCTTGAACTTGAACTTCTTTATGTACAGGTTCAAGGACTTCAGATTTAGAATAGGCCTTACCGAGCCATCCGGCTTCGGTACCACAAATAGAGTGGAATAATACCCCTTCCCTTGTTGTAGAAGAGGTACCTTGACTATCACCTGCTGAGAATACAGCTTGTGAATGGCTTCCAAAACCGTCTCCCTTTCTGAGGGGGACGTTGGTAAAGCAGACTTCAGGAAACGGCGAGGTGGCTCTGTCTCTAATTTCAACCTGTACCCCTGAGATATTATCTGCAGGATCCAGGGATTTACCTGCGAGTGAGCCCACTGCGCGCTGTAATTCTTGAGACGACCGCCTACCGCCCCCGAGTCCGCTTGCGAAGCCCCAGCGTCATGCTGAGGCTTTTGTAGAAGCCGGGGAGGGCTTCTGTTCCTGGGAAGGAGCTGCCTGTTGCTGTCTCTTCCCTCGTCCTCTGCCTCGTGGCAGATATGAGTAGCCCTTTGCTCTCTTATTTTTAAAGGAACGAAAGGGCTGCGGTTGAAAGGTCGGTGCCTTTTTCTGTTGGGGAGTGACTTGAGGTAGAAAGGTGGATTTCCCGGCCGTAGCCGTGGCCACCAAATCCGATAGACCGACCTCAAATAACTCCTCTACGCATCGCCTGTCCACTGTCGTGTCCATAAAGCTCTTCTGGCCGAAATGGACATAGCACTTACCCGTGATGCCAGTGTGCAGATATCTCTCTGTGCATCACGCATATAAAGAAATGCATCCTTTATTTGTTCTAACGACAGTAAAATATTGTCCCTGTCCAGGGTATCAATATTTTCGATCAGGGACTCTGACCAAACTACCCCAGCACTGCACATCCAGGCAGTCGCAATAGCTGGTCGTAGTATAACACCTGCATGTGTGTATATACCTTTTTGGATATTTTCCATCCTCCTATCTGATGGATCTTTAAGTGCGTCCATCTCAGGAGAGGGTAACGCCACTTGTTTTGATAAGCGTGTTAGCGCTTTGTCCACCCTAGGAGGTGTTTCCCAGCGCTCCCTAACCTCTGGCGGGAAAGGGTATAAAGCCAATAACTTCTTTGAAATTAGCAGTTTTTTATCGGGGCACCCCACGCTTCATCACACACGTCATTTAATTCTTCTGATTCGGTAAAAACTACTGGTAGTTTTTTTCACACCCCACATAATACCCTGTTTAGTGGTACCTGTAGTATCAGCTAAATGTAACATCTCCTTTATTGCCAAAATCATATAACGTGTGGCCCTACTGGAAAATACGGTTGATTCGTCACCTTCACCACCGGAATCAGTGCCTGTGTCTGGGTCTGTGTCGACCGACTGAGGCAAGGGGCGTTTTACAGCCCCTGACGGTGTTTGAGGCGCCTGGACAGGCACTAATTGAGTGTCCGGCCGCCTCATGTCGGCAAACGACTGCTTAAGCGAGTTGACGCTATCCCGTAATTCCACAAATAAAGGCATCCATTCTGGTGTCGACCCCCTAGGAGGTGACATCCTCATATTTGGCAATTGCTCCGCCTCCACACCAATAACGTCCTCATACATGTCGACACACACGTACCGACACACAGCAGACACACAGGGATTGCTCTATACGAAGACAGGACCCACTAGCCCTTTGGGGAGACAGAGGGAGAGTCTGCCAGCACACACCAAAAAGCGCTATATATGACAGGGATAGCCTTATGATTAAGTGCTCCCTTATAGCTGCTTTTATATTAATATATTGCCATTTATTCTGCCCCCCCTCTCTGTTATACCCTGTTTCTGTAGTGCAGTGCAGGGGAGAGACCTGGGAGCCTTCCTGACCAGCGGAGCTGTGACAGAAAATGGCGCCGTGTGCTGAGGAGATAGGCCCCGCCCCTTTTTCGGCGGGCTCGTCTCCCGCTATTTAGTACATTTAGGCAGGGGTAAATATCTCCATATAGCCTCTGGGGCTATATGTGAGGTATTTTTAGCCTTTTTAAAGGTTTTCATTTGCCTCCCAGGGCGCCCCCCCCCCAGCGCCCTGCACCCTCAGTGACTGCCGTGTGAAGTGTGCTGAGAGGAAAATGGCGCACAGCTGCAGTGCTGTGCGCTACCTTAAGAAGACTGCAGGAGTCTTCAGCCGCCGATTCTGGACCTCTTCTTGCTTCAGCATCTGTGAGGGGGCCGGCGGCGTGGCTCCGGTGACCATCCAGGCTGTACCTGTGATCGTCCCTCTGGAGCTTCATGTCCAGTAGCCAAGAAGCCAATCCATCCTGCACGCAGGTGAGTTCACTTCTTCTCCCCTCTGTCCCTCGTTGCAGTGATCCTGTTGCCAGCAGGAATCACTGTAAAATAAAAACCTAAGCTAAACTCTCTAAGCAGCTCTTTATGAGAGCCACCTAGAATTGCACCCTTCTCGGCCGGGCACAAAAATCTAACTGGAGTCTGGAGGAGGGTCATAGGGGGAGGAGCCAGTACACACCACCTGACCTGTAAAAGCTTTACTTTTGTGCCCTGTCTCCTGCGGAGCCGCTATTCCCCATGGTCCTTTCAGGAACCCCAGCATCCACTTAGGACGATAGAGAAAGCCAGTTTGTGCAAGGACCTCCAAATTGCCTCTTTTTCCTGCCAGTATAAGTACGGACTGTCTGACGTGCCTACTTGGATGCGGTCACTCATATAATCCTCCACCATTCTTTCAATGGTGACAGAATCATATGCAGTGACAGTAGACGACATGTCCGTAATCGTTGTCAGGTCCTTCAGTCCGGACCAGATGTCAGCATCAGCAGTCGCTCCAGACTGCCCTGCATCACCGCCAGCGGGTGGGCTCGGAATTCTGAGCCTTTTCCTCGCACCCCCAGTTGCGGGAGAATGTGAAGGAGGAGATGTTGACAGGTCGCGTTCCGCTTGACTTGACAATTTTGTCACCAGCAGGTCTTTGAACCCCAGCAGACTTGTGTCTGCCGGAAAGAGAGATCCAAGGTAGGTTTTAAATCTAGGATCGAGCACGGTGGCCAAAATGTAGTGCTCTGATTTCAACAGATTGACCACCCGTGAATCCTTGTTAAGCGAATTAAGGGCTCCATCCACAAGTCCCACATGCCTAGCGGAATCGCTCCCTTTTAGCTCCTCCTTCAATGCCTCCAGCTTCTTCTGCAAAAGCCTGATGAGGGGAATGACCTGACTCAGGCTGGCAGTGTCTGAACTGACTTCACGTGTGGCAAGTTCAAAAGGTTGCAGAACCTTGCACAACGTTGAAATCATTCTCCACTGCGCTTGAGACAGGTACATTCCACCTCCTATATCGTGCTCAATTGTATAGGCTTGAATGGCCTTTTGCTGCTCCTCCAACCTCTGAAGCATATACAGGGTTGAATTCCACCTCGTTACCACTTCTTGCTTCAGATGATGGCAGGGCAGGTTTAGGCGTTTTTGGTGGTGCTCCAGTCTTCTGTACGTGGTGCCTGTACGCCGAAAGTGTCCCGCAATTCTTCTGGCCACCGACAGCATCTCTTGCACGCCCCTGTCGTTTTTTAAAAAATTCTGCACCACCAAATTCAAGGTATGTGCAAAACATGGGACATGCTGGAATTTGCCCATATTTAATGCACACACAATATTGCTGGCGTTGTCCGATGCCACAAATCCACAGGAGAGTCCAATTTGGGTAAGCCATTCCGCGATGATCTTCCTCAGTTGCCGTAAGAGGTTTTCAGCTGTGTGCGTATTCTGGAAACCGGTGATACAAAGCGTAGCCTGCCTAGGAAAGAGTTGGCGTTTGCGAGATGCTGCTACTGGTGCCGCCGCTGCTGTTCTTGCGGCGGGAGTCCATACATCTACCCAGTGGGCTGTCACAGTCATATAGTCCTGACCCTGCCCTGCTCCACTTGTCCAAATGTCCGTGGTTAAGTGGACATTGGGTACAACTGCATTTTTTAGGACACTGGTGAGTCTTTTTCTGACGTCCGTGTACATTCTCGGTATCGCCTGCCTAGAGAAGTGGAACCTAGATGGTATTTGGTAACGGGGGCACACTACCTCAAGAAATTGTCTAGTTCCCTGTGAACTAACGGCGGATACCGGACGCACGTCTAACACCAACATAGTTGTCAAGGCCTCAGTTATCGGCTTTGCAACAGGATGACTGCTGTAATATTTCATCTTCCTCGCAAAGGACTGTTGGACAGTCAATTGCTTGGTGGAAGTAGTAAAAGTGGGCTTACGACTTCCCCTCTGGGATGACCATCGACTCCCAGCAGCAACAACAGCAGCGCCAGCAGCAGTAGGCGTTACACGCAAGGATACATCGGAGGAATCCCAGGCAGGAGAGGACTCATCAGAATTGCCAGTGACATGGCCTGCAGGACTATTGGCATTCCTGGGGAAGGAGGAAATTGACACTGAGGGAGTTGGTGGGGTGGTTTGCGTGAGCTTGGTTACAAGAGGAAGGGATTTACTGGTCAGTGGACTGCTTCCGCTGTCGCCCAAAGTTTTTGAACTTGTCACTGACTTATTATGAATGCGCTGCAGGTGACGTATAAGGGAGGATGTTCCGAGGTGGTTAACGTCCTTACCCCTACTTATTACAGCTTGACAAAGGCAACACACGGCTTGACAAATGTTGTCCGCATTTCTGTTGAAATACTTCTACACCGAAGAGCTGATTTTTTTGGTATTTTCACCAGGTATGTCAACGGCCCTATTCCTCCCACGGACAACAGGTGTCTCCCCGGGTGCCTGACTTAAACAAACCACCTCACCATCAGAATCCTCCTTGTCAATTTCCTCCCCAGCGCCAGCAACACCCATATCCTCCTCATCCTGGTGTACTTCAACACTGACATCTTCAATCTGACTATCAGGAACTGGACTGCGGGTGCTCCTTCCAGCACTTGCAGGGAGCGTGCAAATGGTGGAAGGCGCATGCTCTTCACGTCCAGTGTTGGGAAGGTCAGGCATCGCAACCGACACAATTGGACTCTCCTTGTGGATTTGGGATTTGGAAGAACACACAGTTCTTTGCGGTGCTTTTGCCAGCTTGAGTCTTTTCATTTTTCTAGCGAGAGGCTGAGTGCTTCCATCCTCATGTGAAGCTGAACCACTAGCCATGAACATAGGCCAGGGCCTCAGCCGTTCCTTGCCACTCAGTGTGGTAAATGGCATATTGGCAAGTTTACGCTTCTCCTCCGACAATTTTATTTTAGATTTTGGAGTCCTTTTTTTACTGATATTTGGTGTTTTGGATTTTACATGCTCTGTACTATGACATTGGGCATCGGCCTTGGCAGACGACGTTGCTGGCATTTCATCGTCTCGGCCATGACTAGTGGCAGCAGCTTCAGCACGAGGTGGAAGTGGATCTTGATCTTTCCCTAATTTTGGAACCTCAACATTTTTGTTCTCCATATTTTAATAGGCACAACTAAAAGGCACCTCAGGTAAACAATGGAGATGGATGGATACTAGTATACTTATGGATGGACCAGCGACTGCCGACACAGAGGTAGCTACAGCCGTGGACTACCGTACTGTGTCTGCTGCTAATATAGACTGGATGATAATGAGATGAAATTAATATATATATATATATAATATCACTAGTACTGCAGCCGGACAGGTATATATATTTATTATGTAATGACTGATGACGGACCTGCTGGACACTGTCAGCTCAGCAGCACCGCAGACTGCTACAGTAAGCTACTATAGTAGTATGTATCAAGAAGAAAGAGAAAAAAAAAACCACGGGTAGGTGGTATACAATTATGGATGGACCAGCGACTGCCGACACAGAGGTAGCTACAGCCGTGGACTACCGTACTGTGTCTGCTGCTAATATAGACTGGATGATAATGAGATGAAATTAATATATATATATATATATATATAATATCACTAGTACTGCAGCCGGACAGGTATATATATTTATTATGTAATGACTGATGACGGACCTGCTGGACACTGTCAGCTCAGCAGCACCGCAGACTGCTACAGTAAGCTACTATAGTAGTATGTATCAAGAAGAAAGAGAAAAAAAAAAAACACGGGTAGGTGGTATACAATTATGGATGGACCAGCGACTGCCGACACAGAGGTAGCTACAGCCGTGGACTACCGTACTGTGTCTGCTGCTAATATAGACTGGATGATAATGAGATGAAATTAATATATATATATATATATATATCACTAGTACTGCAGCCGGACAGGTATATATATTTATTATGTAATGACTGATGACGGACCTGCTGGACACTGTCAGCTCAGCAGCACCGCAGACTGCTACAGTAAGCTACTATAGTAGTATGTATCAAGAAGAAAGAGAAAAAAAAACCACGGGTAGGTGGTATACAATTATGGATGGACCAGCGACTGCCGACACAGAGGTAGCTACAGCCGTGGACTACCGTACTGTGTCTGCTGCTAATATAGACTGGATGATAATGAGATGAAATTAATATATATATATATATATATATATATATAATATCACTAGTACTGCAGCCGGACAGGTATATATATTTATTATGTAATGACTGATGACGGACCTGCTGGACACTGTCAGCTCAGCAGCACCGCAGACTGCTACAGTAAGCTACTATAGTAGTATGTATCAAGAAGAAAGAGAAAAAAAAACCACGGGTAGGTGGTATACAATTATGGATGGACCAGCGACTGCCGACACAGAGGTAGCTACAGCCGTGGACTACCGTACTGTGTCTGCTGCTAATATAGACTGGATGATAATGAGATGAAATTAATATATATATATATATATATATATATATATAATATCACTAGTACTGCAGCCGGACAGGTATATATATTTATTATGTAATGACTGATGACGGACCTGCTGGACACTGTCAGCTCAGCAGCACCGCAGACTGCTACAGTAAGCTACTATAGTAGTATGTATCAAGAAGAAAAGAAAAAAAAACACGGGTAGGTGGTATACATATACAATTATATATATATTATATACAATTATATATATATATATATATATATTAAACTGGTGGTGATTAATTAAACTGGTGGTCAGGTCACTGGTCACACTATCAGCAACTTGCAAGTAGTACTCCTAAGCAGACAATCACAATATATACTGGTGGTCAGTGTGGTCACAATGGCAGTGTGGCACTCTGGCAGCAGAGTGCCAGCAAAAGTGTGCACTGTACGTTAATATGTACTCCTGCTCTCAGACTCTAGCTGCTCCCCACTGTCTCCCCCACAAGTCAGATATACAGTCACACTATCACTTCAGCAAGTAGTAGTACTCCTCCTAATGCTCCCCAAAATTACTAAAGTAAATAATACTGTGTCTCTCTTTACTCTAGTAGTCTCACTCTCTATAAACGGAGAGGACGCCAGCCACGTCCTCTCCCTATCAATCTCAATGCACGTGTGAAAATGGCGGCGACGCGCGGCTCCTTATATAGAATCCGAGTCTCGCGATAGAATCCGAGCCTCGCGAGAATCCGACAGCGGGATGATGACGTTCGGGCGCGCTCGGGTTAACCGAGCAAGGCGGGAAGATCCGAGTCGCTCGGACCCGTGTAAAAAAAACTGAAGTTCGGGCGGGTTCGGTTTCCGAGGAACCGAACCCGCCCATCTCTAATTCATAGTATGTTAGAGCTCCATTATTTTTAGAGAAAGTTACTACATGCTGTACTGAGCAAATACACTAAGCTAAGAAAACTATTACACACCTTAATGAGCTGTGCTGTCTGTTATTATTTTCTTTTACTTTCTCAGAGCTGTCCCAAAAATGATTACGTTTCAATGAGAGCTGTATCAAACCTTCCAGAGAGATAGTGGACAAGTTGACCATAGCAACAATATATTGGTTGAGATGGGCAACTTCTCAACTTTATACCTCTCAAAAGTTTGATACATCTCCCGCTTTATCTTTTAGCGTATCTTCCAACTGTACTGATTATATCGGGGCAGTCTCGTTTTTTTTTCCAGGCACTGTCCTGCTGTCCCACGGTGGAGGGGTGGGGTTTGACAGTTGGGAGGCCCCTCTGTCACTCACTGCTCTGCTTGGTGAATGGTCTACTCATGGGAGAGAGGGACTCGGGGCATGTCCATCAGCTCACAGAGCGCTGGGCATGCCTCACTGTGACAAAAATGAGAGGCGTGACTCACGATCGCAGTATTTGCCATGAGGCGTCGCCCTCTAACCATTAGGAGACTCTCCCTAATTTCAGCCGCACACCTGCGGCGCACACAGGTGCCCCTCTTCTGTGGCGTCAGAAGTTGGGAGATATGTTTTAGGCATAATGAGCTACATATACTCTGGGCCACAGAGAGCACCGCCAGGCTAAGCTACTGTAGGAGGTATGGCCTAATCAAGGGCGAGAGATAATCATGGGGTTGTCACTATGTCCCCTACAAAAAAACAAATCTATCCCCAAAAACATAATTGCGCTAAGCAGATCTTGGGGGGAACCTCCAACAAGCCCAGGTAATAAGTTCCTTCCCAGCCCTCTCTGTGCCATGGCATGTACTAAAATCATGCCTCCCAACTTTTGTTAGTAAATATCCGGGACCCTCACGCGTGACCTATGACGGGACGTGGCCTCGGTGGGAGGGGGCATGGCTTCAGCCGGCACAGGTCCATTTTCTGCCATTTTGGGGGCATGCCCAGAGCTCCCCGAGCAGCTGTGCAGCCCCCTGCTCACCTCCCCGCACTGAATAGATGCTGTGAGCATGTGTGCGGCATCTATTCAGAGATCACTCACTGATTTGCATAGTAGCACAGCAGGTGATCCCCAACTGCCCCCAGGGACAGTGTCCGAATAGCGGGACTGTCCCGCTGTATTCGGGACAGTTGGGAGGTATGCTAAAATTCCACTTACACTGGAAAAAATACAATTTCTGCTTGGCCTGTTATGGTGGTGAAGCAGAAAGTAGTTGCCATGCTGCTTACTAAGAAGTGTTGTGCTGAAGAGGGTAAAAGAAAGGTCACCCCCTCAGCGATTTCAGCAGAGACACATAGGGCCTCCTGAATGGTGCCTCCACAGTTGTGGTATGTATAGGCTTCAGGAGACTCACCTATGTCTCTCATGCTGTATGGGGATTTTTCTATTGGTACAATCTTTATTAAACGGACAAACCGACAGATCTCACTTCCTTTTCCCTCTTTTCGGGTGAGGAGAAGCATATATCGCTCTAGCTGGTGAAATTGGTGCTGGAGAAGATGCACAGTGGTTAGCAGGGGTTAAAGTGGGGGGAGAACGAGGTGGAACTGAGTTCCACCACCTGTAATGGTAGGGGGAACTAGTTCCACCTCTTCCATTACCCTGCACAGTAATTCCAACAGAAAAGCCCGCCCCATCACCTACATCAATAGATGATGCGGGCAGCGCTGTTACTGATGAGCTGCAGCCTCCCCCTTCCTAAGGTCCTGGTGACTCCATTGTACTCCTCCATCTACAACCCACCTCTCCTGGTACTCACCCACGCTGTGTCTGTTGTTTAGCATTCATCCCCTCCTCAGGTTCCAGTGGCTTCCTTTTCCGGCACAGTGTATGTGATGCTGTCACCGCTGATGAAGTGAAGAAGAGCCATGAAGAGGAGCAGTCTCTGTCTATCTTGAAGACAAGATGAGAGTGGGCTGGAGGGACAAGTAAGGTGGGGAAGCTGCTGAAGGGATACAGGGCATGGAGCTGCTGGAGGGACACAAACAGTGAACTGCTGGAGTGACAGAGATGTGTGAAAGGAGCACTACTATTGTGGGCATTATATGTAAGGGGCACTACTACTGTGGGCATTAGAATATAACTGGCACTACTACTTTGGGCATTTTGTAAATAAGCGGCACTACTGCGTTCATTATGTGTAAGGGGCACTACAGCTGTGGACATTATGTCTAAGGGGCACTACTACTGTGGGATTGTGTATAAGGCTCACTACTGTGTGGCATAACGTGTATAGAGGGCACCATTGTATAGCACAATGTGAATAATGGTCACTACTGAGTGATGTAACCTGAATAAGGGGCATTACTATGTGGTGTATATGAATCAGGGGCACTACGTGCGGTAATTAGAATGTGCTACTGTGTGGTGTCATTTAAAATGGGGGTACTATTGCGTGACCACGCTGCTTCTTTGTGAGATCAATGTTCCTTTATAAAGTTTGGGAAGTAGGGCACTAATTTATAGTTTGCAGTTAGTGGTGGGGCTGAAGACACTAACACTGGCACTGACTCCGCTAAATATGAGGAGAGGGGGGTTAAATGAGTTCCACCACCCCTCCAGGACCACTTTAAGCCCTGGTGGTAAGTGACATTTACTATGGTATTACTATGGTATTTACTATAGTACATTGGGGCAGTTGGCGTGTGCTGGCCTAGGAAATCCTGTTCCCTGTACTTGAACCTTAGTTTTAGGGAGCCACCAGATGAGGTCACCTGGTCGAAGTTGGTGGGCCCATATGTTTGGCCAAAATTATGCTAAACACCTCAAATTTACTCTTTTGTATTGCAGAGTTCATTATAGCTTTTCTGATTAGCAGGGCTTAGTATTTAGAGTGTGTGTCTGCATTTCTCTTGTTTTCTGTGTGAAACTACAAGTCTCAGCATTGTAGCACCTCTCATTATGTTTAGAAAGAAGGACCCTCACCATGACTTCTAGCTATCACCAACTCTTCAGAAATATTCTACAATAGATAGCTTGATATTTAAATCTCAATACTAGTGCACAGTTTCATGATGCCTATCTTGTGTTTTCTCTTACAGATGACTCCGGCCGTTAAAAGGGTTAATTGAGATTGACCAGCAGATTGCTAATTATTTCTGTATTTTGCTCAGACTAAATGCTGCCCCTTGCCTTTATCCACGACCTCAGCAGAAAAGGGGTGGAATCTCATCCTAAAATGTACACTGTCCACATAGCAACAAATCCCCGGGTGAAAGGGAGCCACATTATATTTCTGTTCCTCTTGTTAATCAGCCAGGAAATCCACTCTTTCATTGACAAAAACGTCAGATGGAAGACAGCAAGATTGGCAAGAGAAAGAGGGAAATCTACTGTGGGTTGATACGCACTGTCATCTAGAATTTGGGTGAAGAGAGGCTTTCTTTCCCCCCTTTTACTTTCATTATGAGTAAAGGAAGACGGAGAGGTGAAAATTTGCCATTTTTTCCCAGTCTTATAATTGAAGCAGCTTTTTCCGCTATTGTTTCAGTTGCTTAGAAATGTGAAATATTCATGTTAACATCACAGCTTTGTTTTTTATATCCTGAAAATAAAGTGGCTTCAGAGCTCCAAAACAGAGGAGGGGGCAATTCCTCATAAAGGTGGAACCCATCAGAGAGGATTAATAGAATGCTGATGAACTGACCACATTCCCATAACGTGGTGAGAAGCCGCTTTGAATTTCCCCCCTATTATTCACCTCCTGATAACAAAAAAAAAAGACTCTCTATATTTAATGCAGGTTCAGCCCTGGGACACTTAATAGGATTAGGAATAATTTCTACAAATTTCCAAAAACACAGATCACATGGGAGGACTTAGAATCTGCTGATCATTTCTCCGTAGCAGGGAGATCAAAGGGCGGTAGTCAAGATACCAGAACTCTAATTTGACCCCAGCCTAGCTTTTATTTTAATGAAAGGGTTAAGCTTCTCTAAGGTCACGAAAAAGGAGCAAATAGTGTGACTAAAGGCAGCTTTGGGATCTATGGGGAAGACAAAGAAGGATCTACGTATGGTAATGATCATTTACATAGAAAAAATGCGCAGTTACAATTTAACTTTTTCACCTCCAAAGACTACAGTATACTTTTACTTTTCATCTGTTTTATGGTCTATAGTTAAGGTAAATCACAAAAATATTTTCAATTTTTTTCTAAAATAAAACATTTATAAAGTACACAAATATATACAGTAAACATTTCCATATGTTTTCAGAAGACTCGATATTAATAAAAAGAACAATGAGTCTTTCCGTGCGTCACTTTCTATTGTTGCTATTGCTATTTATGAAGGTTTTTTTTTTAGTTGATTGGAACTTTTTACCAGATTGATAGCTCTCACCAAGCACTTCTTTTAATATAACTAACCCCTAGAATTAACTTTGCACATCTATCACAATAATGTATATAATGGAAAGTAGTAAGTGTTTATGTTTTGTTATTGTAATGGACTCTAAAAGAATTAAGCTTCATGCTAAGACCCATAAATTCTACCTTAATGCCATAATGTCAGCTGCTGACATGGATTGGCGTTTCTAAATGTCAATCAGGATCTATCATCTTCTCCGCACACTAGCACATGTGTATTGGTAAAGGAGACACCACAAACGATACCACTGTGTGTGATGTTTATGTTCTATACAGTTGTTTACTGTTACTGCATATTTTTACATTGGTGAATATCTTTTTCTACCAATTCACAGAGAATCATCCTAATTTATATAATTATACCTACTGTATATCTTTTCCGTGCACAGGGACAGCAAGGTACTTTATCCAGGTCCAATTTACCTAATGTTATTGTAATCCCTATAATCCAGCCAATACTCCTTGTCTGTGGGGATTCTAACACCTATCCCAGCAAGAGAAGAGAGAAATCTTTTCCCCATGACTATATGCATGACTGGCCAGAGTTAGACGATGCTTACGTTAGTTTGTTATATCCAAGTGGTATATACTTTCATATCATTCACTTCTATTCTTCCAAACTTTATACTCCCTAATTCCAGACCTAGAAAGAATTGTTGCTTTTTATGCTGGCTTTTTATGAACTAATTTCATATTTTCCACGACTGATTTCCCTGCACACATGTTTATCATTTCTTGGAATCTTCTCAATGATTTAATGTTGCTCAACACCTATTCTAAAGATGCTAAAAACATATAAGGAAGTAGGATTCAATAGATTTCCACAGAATTTTAATTAAATTATTAGTTACAATCAGGGATGGCTGTGGCTGTGTAGCGCCGGCGCGTCACTATGTGCACTCGCCTGACAAGGGTGTGTGGCCACAGCTCAAAGGGGCGTGTCACAAGTCAGGGGGGGCCTGGCCTTACAGCATGCCCCCATCTATCTGTATACCTGCCACAGGTGGGAGGGAGAGAGGGCGGGCAAAACAGGTGGCGGAGCATAGAGAGCCGGTAGGCTGCGCTGCTCATCCAGCCCTATTCTCTGTGTGGCCAGACTGGCCCATTCAGCCATCTGCTTTTCTGGCATTTGCCAGAAGTTCCAGATGTCCAGTCCGGCCCTGGTTACAATCAAAACAATGTACTACAATCACACAGGTATTGGGTATGATTTGTCAATGTCGATAGTCATGATGGCGACACGTTAGAATGTTGACATATCCATGGGGGCCCAGCGGTCACTTACCTTCTCCTGGCAGTTGCAGGGGCCTCTTCTAGGTCCTCTTGCTCATGTGACTGCCACTCCCGAGTCCCCGGGTCACACCTCCAAACCTCAGGCGTGTCAGGAAGTGTTTTCTCACTATCCCTAACTGTAATCCCTACCTTTTAACCCTAACCTTCCCTCTAGTGCCTAACACTAACTCCCCCCCCATATCCTAACCCAACCCTCCTGCTTGCAGCCAAACCCTAACGTCAACGTTCTGACAATATCGACAGTTCACCTGTTGATATAACTGTTAAAATTGTTGTGTCGACATAATTGTCAGTATTGTTACTGTCCACCTTTTGACTACAACCCCAAATACACTGGCTACTCATCATCAAAGAGAAAGTACTGTAGTTGTATTCTGGATATAAGGGAAGATCCACAAACGTACAGCATGCGTATTCATTTCATTTGTCCGATTTACTATTCTCTCTGTACGGAATACTGCAGTGAAAGTTTGTGATCTTTAAGATGGCCACAGACATCTTTTCACATTTTAGAAAAAACAATTGGCCTTACATACAAGTGGATATATTTTCATTTCCCTGCAAACATTGTGATTTAAATTTTATAAACATTTATATTTTATATAAAATGATCATATTAACAATGTATGATCACATCAGAGAATCTAGAATTAAAATACGCGCTTCAAAGAAATTCTATTCAGCAATTTCAGATTAGAACTTTCTACCACTTCCAAACGTATTATTGATCATTCATACATTTACATCTGATTGTATGCAATCCATTGTCAAACACACGTCTTTAGTTTCTTAAAAAATTATTAGAATATGAAAAGGGTAAAATGTTTTAAACATGATGATCCAACATGCAACGGGGCTTATGTAGTAACAACGTGCCAAAATGCATATATACAGTAACCCTTAGCAACCATCCGGAAATAGTTATGATCCTGTGCAGGTTAGACAATTAAAGCATATTTCACCCAGATCTGCATGGTCATCATACAGTGTTCTATATGTGACTAGTTTGCAACAAGTCATCATCAGTCATGCATATGCCCTGTAACAGGTACAAAAGATACACCTCAAAGGGGGTTAAGGTTAGTCTGGGGTGGGATGGTACGGGGGATGGGGGAGGTTAGGGATGGAAGAAGGGTTAGGGTAAGGCACCACCGGGGGAAGCCATAGGCAAATGCAGGGGGGGGTTCTGGTTGCCTGGAAACCCCCCTCCTCTTGGTAAGTGGCTCAAATTAAAACAATAGCAATGGTATATAATATGAAGGAAGCTGACAGGAAGAAGAGACAGGAGCCTTTCCATGAGATGGGAGAATGTGTGCCTAGAAAGTGCACTTCTGTCTACTACTGGTTCTATTATGTTTGTTTGTTTGTTTGTTTGTTTGTTTATTTATTTAGTTTGGCATGTTTAACCTTTTCCTGACCACTTATCTTATTTATATTGTTTAAATATGTTTGATATATATACTATAGACAATCTATAGCGTTAAATATTAATACTGTATTCCATACAGTATCAAATGTATAAAAAGTACCAATGTTCAGGGTCATTACTAGGTTCTTCTACCGCTCCCCCAGACTCCTGCACTTGCTCCGCAGAGTGGGAGATTATGGATTGCATTTGGAAACCCCCCTCTAGAAATCCTGTGTTTGCCACTGGAAGCATAGGTTTAGGCACTAATGGGGAGAGTTAGGGTTAGTCTTCAGGAAGGGGGGGTTAGATGTAGGCACCACCAGGGGGAGCTTAGGGTTAGGCTGTGGGAAGGGTGGGTTAGAAGGTAGGGGACAGAGGGGAACATACTTACCTCTCCCCTGTTGGGATTTTAAACATTGGGATGCCGGCGTCGGTATTGCGACTGCCGGCATCCCATCCGCCAGTCACACATATCGAACCTGTATGAAAACTCCCAATCTACTACTCTGGTTGTAAGGAGCAATGTGTTCATAATATGTCACAATTGGAAACTGCGCGTTTGCATGCATTCGCTTTCTGGGCATGCGCAGTGCTACTCCAGCTGGCATAGTGCTTACCTAGCTCCAGGGCCATCTTAACGTATAGGCACACTGGGCAGATGCCTGGATCCCACATTTCTAAGGACCTCCAAATAGGGGCCGGAGGTGGTCACACAATAAGGGTGGTGAGGCAGCATTCCCTACATTCCTCCCTGCCTGCAGCCAGACAGTGAATGGCTGTCAGCATGCTGATTGGTGGATGGCTGGAACTATCCACCAATCAGAGTGATGATGCCATTTACTGTATAGAAGCATGTGGAGAGATGGCGCAGCAGGGACGTTATCATTTTCTTTTTATTGGTTCCTGTTAATGGGTGGGTATGAGGCCCCAGTGCTTTGCTTTACCCAGGGTCTTCAATGCTGTTAAGACCGCCCTGCTTAGCTCCTAAATATTACTGTTTAAATAGGCATGAGTTCTCATTACTTGTGTGCACAAGGCCTTAGATTCTACTCTTCATGATCTTTTTTTTTGCGTAAGCCAAGGTAAAAGGAGATTGTAGCAGAGCTCATACAATGAGCAATTGTCTATCACTATACTATATACACTATTGCAACAGTCGCACTAAAACCACCCTTCCTGGCTCTTCAGTTTCCGTGCGACTCAGTCGTTTTTACTTAACGAGACTGCACTGATTAATTCGATATGCAAATGAGTCTAAATCTGTATATAAAGTGGAACGTTGCAATTGCCGGAGCTTTTTCTCATGCCCAGTTCTGTTGTGGTTTTGTACAGTGTGAGGTTAAAGTCGTAGCCTGGCATCTCTGGTACAGACTGAGTGGTGTTTTGCTGCATCTGGGGTGAAAATAAGATGCAACTTTAAAGAAAAAGTCGCTATGCTACACCGCTCGGCGCGTCTTGCGCTATATTGCGTATTGCAGCTTGGTGTATGAGAATCGACCTGTACTGTACAAATGGCAATAACAGTGACCCACGCTACTACTTCATTAATGCAAGTACACCTACACACCTACTGTACACTTTTAAAATCGATTTGCAGGTACGAACGAGGACTGTTGGATATTATGGAAAATTTGCATAATGGTAATGCCACAACAAAGTCCAAGTTAAGAGCACCTCCTTCTTTAATCTCAATGTTTTCATATTTATCCTAAATTATGATTCAGTTTGGCCCTGTTTATAGATTCAATCAGTCATGAAAGTTTTGACAAATGTCTGCTTAAGCTGTTTATTTCATTGATTATAATTTGCCTAGAAATGCACTTTTTCTGGAAGGTTCAGAAATACACCCCACTAGAAGAACAGGAATGAGGTTGGGTTTCCAGCACCCTTGATAATTCAAATCCTCACAGACTGTGCCTCCTAAACCTACATCAGCCCATTAAAATAATCCTATCCCCAAATGAAATCTTGTTTTTACAGTACAGTTATGTTCACCGCTACTTGTACTCAAGCAAGGAATGTCTGTGGTGAATTTCCAATTCCAGAGTGTAAACGGCTGCACACCAAGCGGCAACATGTTGGTTGCAAAGTGTACACACTAATCCAAAAGAAATGCTTTTGCGCAAAAGTACGTCATGTCACATAAAGGACCATTCGCACTGTGATATTGGACTTTTGCATATTCCAAAATAACTCCAAAAATAAGTGTTAAGTTATGTGGATGTGATTTGTGAATGAAATAATACCAAGACATCTCTATTCTCCTTAAAGAAGCAAACCTTGTGTTACCTGACTCATGTATTTTACAAACACCTGGAGGAATCAGAAGGCAATGAAAAAAAAATCTATGAACAAAAATATGGAGGAAGTATTATAATAATTAGTAGATGGTGTAATGCAGCATTTTATTCAGAGAATTCTTCTGATGGCATTTATCAATGCACAAAAGAATATTTTCTCCCTCTGTGAGACATTGGCAACTCCTTGTGGTATCTGGATGATATCGTAGCACTGTCTAGTTAGATAGTTTATAGGTTGACACCATATGGTTGACACGCATTAGGTCAACAGGAACAAAAGCTCGACAGATAAAAGGTCAACAGTTACAAAAAATCGACAGGTTCAAAAAGTTGACATGACTGGTCAATACACAAATGGTCAACACGTTTTTTCTAAAGGGCAGTGCACACTAGAGAGATGTGTGCTGAGCGATCTGTCACAGACCGCTCAGCACACATCTCTCCCCCCGCTCAGCACAGAGCGATGTGTGCTTTGTCAAGCTGTAATAAGTAGGGGTAAGGACGTTAACCACCTCGGAACATCCTCCCTTATACGTCATCTGGAGCGCATTCATCAGAAGTCATTGACAAGTTAAAAAACTTTAGGTGACAGCGGAAGCAGTCCACTGACAACTAAATCCCTTCCTCTTGTAACCAAGCTCCTGCAAACCACACCACCAACTCCCTCAGTGTCAATTTCCTCCTTACACAGGAAAGCCAATAGTCCTGCAGGCCATGTCACTGTCAAGTCTGACGAGTCCTCTCCTGCCTGGGATTCCTCCGATGCATCCTTGAGTGTAACGCCTACTGCTGCTGGCGCTGCTGTTGTTGCTGCTGGGAGTCAATCGTCATCCCAGAGGGGAAGTCGGAAGACCACTTGTACTACTTCCAGTAAGCAATTGACTGTCCAACAGTCCTTTGCGAGGAAGATGAAATATCACAGCAGTCATCCTGCTGCAAAGCGGATAACTCAGGCCTTGGCAGCCTGGGCGGCGAGAAACGTGTTTCCGGTATCCACCGTTAATTCACAGGCAACTACAGACTTGATTGAGGTACTGTGTCCCCGGTACAAAATACCATCTAGGTTCCATTTCTCTAGGCAGGTGATACCGAAAATGTACACAGACCTCAGAAAAAGAGTCACCAGTGTCCTAAAAAATGCAGTTGTACCCAATGTCCACTTAACCACGTGGACAAGTGGAGCAGGGCAGACGCAGGATTATATGACTGTGACAGCCCACTGGGTAGATGTATTGCCTCCCGCAGCAAGAACAGCAGTGGCGGCACCAGTAGCAGCATCTCGCAAATGCCAGCTCGTTCCTAGGCAGGCTACGCTTTGTATCACCGCTTTCCATAAGAGGCACACAGCTGACAACCTCTTACGGAAACTGAGGAACATCATCGCAGAATGGCTTACCCCAATTGGACTCTCCTGAGGATTTGTGACATCGGACAACGCCAGCAATATTGTGCGTGCATTACATCTGGGCAAATTCCAGCACGTCCCATGTTTTGCACATACATTGAATTTGGGGCTGCAGAATTATTTAAAAAACGACAGGGGCGTGCAAGAGATGCTGTCGGTGGCCAAAGAATTGCGGGCCACTTTCGGCATTCAGCCACCGCGTGCCGAAGACTGGAGCACTAGCAAACAGTCCTGAATCTGCCCTGCCATCATCTGAAGCAAGAGGTGGTAACGAGGTGGAATTCAACCCTCTATATGCTTCAGAGGATGGAGGAGCAGCAAAAGGCCATTCAAGCCTATACATCTGCCTACGATATAGACAAAGGAGGGGGAATGCACCTGACTCAAGCGCAGTGGAGAATGATTTCAACGTTGTGCAAGGTTCTGCAACCCTTTGAACTTGCCACACGTGAAGTCAGATCAGACACTGCCAGCCTGAGTCAGGTCATTCCCCTCATCAGGCTTTTGCAGAAGAAGCTGAAGACATTGAAGGAGGAGCTAAAACAGAGCAATTCCGCTAGGCATGTTGGACTTGTGGATGGAGCCCTTAATTCGCTTAACCAGGATTCACGGGTGGTCAATCTGTTGAAATCAGAGCACTACATTTTGGCCACCGTGCTCGATCCTAGATTTAAAACCTACGTTGGATCTCTCTTTCCGGCAGACACAAGTCTGCAGAGGTTCAAAGACCTGCTGGTGAGAAAATTGTCAAGTCAAGCGGAACGTGACCCGTCAACAGCTCCTCCTTCACATTCTCCCGCAACTGGGGGTGCGAGGAAAAGGCTAAGAATTCCGAGCCCACCCTCTGGCGGTGATGCAGGGCAGTCTGGAGCGAGTGCTGACATCTGGTCCGGACTGAAGGACCTGCCAACGATTACTGACATGTCGTCTACTGCCACTGCATATGATTCTGTCACCATTGAAAGAATGGTGGAGGATTATATGAGTGACCGCATCCAAGTAGGCACGTCAGACAGTCCGTACGTATACTGGCAGGAAAAAGAGGCAATTTGGAGGCCCTTGCACAAACTGGCTTTATTTTACCTAAGTTGCCCCCCCTCCAGTGTGTACTCCGAAAGAGTGTTTAGTGCAGCCGCTCACCTTGTCAGCAATCGGCGTACGAGGTTACTTCCAGAAAATGTGGAGAAGATGATGTTCATCAAAATGAATTATAATCAATTCCTCCGTGGAGACATTCACCAGCAATTGCCTCCAGAAAGTACACAGGTAGCTGAGATGGTGGATTCCAGTGGGGACGAATTAATAATCTGTGAGGAGGGGGATGTACACAATGAAAGGGGTGAGGAATCGGACGATGAGGAGGAGGTGGACATCTTGCCTCTGTAGAGCCAGTTTGTGCAAGGAGAGATTGATTGCTTCTTTTTTGGTGGGGGCCCAAACCAACCAGTCATTTCAGTCACAGTTGTGTGGCAGACCCTGTCGCTGAAATGATGGGTTTGTTAAAGTGTGCATGTCCTGTTTATACAACATAAGGGTGGGAGGGCCCAAGGACAATTCCATCTTGCACCTATTTTTTCTTTCATTTTTCTTTGCATCATGTGCTGTTTGGGGACTATTTTTTTGAAGTGCCATCCTGCCTGACACTGCAGTGCCACTCCTAGATGGGCCAGGTGTTTGTGTCGGCCACTTGGGTCGCTTAGCTTAGTCATCCAGCGTCCTCGGTGCAAAATTTAGGACTAAAAATAATATTGTGAGGTGTGAGGTGTTCAGAATAGACTGAAAATGAGTGGAAATTATGGTTATTGAGGTTAATAATACTATGGGATCAAAATGACCCCCAAATTCCATGATTTAAGCTGTTTTTGAGGGGTTATTGTAAAAAAAACACCTGAATCCAAAACACACCCGAATCCGACAAAAAAATTTCAGGGAGGTTTTGCCAAAACGCGTCCGAATCCAAAACACGGCCGCGGAACCGAATCCAAAACCAAAACACAAAAAAATTTCGGTGCACATCACTGCTGCCTGTGCTGTGTCCACCACCGGAGAAGAGGAAAGGAGCAGCGTCAGGGCAGGACCCAGAGGAGGAGGAGGGAGGGGGACTGGAGCCGCAGCAGCACTATTTACTTGGTAGCTGCGCCACTGCAGCAGTCCCTCTCCTTCCGCATTGGCTGGCCGGCGCTGCTGTGATTGCTGGTATGCGCTTCCCTCATCCCAGAATTCACAGCGGCGACGGGCAGCCAATGCGGAAGCAGAGGGACAGCTGCAGTGGCGCCTCTTCCAATTACATTGCACTGCTGTGGCTCCAGTCCCTCTCCCTCCTCCTTCTCCCCTGCCCGGGATCTGCCAGCACCGAGGAGCCTGACTGCCTGAGCCAGCGGAGAGAGATTGTAAGTATCTATCTATCTATCTATCTATCTGTCTGTCTATCTATCTATCTCTTTCTATCTATCTCTCTAACTATCTATTATGTCTGCCGTATTGTGTAAAAAGGGGGACGCTGTCTGCCGTAATGTGTAAAAAGGGGTACGCTGTCTGCTGTAATGTGTAAAAATGGGGACGCTGTCTGCCGTAATATGTAAAAAGGGGATGCTGTCTGCCGTAATGTGTAAAAAGGGGGACACTGTCTGTCGTAATGTGTAACAAGGGGGACGCTGTCTGCCGTAATGTGTAAAAAGGGGGATGTTGTCTGCCGTAATGTGCAAAAAGGGGACGCTGTCTGCCGTATGTTACGATCCTGATGCTCAGGACAGGGGAGATCTTATGTAGTGAGTCCTGAGCACCAAGACGGAATGCTGGGATTGGGAAATGGGAAGGAAATAGCCCCTAGCACCCTACCTCCGTTGTCTTACCCGTGTTATCAATTCATGCCTGAACGACTATGGTTTCTTGGGCCCATGGCAGCCGCGTTTGAAGGGCGGATTAGGTCTGCCCAACTCCGATGCCCCCTCAGGTCTTAAAGAGAGACAAGGCGTGAACTGAGACAGGGTAATAACAATGGGACCTCTAACTGAAACAACCACGCTAGGGGCTATAAACTACCTAAAAAACTAAACGTATGTGCGGCACGCCGCCAAAGGGAAAAGAACTACAAAGAAACCACTGTCCACTCCCCTACATGGCACCGCCGAGTTCCGGGGAGGACAGTGAAAGCGGAAACCTCCGCAAATGCACCAATTCACAGTACAGTAAACACTAAGCGGCATAGGCCGCAACACGCGGCAGAAGCCGCTACTCACGAAACCGGGCGAGAACCCCAGATGACAAACAGGTTCGCAAGGACAAGAAGGATTCCCAGGAACGGCTTCGGACCTCCAAAGTACCAAAGGGCAGGGAGCAAGATCCACCAAACACGGCTGACAGGAACAGAGTTCTGCAAGGCAGGAACAGCATACAAGAAGCTATCACCGGCGGGGCTGCAGTGTGCTGGCTCACATAAAAAGGCCCTGCTGGCCAATAACAGGAGGGCCAGCAGGACCAGCCCCCAGACCCTAATTACTAGTTGCCGTGCAGCTGCCCTGCTGCACGAGCAACCTAATTAACTATTCTTAGCAACGGGGAACGCGGTCCACCTGTGGCGTCCCCGTTGCTATGCACCCGGCGGCCCTGCACGCACGGCGTCCTGTATTGCCAGGGACCCGGCGGCTATCGTGCGCACGGCGTCCTGGCGTTGCTAGGCGCCGTGCGGGGAACAGGGAAGGAGAGAGGCGCGGCGTCCGTGACCGCTGCTCAGTCAGGGCATGGCCGAAGACCGCCGCGCCTAACAGAACCCCCCCCCTTGAGGAGGGGTTAAAGAACCCCTAGAGCCAGGTTTCTGAGGAAACTCCTCAAAGAAAATCCTCTTCAGCTTGGGAGCATGTAAATCTTTATCCAACACCCAAGATCTTTCTTCAGGGCCCTAACCTTTCCAGTAGACCAAAAAATAGAGCCGACCCCGAGAAAGCTTAGAATCTAAAACCTTCTCCACCAAGAACTCTTGTTGCCCCTGAACATCCACCGGAGACCTACCCTGGGAAGTCCTCCGAGGAAATCTCCTGGAAGAAAAATACTGTTTCAAAAGAGAACAGTGAAAAGTATTGCCAATTTTGAGAGATCTCGGCAAGCGTAGCCGAAAAGCAACTGGGTTGACCTTCTTAATGATAAGGAATGGTCCAATAAATTTGGGTCCCAATCTAGACGAAGGTTGTCGGAGCTTGATGTTGCGAGTTGACAACCATACCTTATCTCCCACCTTAAAAGTGCAAGGACGTCGGAGCCTATAAGAAAATTTATTTTCTCGGAAGGCAACTTTTCTCAAGGCAAGGTGCACCTTTCTCCAAATTGTTCTGAGATGGGAGGTTAAGGTCAACGAGGAGACTGGAGAATGAGGGGAAAAAAAGAGTTGGCTCTAGGATGAAAGCCAAAGACTGAAAAGAATGGGGACTCCTTGGTGGAAGAATGACAAGAGTTATTATAAGCAAATTCGGCTAACGGAAGAAATTCAGACCAATCATTCTGGAGTTTGGCCGAATACAACCGTAAATACTGTTTTAATGACTGGTTAACTCGTTCGGTTTGTCCGTTAGATTGTGGATGGTACCCAGATAAAAGAGAGTTTCGGTTTGTCCGTTAGATTGTGGATGGTACCCAGATAAAAGAGAGTTTCATATTTAATGAGGCACAAAAACGTTTCCAAAAACGAGCAATGAATTGCGGACCCCGATCAGAGACAATATCCCTGGGCAACCCATGGAGCCTGAACACATGACGGAGAAACAAGACTGCCAACCCTTGAGCAGAGGGTAATCGGGGAAGAGCAATGAAATGAGCCATCTTACTAAAACGATCTACTACCACCCAAATGACTCGAAATCCGGCTGAAAGAGGAAGGTCCACCACGAAATCCATGGATATATGTGACTATGGCCTGAGAGGAACGGCTAAAGGTACGGGTTGCCCGATCGGCAATGAACGAGGAACCTTATGCCGTGCACAAACCTGACAGGAATGGACAAATTCCCTTACATCTTTAGAAAGACTAGGCCACCACACCGAGCGAGAGACTAACTCCAAGGTCTTAGTGATACCTGGATGACCAGAGACTTTGTTGTCATGAAAGTCAGCTAAAACAATGCCTCTCAGAAATTCAGGGACAAAGAGACGATCAGCAGGAGTCGGTTTAGGAGCCTGCTGTTGAAGCTGGACTAACTGAGTAAATAAATCCTGTGTGAGGCCTGCCCGGATGACCGATGATGGAACTATGGGGGTAGTAGCAGGATGGTTATTGTGAACCGGAAGAAAACAACGTGACAGGGCATCAGCTTTAGTATTTTTGGAACTGGGCCTGAAGGTGATAATAAACCTGAAACGAGTAAAAAACAATGCCCAACGTGCCTGCCGAGCATTAAGCCGTTTAGCTGACTCAATATACTGCAGGTTCTTATGGTCAGTAAACACTGTAATAGTATGCCTAGCTCGCTCCAGCCAATGCCTCCACTCCTCGAAAGCCCATTTAACTGCCAGCAATTCTCGATTACCAACGTCATAGTTGGATTCTGCGGAGGAGAATTTCCTGGACATGAAGGCACAAGGGTGTAATTCCTGAGACTCCGGATCTTCCTGAGATAGGATAGCCCCCACTCCAACCTCTGAGGCATCTACCTCGACTATAAAGGGGAGCTCCAGGTTAGGGTGCCTGAGAACAGGAGCCGAGACAAAGGCCTGCTTTAAGGCCCGAAAGGCAGACTCGGCTGCAGGCGACCAATTGGAAGGGTCCGCTCCTTTTTTAGTCAATGCTACTATAGGAGCGACCAAATCAGAAAAGGTATGAATGAACCGCCTATAATAGTTTGCAAACCCTAAAAAGCGCTGAATTGCTTTTAAATTTGTGGGTTGCGCCCAATTAAGGATGGCCTGGAGTTTTTTCGGTTCCATGAAAAATCCCTGGGGAGAAATAATATACCCCAAGAAGGACACTTCCGTGATGTGAAAATCACATTTCTCTAGTTTTGCGTATAAATGATTCTCCCGTAGTTTTTGAAGAACCAGATGTACATGGGTAATATGTTGTTCCATAGACTCAGAATAAATCAAAATTTCGTCTAAATAAACGACAACGAACTTTCCAAGAAAGTCACGAAGAACATCATTGATGAGGTCTTGAAATACCGCAGGAGCATTTGACAGCCCAAAGGGCATCACCAGGTATTCATAGTGACCCGACTGTGTGCTGAAAGCCGTCTTCCACTCATCCCCAGATCTTATTCGGATGAGATTGTAAGCTCCTCTAAGATCGATTTTTGAGAAGATAACGGCAGAGCGTAACTGATCAAAAAGTACTGAAATCAAAGGCAAAGGGTAGGTGTTTTTAACAGAAATTTTATTCAGAGCCCGAAAATCAATACATGGTCTGAGCGACCCATCTTTTTTCTCAACAAAAAAGAATCCTGCACTCAAAGGAGATTTCGAAGGCCTAATGAAGCCTTTTTTCAGGCTTTCCTGGATATAATTATCCATAGCCGTGGTTTCTGGCCCGGAGAGAGCATATAATCTCCCCTTAGGTAAAGTGGCCCCGGGAACTAAATCTATAGCGCAGTCATAGGACCGATGGGGAGGCAGAACGTCCGCATTACCCTTGGAGAACACATCAGCAAAATCCTGATATTCCAGAGGAATAAATTCTGGGGTAACTGCCGCAACCCGGACAGGATGGGAAATACACTTCTTAACACAAAAAGGACCCCATTGGGAAATCTCCCCAGACCGCCAATCTATGGTGGGATTATGAAAGGCAAGCCAGGGGTGACCCAAAACTACTGGAACTGCCGGACAATGTGTAAGGTAAAATTCTATTTCTTCTGAATGTAGGGCCCCCACTGTCAGCAATACTGGAGGTGTGCGGTGAGTAATAACCCCATTGGAAAGTGGACCCCCATCCAAGCCGTGCATGGTGATACGTCTATCTAAGGGTATCAGTGGAACGCCTAAAGCCTTAGCCCAAGCTAAATCCATAAAATTTCCTGCAGCTCCACTGTCGACGAAGGCAGACACCAACGAACTGAGGCTGCCAAAGGAAATATTTACCGGAACTAATAGAGAATTATTAGAGGAGATTAACTGCAGACCCAAGTAAACCCCCTCACAATTCACTTGGTCAGAGCGTTTCCCGGCTTGTTCGGGCAGTTACGTGCGATATGTCCCTTAACACCACAATACAAACAAAGACCAGAACTTAACCTTCTGGTTCTTTCCTCTGGGGACAGCCGGGAGAGACCCATTTGTATGGGCTCCTCGACGTCCTCAGGAAAAGTATGTACACATGGATTAGGCCTAAAAGTTGTTCCTCTTTCAGCCCTCCGCTCTCGGAGACGACGATCAATTTTAATAGCGAGCTCCATGAGTTTGTCTAGAGTCTCAGGAGCGGGGTACTGAAGGAGACTGTCTTTAATCACTTCCGACAGTCCGAGGCGAAACTGACTGCGCAGGGCCGGGTCATTCCAGCCACAGTCGTTCGACCAACGGCGAAATTCGGTACAATACACCTCTGCTGGATGTTTGCCTTGCTTAAGGGCACGCAGGTGACTCTCAGCTGATGCTTCTCTATCTGGGTCGTCATATAAGAGGCCTAAGGATTTAAAAAAGGCGTCTACTGATAACAAAGCAGCATCATCCGTTCTTAGCCCAAACGCCCAGGTCTGTGGATCACCCTGAAGTAGAGACATCACAATCCCGACCCGCTGAGACTCAGTACCAGAGGAACGGGGCCTTAAACGAAAATAAAGCTTACAAGCTTCCTTAAAATTAAAAAAAATCCTTTCGGTTACCCGAAAAACGGTCAGGTAAATGCATCTTTGGTTCTGGAACCATACTCGGGGAGGCTCGCAAAAGATCTTCCTGCGATCTCACCCGAAGAGTAAGGTCCTGAACCATCTGAGTTAATTCCTGTATTTGGTTAACCAAAAGCTGACTGGGGTTTGGCCCTAAACCTGCCGGATTCATGAGGCCGAATTTGTAGGCCCACCAATACAACGGAAAAAATTAAACCCCTTTTTTTTTTTATGTGGGCCGGTGATAATGTTACGATCCTGATGCTCAGGACAGGGGAGATCTTATGTAGTGAGTCCTGAGCACCAAGACGGAATGCTGGGATTGGGAAATGGGAAGGAAATAGCCCCTAGCACCCTACCTCCGTTGTCTTACCCGTGTTATCAATTCACGCCTGAACGACTATGGTTTCTTGGGCCCATGGCAGCCGCGTTTTAAGGGCGGATTAGGTCTGCCCAACTCTGATGCCCCCTCAGGTCTTAAAGAGAGACAAGGCGTGAACTGAGACAGGGTAATAACAAGGGGACCTCTAACTGAAACAACCATGCTAGGGGCTATAAACTACCTAAAAAACTAAACGTATGTGCGGCACGCCGCCAAAGGGAAAAGAACTACAAAGAAACCACTGTCCACTCCCCTACACGGCACCGCCGAGTTCCGGGGAGGACAGTGAAAGCGGAAACCTCCGCAAATGCACCAATTCACAGTAAAGTAAACACTAAGCGGCATAGGCCGCAACACGCGGCAGAAGCCGCTACTCACGAAACCGGGCAAGAACCCCAGATGACAAACAGGTTCGCAAGGACAAGAAGGATTCCCAGGACCGGCTTCGGACCTCCAAAGTACCAAAGGGCAGGGAGCAAGATCCACCAAACACGGCTGACAGGAACAGAGTTCTGCAAGGCAGGAACAGCATACAAGAAGCTATCACCGGCGGGGCTGCAGTGTGCTGGCTCACATAAAAAGGCCCTGCTGGCCAATAACAGGAGGGCCAGCAGGACCAGCCCCCAGACCCTAATTACTAGTTGCCGTGCAGCTGCCCTGCTGCACGAGCAACCTAATTAACTATTCTTAGCAACAGGGAACGCGGTCCACCTGTGGCGTCTCCGTTGCTATGCACCCGGCGGCCCTGCGCGCACGGCGTCCTGCGTTGCCAGGGACCCAGCGGCTATCGTGCGCATGGCGTCCTGGCGTTGCTAGGCGCCGTGCGGGGGACAGGGAAGGAGAGAGGCGCGGCGGCCGTGACCGCTGCTCAGTCAGGGCACGGCCGAAGACCGCCGCGCCTAACACCGTAATGTGTAAAAAGCGGGACACTGTCTGCCGTAATGTGTAAAAAGGGGACGCTGTCTGCCGTAATATGTAAAAAGGGGACGCTGTCTGCCGTAATGTGTAAAAAGGGGACGCTGTCTGCCATAACATGTAAAAAGGGGATGCTGTCTGCCGTAATGTATAAAAAGGGGGACGCTGTCTGCTGTAATGTATAAAAAGGGGGGCGCTGTCTGCCGTATTGTGTAAAAAGGGGGACTGTCTGCCATAATGTGTAAAAGGGGCCCTTCCTGGTGTAGTGGCGCTACTGTATGGAGTAATTTGAATAATGGAGACTGCTGTGCACCGTAGTATGAGTTGGTATTATGTTGTGGCCACACCCCTTCCCCATGAGCCACGCCCCTAACTTTTTTGTGCGCGCCGTAGGTGCACACTGCCCGTATTTTACATAAGGGGGGCGCCAATGCCGTTTCTTGCATACAGCGCTAAAATACCTAGCACTGACACAGGGCCGCGCATCGCTATCGCTGTGGGGCATACACACGGAGAGATCCATTCTTAAAATCTAGTCAGACTGCTTAGATTTTAAGAACGGATCTCTCTGTGTGTACCCCCCTTAAGATTTAAATATGTTTTCCCAACATTTGGCTAATCAACTATCCATGTGGACTACAAATGGGAATAGTACCTGTCGACTTAATGCATGTTGACCATATGGTGTCGACCTTTTGACTGTTGATCTAGACAGTGTGGATCTTCTATGCCACACCCCTCCTTGCTGGAGTTTAATTTTGTCTTTTGTAACATCACAATGAATTTAGAAAAGATTAAACCTCATGGAATTCTCACTTGCTATACAATGCTTAATGAAATTAGAAACATTATATATTTGAAAAAAGTACAATGCACATTCCAACAAATAATTACAACCCACCAGATTTGCCTCGGTCATAGTCTCATGAATGGAGAGTACATTGAAACTGGATGGCTCATAGTAAGTGACGGAACAGCAGATTATACCAATAAAGTTTACATGAGTCTCAAGTTAATCATTATTGAGCTAAATTTAACAGATAGTGGACAATGCAGCATAGCAATTGGAGCAACAATTGAATCGCTCTGTCGGATGGAAATTAGTTGAGGCGCCCTAATAAAATAATTGAATTGCCCCCTTAATATGGTTGACTGCTGTAGTTCTACATCTAAAGTACATCTAAGTAAAATATACTCCAATATCGTGGAACTGTGTCACTGATATAATGGAACGAACTTTGCAGTAATCCACAGACTCGTTATCTTTCAGCAGAGTTGTATTACCACTGAATAGGCCAGGTAGATTTGTAACAGTAGTTACTAGCATTAAACAATTTTAAGTCCCCTACTTCAGCGCAATTTTTTTCTCTACTACTAATACCTAATTTTTGTATTAATATAAAGATAACGACTGAACTTCCAAACCAGCTAAAGATGACTGTGATATTTAGTTTGAAGGTAGAACACATTATCTTGCCTCTTTATTTTGATTTGTCTGATTGTTAGCTGGATATTTTTAATGGATTGTTCTACCATGGCTCATCTAAGGGATGGGTTCCTGTGGAGGGGGTAAGGTTTGTGGAAGATGAGGGCCCAATTATTTCTACCTACTTTTCTCTGATGTTGCGCTGGGTGTGTTCCAATATATTCTAGGGAGTAAATTTACTATTTTTTTTAGAACTGGTGATGTTGCTCATAGCAACCAATCAGATTCTACTTAACATTTATCTAGCTGCTTCTAGAAGATAATAGAATCTGATTAATTGCTAAGGGCAACATCATCAGTTCTAAAAAAAACAACCCTCCTACCATAGTAAATTTACCCCTAGATGTTGAAAAGTGATTACTGTATTAGTTACCTTAATAGGGAATGTAGTGTTCTGTAATTTTGAGTATGTTGACATACCTCAAGAAGATCTGTGACTAATAGATAATTTGGTTCAAGAAGACTTCCAGGTTCTCTGCTCCATCAGAACCCTTATTTCTGCACTGCAGTTTCCTGAATACCCAGATTCTGGACCATTCATAACTGAGATTTTTGGGCTGCTGTCGTATATATTTCTGACTCATTTGATTGACATGTCCTGTTTGCTTTACCTGTGGAAAGTCCAGACCATTGATAACTGAGATCTTTGGGCTGCTGTCGTATCTATTTCTGACTCATTGGATTAACATGTCCTGTTTGCTTTACCTGTGGATAGTCCAGACTTTGAATTCAGTTAGACCATTGACACTGACCTGCTTTTCCATTCTAAATATTGGGAGGATCAGTCCATCTCTCCTGCTAAATGTTCTTTTCGTTATTAAGACATCCTTGCCAGATGTTCTGTCTGTTATTCAGACATCCTTGCCAGATGTTATGTCTTTTGTGGCTTAGAAGACAAAACCTCAATAAGCTTCTGGGTATGCCTGCATATGGATTCTATCGGGAGAATTATTTTTTTTTTTTATCGTGGATGAAGCTCCTGTCATGCTATTCAATTGTTTGTGCCCAGTCTATTTGACTGCGAAATGCTCATTAAGTAAAGGGTGCCTAGTAACTCGTTCTCAACGGCACAAGCAATTGAATATTGCACAACACTTTAGACGGGAGCTGCAGGCGCAAGAAAAGATTTGAATCCCCCTATGAACCATAGGAGACACTATTACTCTTCTTGGTGTATCTGGAGGAGCTAAGGCAGTGTTTACCAGCTCCAGTCGTCAGAGATCCCTCACAGTGCATGTTTTACAGATCTCATAGGTAGAGTACAGGTGCATTATTACTGGCTGACATATTTTAAAAGATCCACAGTTGGTGCTAATTAGTTCCATTGTAAAACTGAGATCTGTACAAAATGCACTAAGAGTCCCTGAAGACTGGAGCTGGGAAACACTGACCTAAAGAGTAATGCTGTGTTATTGAAATTGACAATGGTGGGCATCAGGGACGGACTGGGGTCCGAATTCAGCCCTGGCACGTGCGTGCACGCGCACCTTCGTGCCAGGGGTCGCGCACGCTGTGCACGGGGGAGCGTGGGCACTTAAGTCAGGGGCGTGCCGCAAGTCAGGGGGGCGTGGACTCGTGGCATGCCCCCGTTTCCATGGAGATGGGTGGAGGCAGGGGCATGCTGCGAGTCATGGGGGCGGGAGGGGAGTCGGGGGAGCGGCCAGAGCAGAGAGACCAAGAGGCTGCGCGCAGCCTTCCCGGCTCTCTGCCTTACAGGACCGGCCCACCAGCCCTTCTGGCATTTGCCAGATGGGCAGTCCGGCCTTGGTGGGCATATATTTGTGATCCGAACCTGGTGGACTCCTCTTTGTGACTGTAGTAGGAATCCCTAATCCAAGACCTCCTTAATGGCCTGAAGTCACTACTGCATGGAACTCAGTTACTTATTTGGAGATTCTGTGGTGTTTTTATACCAGACCTGCGGCTTTACCCAACCTCTAAAGCATAGGTCTGCAAACTCGGTCCTCATTACCCCACACAGTGCATGTTTTGCAGGTCTCCTCACAGAATCACAAGTGAAATAATTAACTCCACCTGCGGACCTTTTAAAATGTGTCTGTGAGTAATTAATACACCTGTGCACCTGGCTGGGTTACCTGCAAAACATGCACTGTGTGGGGTAATGAGGACCGAGTTTGCAGACCTATGCTCTAAAGGGTATCACTGGCCTATGCCCCCTGACTGAGAGTTACAGTACAGACCACTGATCCACTCTTTGAGCCAAACTACTTGACGTGTCTCATTTTCCATCAATGCCATCTTATCAGCTTCCGGATAATGGTCAATTGACACCACTTGCCTTATCTTCTGCTTCTTCCATCATGCCACATGACATATATCCAAACCTGCTTGTTACTCCAATCTCTGCTTCACATCAACCAACTTTTTCTTCAGTTCTGTTATTGCAGCTCCATACACTGACTCTGATTTACATCTGCACCAGGCTCATGATTCTCACCTGATTCAGTGCCTGACTTGCTTTTTCCTTCCTTCAGTTTCATCAGTGCCACTTACAGGAACAGCAGACATACTTCCATTCCAGAGCAAATAGAGACAGCCTGATTCACACCCTGCTCCAGATTCATATGGCCTCCTCTAATTAGGTCTTAATTTACCATTTGCTCCAATGCCATTTGACCCAGCCTCTCACTTGTCTCCTTTCTGAAGTCTTGAAAAACAAAATTTGAAAACATCTGAAGGCTACTTTGAAGGTTGGAGTCTGCTGCTATCTACTGGTCTGAGTTTGGGTGGGGTCTGGGACTGAGGGTCGACAGCACAAAGGTCGACACACCTTAGGTCGACGCCAATTGGTCGACACACCTTAGGTCGACATGGACAAAAGGTCGACAGGGACAAGGTCGACATGGAAAAAGGTCGACATGAGTTTTTAATGTTTTTTTGGTGTCGTTTTCTTCGTAGAGTGACCGGGAACCCCAATTAGTGCACCGCGTCCCCTCGCATGGTGCCTTCGCTCCGCTACTGCTTCGCTCGGCACACTTTACCGTTCCAATCGTAGTCCACGTGGATCGTTAAGTATGAAAAGGTTCAAAAAAAGAAAAAATCGTGAAAAACTCATGTCGACCTTTTTCCATGTCGACCTTGTTCCTGTCGACCTAAGGTGTGTCGACCAATTGGCGTCAACCTAAGGTGTGTCGACCTTTGTGCTGTCGACCTGGAGTCCGGATACCGTTTGGGTGTGGTATACAAGTTAGACATTTAAAAGATAGACAGCCATTAGGTAGACACCATATGGTTGACAGTCAAAGGTCGACAGTCAAAAGTCTGACAGAGTCAAAAGTCCGACAGTCAAAAGTTCAACATGGTCTAAAGGTCAACACAATTTTTTTGGGGGGGGTTATTCTGTTTTGGGTTTTTTTAAATCCCCAAATTGTTGAAATTTGTTTCCTCGTGAAGAGCTTGCATGTTAGCAGGGGGGGGGGGGGGGACCAGTGTGTGGGGTGTACTTGCCCTGAGCTGAGCATCCCCCCGCATGCTAGTGAAGTGAGTTGTAGTTTTGCAAATTTCCGCTGAATCATCCCTGTTTGTGTGCAGAGATTATCTTGCCAGGTATACATCTGTGTTCTCATGTACAGTATGCTTCAGTGCCGTAACTAGGCATTTTAGCGCTGTGTGCAAGAAACGACAGTGGCGCCCCCCCATGTTAAATAGGGGCAGTGCGCGCCGCAGGCGCGCAAAAAGAATATAGGGGCGTGGCTTCACGGGGAAGGGGCGTGGCCACAAAATAATAGCAATTCATAGTACGGTGCACAGTAGTCTACATTATTCAAATTACGCTGCACAGTAGCGCCACTACACCAGGTAGAGCCCCTTTTATACATTACAGCAGACAGTGTCCCCCTTTTTACACATTACGGCAGCCAGTCCCCCTTTTAACACATTGCGGCAGCCAGTCTCCCTTTTTACACATTGCGGCAGCCAGGACCCCTTCTTACACATTGCAGCAGCCAGGCCCCCTTTTTACACATTGCGGCAGCCAGGACCCCTTTTTACACATTGCAGCAGCCAGGCCCCCTTTTTACACATTGCAGCAGCCAGGCCCCCTTTTTACACATTGCAGCAGCCAGGCCCCCTTTTTACACATTGCGGCAGCCAGTCCCCCTAGTTTTTACACATTGCAGCAGCCATGCCCCCTTTTTACACATTGCGGCAGCCAGTCCCCCTTTTTACACATTGCAGCAGCCAGGACCCCTTTTTACACTTTGCGGCAGCCAGTCCCATTTTTTACACATTGCGGCAGCCAGTCCCATTTTTTACACATTGCGGCAGCCAGTCCCATTTTACACATTGCAGCAGCCAGTCCCATTTTTTACACTTTGCGGCAGCCAGTCCCATTTTACACATTGCGGCAGCCAGTCCCATTTTACACATTGCGGCAGCCAGTCCCATTTTTTACACTTTGCGGCTGCCAGTCCAGTTTTTTACACTTTGCGGCAGCCAGTCCCATTTTTTACACTTTGTGGCAGCCAGTCCCATTTTTTACACATTGCGGCAGCCAGTCCCATTTTTTACACATTGCGGCAGCCAGTCCCATTTTACACATTACGGCAGCCAGTCCCATTTTTTACACATTGCGGCAGCCAGTCCCATTTTACACATTGCGGCAGGCGGTGTCCAGAGAGAGAGAGAGAGAGAGAGAGAGAGGGATATACTTACCTTCTCCCCGCTGACAGTCACGGGCTCCTCGTGCCGCTCCCTCGGTGCACGCAGTGAGGTGAGAAGAAGGAGGAGGGAGGGGGAGCAGGGAGCCGCAGCAGCGCTATGTTATTGGTAGTAAGCGCCGCTGCAGCATCCCCCTCTCCTTCCATATTGGCTGCCCGGCAGCCAATACGGAAGGAGAGGGGGATGCTGCAGCGGCGCTTACTACCAATAACATAGCGCTGCTGCGGCTCCCTGCTCCCCTCCCTCCTCCTTCTCCGCTGCCCGGCGCAGATGTCTTCTATCCTCACAGCGCGGCGCACGGCGCAGAGACTTCAGAGGCGGCATGTAATGAGTCAATTTGACTCATTACATGCCGCTGGCCGTTGCGCCCTCAGGGCAACTGCGCTGTGTGCCAAGCCCACTTGGCACACACGTAGTTACGGCTCTGGTATGCTTACTTTGTGTTACTGAGACTTTTCTGTAGTGCTCCAATGGTCCATATATTTGCCATTTGCTCAGATGGTTAGGCCTTGTAATCTGCAGATATTTTGTGCGTTGGGTTACAAAGGTAATATATGTCTACTTGCACATTTGGGTATCACCTTTTCAAGTGGAATTTTACACTGAATAGGCACACATGCCGTAAAATACGTGTAAATTGTGTAAAAGATGGTACGCAGACTATATTAGCATTCTATCAGCTTTTATTTACATAATTAGCCATGCACAATGGGGGTCATTCCGAATTGTTCGCTCGTGGACGATTTTCGTTATGCTGCGATTTGTTGCTAACTGCGCATGCGCATGGTACGCAGAGCGCATGCGCTAAGTTATTTTACACAAAACTTTGGTGATTTGCTGGTGTTCGAACGACGATTTTCAGTCGCACTGCTGATCGGTGAATGATTGAAAGGAAAGGGGCGTTTCTGGGTGGTAACTGAGCGTTTTCCGGGAGTGTGCTAAAAAACACACAGGCGTGTCAGGGAAAAACGCGAGAGTGTCTGGAGAAACGTGGAAGTGGCTGGCCGAACGCAGGGCGTGTTTGTGACGTCAAACCAATAACTAAACGGACTGAGCTGATCGCAATCTAGGAGTAGGTCTGGAGCTACTCAGAAACTGCAAAGAATTATTTAGTAGCAATTCTGCTAATCTTTCGTTCGCTATTCTGCTATGCTAAGATACACTCACAGAGGGTGGCGGCCTAGCGTGTGCCATGCTGCTAAAAGCAGCTAGCGAGCTAACAACTCGGAATGAGGGCCAGTAGCACTTTTATTAAGATGCACATATGATCTGCTTCCTACACGAGAGATCAGAGCCGGCCATAGGCATAGGCAAACTAGGCAATTGCCTAGGGCATTTGATATGCCTAGGGGCATCAGCAGCTTCTGCTGATTAAAATGATGTGCGGCATGCCTATATTCTGTATGTAGCATTTCATATGCAGATACAGCCACAGTCTCTCACAGTATATAGGCAAACTAGGCAATTGCCTAGGGCATTTGATATGCCTAGGGGCATCAGCAGCTTCTGCTGATTAAAATGATATGCAGCATGCCTATATTCTGTGTGTAGCATTTCATATGCAGATACAGCCACAGTCTCACACAGTATATAGGCATGCTGCATATCATTTTAATCAGCGGAAGCTGCTTGTGCATCCTAGCCACATAGCAATGCAAATAAGATGCATTTTCATAAAAAAAGGTGCCCGACGTTAGCATTGAGGCAAGATTTATGAGGACACATCTGTATCCAAGCAGAGGCAGAGGTCACAGTGTTAGTTGCAGTGTGAGTGCTGTGTGCATGTGAGTGGGTTGGTTGTGCAGTAGTGTTCGGAATATGTGTAAGGAGCATTATGTGTGTCATGTAAAAATGCATTAATAATGTGCAACATATGTGTAGGGGGCACTATGTGTGTCATTATGTGTATAAGGGCATTAATAATGTGCGGCATATATGTAACAGGGTACTACTGTATGTGTGTCATTATGTGTATAGGGGCACTAATAATGTGGAGCAAATGTGTAGGGGGCACTATGTGTGTCATTATGTGTATAAGGCCATTAATAATGTACGGCATATGTGTAAGGGACATTATGTGTAAAAGGGCATTAATAAAGGTTGACATAATGTGTAAGGCGCATTATGTTTATAAGGACATTAATAATTTGTCTCATATGTGTAAGGTGCATTACTGTGTGGAATTATGTGTATAAATGCATTACTAATGTGTGGCATTTTGTGTATAAGGTGCTCTACTATGTGGCGTTGCATATAGAAAGGGCACTACTGTGTCATCTAATGTGAATAAAGAACAATTGGGTGTGGTGTAATGTGAATAAGGAGCAATTCAGTGTGATGTAATGTGAATAAGGGGCTCTACTGTGAGGAGTAACGTTTAAGGTAAAGTGATACTACTGTGGGATGTAATATGAATTATAAACACTATCACATGATCAAATGTGAATAAAGTTGCAGTACAGTGTGGCGTAATTGGAATTGGGGTTACTATTGTGTGGCCATGCCTCTTGCCAGCAAAAACACACCCCTTTTTGGGCCAAATGTGCGAACTGTTCCTATTTAAAATATAGGGGGTACAAACACCAAAATAAGGATTGCTATGGGTGAGGGGTGATGGTGCTGGGAAAGAGGTGCAAGGTCAGAGGCGGAACCAGTGCTGGTGCTAGGGGGCACCAGCTAAAATCTTGCCTAGGGCATCATATTGGTTAGGGCCGGCTCTGCGAGAGATGATTCTGTTGAATCACTTCATGTATAAGGGTTTCCTTATTCATGGCTGATTCAGCTTTAGTTTTGATGTTCTGTCTGGTATACAGTAAGAATAAGATTTATTTATTTATTTACTTCTTTTTTTTCTAAAGTTGATTAAATAGACAAAATTATGGGAAAAACTTATGTTTTCATCATTCTGTATTGTATGACACAATCAGCACAAAGCCATTCATTTACTTAAAAATGTATTTGTTTGTAATAACTTTTAAACTTAATTCACTGATAAATGGTGCACTGGATCTAATAGTTCTCCTCCTATTGGATACGCTTTATATAGATCAAACAGTGAAGACATCCCTCAGTTCCTTGGGACCAGAGACGAATTTAGACCTCATTGAATTTACACACCAATTTGGGGCCCCCCTTCCTCAAACAGTCTATAACACTACATTTTTGTCGCCCCCCCCCTCACACTACTGAAACCCCAAACCTGTCACTGGTGGATGTTGGTGTCTGAGTTCTATTACTTAAAACAGTAAAGGCGCTGGCAGGCACCTCACCTCCAATACCCCCATCCACCCACCGACACCCCCTCACACACACTGATTGTGAAGGCGGATGTTGGTGCCTGAGGCAAGCTCTATTGCTCCAAACTGTAAAGGCAGCACTGGCAGGCACCTCACCTCCCATATGTCCCGCTCGCCATCACAATCGCCACCCCCAACCCCCCCCCCCTTCAGACTTGACACCCCCCCCCCCTGATTATGGAGCTCTATTGTTCCAAACTGCAAAGGCAGCACTGGCAGACACCTCACCTCCCATATGTCCCGCTCGCCATCATTGGTGTCTGAGGCAAACTCATTTGATCCAAACTGTAAAGGCAGCAATAGCAGGCACCTCTCCTTCCATATGTTCCCCCTGCACCCGCTATCAGGTGCAATGGGGGATGCTGCTCTATGGCTGACTGTATGTGGCCACAGCTCACTCCCCTGCCCGTAGTTGCAGACTTTGAGCTGTAGGTGGCTGTGTGTTACTAGCGGCAATTTCACCATTCTGTGCTCTGAGAACTGGTATTTTATTCACTTGACATATTGGTAGAACTTATTCATCATTAGCAGGGGCCAAATGTAATAGAGTGAGAGTTTCAAAAAGTGTGAGATTTGGTAAGGTTTTGCAGGTTTTTTTTTTTAAAGTGGCAATCATTTACACAGCAAGATCAACCTGGTTTTGCAGTGTAAATGATTGCCACTTTAAAAAAAAAAACTTACCAAATCTCTCACTTTTTGAATCTCTCACTTTTTGAAGACTCCCATGTGTCCGGAAGAGCCACAGCACTTTTCAGTGCAGGGTTTGTTGCCCCTGTTATGGTAGAAATCAGTCCAGGCTGTCTGCTCACTTTAACCGGTTAAATACTTAAAAAGGAGGGTATGCTGACTGAGTTCTAATTTTTTATTTTTTACATTTTATCAGTTCAGCGTTCCCATTTATTTCAGTAGGGTTTTTGTAGTGCATCTAATGGAAACGCCACATAATTCTAGAAATTAATATTTAGTAGATTCCTCCTGAAGGATCTAAACCATAAACTACTGATTCTTGTACCAAACTCCATGTTTATGGATTCCTTGGCTTTTCATCACAAGTGTTGCCTGCATCTACGTATATTAGTCAATGTTAATATTTGCCCGCCCCACTTTGTGTCCTCTACGCATACACCAGTGTGCAGAACTCGTTCTTACATGCCTTCTAGTGCAATTTTCTCACCTATAGAATGATGCATAATCCTTAGAATGATGTAGTGTCTGCAGTGGACACTTTCCTGCAAAACATGTTTACAGAGAAAGGGGTTAACCTTAAAGGACAACGTTACAGAAATGCAGGGTACTGTAGCTATGTTTAAGATAAAGAACATGATTAGTGCTGTTGTACCTGGCAGAAGGGTATTTTGCAGGCCCCACTACAGCACATAAATAAGCCATTAGTCAACACACACAATTCCTGGCAACAAAAAGGTATTTACTTAAGTGCAATAAACGCTTTAGAAAAATAGTGGTTTTCAGCGCTGCCACCTTTTGCATTGCTGCTATCGGAATTACCAGCTCTTGCGGGGAACAAGTGTAATCTAGAACTTAGAAGTCCTGCAGTTTAAAGGAAATGATTGAACTATGCATTAGTAGCAATGGCATACCACTTCTGCTTTAACCATGTAATTTCTGCAAAAAGGTGTTACTTTATCTGACAGCAAGGTATTGTTGGCAAGTGCGGCAAGCAATGGGTTAAGGATAAAAGCGTCGAAACTCAGCATTTTACCCAGAACAAAATGCCTGTCAGAGATTAAGGAGAATATGGAGCTCTTAGCCTAATAGTGTACATTTCAGAACGTAATAGTGCAGGCAGAAAGCAGAAGGTATATATTCTGAATTACAGCACTTCCAAGGTGTTTTTAGGCATTTTAATTTTTGTTGCATTTGTGTCTAGTTCTTGTGCCAAGCTTGTTATGTGATTTGTGTGTGTGTGTATATATATATATATATATATAAAACAAAAAATCAACCCTAATATCTTGCGCTATACCTCTAGTCTCAAACCAACAAGAAATACCCTCTGTCAGATAAGGTATTAAAAGTAGATTACAAATAGAAATGGATTCTCGTGGGAGCCAATATGCCTTTTGTATGACAATAATTAAAAGTTTTTATTGTACAGAAACAAACGATATTTATCCTAAGCGTTCGTTATTGACACAACCTTCTAAAAATTCATATAAAACAATATTACAATCTTATACATAAATTACAGTTGGATGTGAGGATTTTACAGCCAGGTGATCACAGTCAGAACTCGAAATGGATGTATCTCCAACCAGATGTTTGTGATAAGGACTTTGTTAACCAGACGTTGCAAAACCCTATATATATATATATATATCAAAGCTTATAGCACGGCACTCCCTGAGTCCTCAGCTGGGGTTGAAACAAGATGAAAATGGCCGGTGCCTTCCAGTGGTTACAGCAGACGCTGTGTCCAATAATAGATCCGTCAGATCCTGACGAAAATGTTTTACTAAACATTGAAACGTTGATATCAGACTTGCGTCTGCCTCTTTATTTTATGCCGTGAGTGCCGCCGTTATTCCGGATCTATATATATATATATATATATATATATATATAATTTAAAAAAAGATTTACATTTTTTTTAATCATATATTGAAACATATTTTTAAATGTAATGACCCTAAAATATTTTTCCATGGCCACCAGTCAAAAATATTTGTTTTTTTGAAGAATATGCTGAATTAGATGAGTGACAGTTTAGCACAACAGGCTTTCATGTCCTTGCTGACTCTTAATTATTACCACGCTTTCAGTGGAATATACAAATGTAGCAAACTATAATGTGACAACAGGCACAATTGAGCACCATTCATAAGGCGCATCAGGTGCATGTTCATGCTTGGTTCTGTTTCACTAACATTGGAGATCACCAATTGTCCCATTATATCCATCTTCTGTAGATGACATTAATTCTACTCTGGTAGCCAGCTCAGAGTATACATTTGTATACAGGGCCAGGCTTGGACTGGCCCACGTGGGTACAGGGGAAACCACCAGTAGGCCCCACTGCCTGGGGGCCCACCTCCTGCTCTAAGGATCAGGTTCCAGACTGTGCACTTGAATTATACATTATACATTATACATATGTTAACTTATACTGGACTGTAGTGTATTTTCTAGAGTGCATTGCTGATACGTTATCTGGTACATTATAATGCATGCAGCAGCTGAATTTACTGTATATATTTATGAAAGGGCCCAGACGTTGCACTCTCTAATCATTGGTCAAACCAATGAGGTGGCAGGCCACACCCCCTCTGCAGACTGGCCACACCTGAAACATGGGCCCCTACCACTGCATTCCCCCGGTGGGCCCTACATGCCCCAGTCCGACACTGTGCAGAGCTATGACTGTGCAGGACTATTGAGCATTAACAGAAAGTTTATGTTCCTTAATTATTAAATGTAGTTACCACAAAATATCCAGTCTTATTAACTAGGCAAAAGTAACATTTACTGTGTTACTTGTAAAAACAGTAATATGGAAGGCTGCTCAATAAAGCTAGGCTATAGGTCTACCCCCTCAGTTCAGTTCCCACAAACATTTACAGTAACTGACCACACACATGCAGATCTGGTCAGTACCTTTGTCTCGGACAATACTGTCTCAATGTGGTATTAAGCATAGCACCCAAAATAATGGCCCATCTAGCTATTTGCTTGAGGAGGGACATTGGTTACAGTTCAAGGGGAAAGAGCCCCTATGCGATCTGGCTTGTGAGCAAATTGGTCCCTGTTATTTGTGTAATGCTAATAAAGTATATTATTGTTAAAAAAATATATTTGCTGAAAATTTTTGGGTTCATACAGTATGTCCATGGTCTACTGTTATTTCTATTTCTGTCAATAATAGTCAAATAGGGATGCACTCACCAGGCTTCTCAATAATCAAGGGGATTTATTCATATTACAGCCTTTAATCTAACATCAACATTTCGGCCCTGCTTGGATCTTTCTCAAGTTGATCTTGAAAAAGGCCCAAGCAAGGACCAAAACATTGAGATTGACTTAATAGCTGTAATATGAATAAATCACACTGATTATTGAGGTCTGGTGAGTACATATATATATATATATATATATATATATAGATAGATAGATAGATAGATAGATAGATAGATAGATAGATAGATACACACACAGTATATACACACAGTGTCAACATTTTAGGCAGGCATGGAAAAAATTCTGCAAAGTTAAGGGCCCTACACATTTGGCGATCCGCCGCTGAGCTGCCTGACGGATACGGCCAAAGGGCGACCCGGAGGCGGGGGGGGCAGTGACGGGGGGAGTGAAGTTTCTTCACTCCCCCCGTCACCCGGCTCTATAGAAGTGCAGGCAAATATGGATGAGATCGTCCATATTGGCCTGCATGCACAGCCGATGGGGCACCAGCGATGCACGAGCACAGGGCCGCGCATCGTTCATCGCTTGTGCCTCCACACTGCACGATATGAACGTTATCTCGTTCATTAATGAATGAGATCGTTCATATCTTGCAGTCAGATCGCCCAGTGTGTAGGGCCTATAAGAATGCTTTCACAAATAGAAGTGTTCAGTAGCGTCACAAGAGGGGTGCGGGTGGTGCGGCCCTTACCCGGGTTCCACCCACCGAGGGGTGACACCAAAATGCCGGCTCCTGCTTAGTGACAGGAGCCGGCTGCTGCACTATAACATTATGTGCAGCACTCGGCACTTGTTACTTTGTAGGAGCTGGCAGTGCAGCCATAGCACTTCCAAACCCCCGGTGTCACTGGAGTTAGTGACGGCTCTGGAAGTGTTAATAGTTTTTTTTTATCAATTAATGCACCCTTATTGGTTTGGTAATCCATGCTTTGGTTCTTGACCAATTAAGAATTGATATTCTAAATTATCTGAATAATTGCTGTGAAATTTTGGTAATCATACATAACCCATACAGATCAGATGCCTTAGGCAAATAAAGGAGCGCTGTTTGTAAAGGCTATTCAATAGTGAATTGTTACCAGTGGAAGGATGAGGGGCAAGCTTCCCTGTAACTTGTATCTCTAGAATTCAGGGGAATCTTAAGGGTCCAAGTGACAGATTTGTGTTAAGATGATGAACCAATTTATTTATTGTCATTAACGAACAATATCTGTATTAAGGATATCATTTTCACAAAATGTATTATCCAGGGCACTTTAAGAGAGGATGGTGGCCGTGTGCATTCTCTGTGCGAGTCCCCTCGCCGAGTCTACTGGAACATAGCGCCCAATCTCTACTGCACACAGGGAAAATGGAGCCACTCCATTTTGGGGGTGTTTTCTGCTGCAGCCCTGGCACATGACTCCTGAGAGGTAAGTAGGTAAACCTGGGTGCAGGGTGTTTAGTGTGGGCCCCCCTGAACCCAGGGTCCAGTGTACATTATACACAGTGCACCCATTATACCCATATTATTGGGCAGTACGGATGGTGTAATGATTAGCATTACTGCCTCACAGCACTGAGGTCAAGGGTCCAATTCCCACCATGGCCCTAACTGTGTGGAGTTTGTATATTCTCCCCGTACTTGCGTGGGATTCCTCCGGGTGCTCCGGTTTCCTCCCACAATCCAAAAATATACTGGTAGGTTAATTGGCTCCCAACAAAATTAACCCTAGCGTGAATGTGTCTGTGTGTACATGTGATAGGGAATATAGGGGCAGATGTATTAACCTGGAGGAAGTGATAAACCAGTGATATGTGCAAGGTGATACACACACCAGCCAATCACCTCCTAACTGTTAATTTACATATTGGAGCTGATTGGCTGGTGTGTTTATCACCTTGCACATATCACTGGTTTATCACTTCCTTATGCCTTTTCCAGGTTAATACATCTGCCCCTCTGATTGTAAGCTCCACTGGGGCAGGGACTGATGTGAATGGCCAATTCTCTGTAAAGCGCTGCGGAATATGTGTGCGCTATATAAATAACTGGTAGTAATAATAATAATAATAATAATAATACCAAACGGCATTTTTTTGCTATAGAAATATGTTTGTAATATTTTTTTCTAATAATCATATATATTGTTTATGCTGTAGTGAAATATTCACATAACCATCTACCAACCCCAAATAGATTGATGTGTACTTGGCGGGAGAGGTGAATGAGATTAGTAGTCTCCCAGAATAGCAGAATATGAGCAAGGTGCAATGTTGGTATCCTCTCTGGCCACTGAGCTCTCAGCATCCTCTCACTCTTATTGTTTTAGTGCGAAATCATTTCCTCAGGAAATAATTAGAGCTGCTCCACTTATTGCGTTAATAGATTAGTATGTACTCCCAATGATTCCCTCTATTTTGCTTTATTGCTAATGATTTTTAAATATGAGTCTTATGTGCTTTAAAGGCTTAGTGCCCCTTTCCAACATTTGACTGACTATCAATGGGGACAGCACTCAGCCATTTAACACCACGCTCACTATTAATTAAAGGTCACTAATAAATCTCAATGACTGCTATATAAGCATAGTGTTTGCAAGAGGAAAGCAAAACTATATAGTGTGTCTAAGCCCAATGAATCTTACATTTGCTCTCGCTGACAAAGTGATAATACAATATAAGTGCAATGCTTTGGTAGTATTTTCAATACCTATGCTTTAGAGCTACTATTACATTACTGGATAATTATTCTAATTTATGATGAATTGAAAAGCCATCCTGAAATGCTGTTTGATACAGAATGTGTCCTTGTCACCTAAAACATTGTATTGCCAATTACATATGAAATGATATTATATAGTTGTTAAATCAATTAGGTGCTCTCCTGCTGTCTTATATATAGCTGTACATTTGGAGTATTGATGCATTCTTTTGAAAATGGTATGTACTTGATTTTGAGGTTACTATATGTTTTTGTAAATACACATTATATTTATAGATAATTTCCTTTTAAGCTAAGTATTTTATGTAATGTTTTACAGGTTCACATTCTCCAATTCAGTCGACTATACAGTAGCATGAAAAGGTAGATTTTAGGAGTACTCATCTATGAATGATACGGTAAGTGAGCAGCGGTATAAAGTCTAACAACCATCTCTATCCATGAATTAGGGGAGGGATTCCAATCAGGGTGATATTGATTGACAGTGGATGTTACAAACCAGTCATTCAGACAGATAAAGGATCAATAAACTTGGTTAATGTTATCAACCCGTACATTTCCCTCAAGCAGATCAGCTTAATGTATGGGTCAGATCTTACAGCGTATTATGAGTAAATAATGGGTAAAGAGATAATATTATATGTAATATTTTGCTGTCATTGGAGCAATATTGCTCCCGCACTTATAATATATAAATTAAATGATACGTGTTGCCTAGTAATTGTGAAAAGTCATATTTGTCTACTTTAGACCAGGAATAAAAATTATTAGAATTGATCCTATTTTATTCTCAAACAAGCTCAAGTCTACATTATCGGTGAAAGCCCACATTCATTTTGATGATAGGAATTTTTCTTGTTACCAGCCATGGTGCTCGGAAAGGTTGCCAATATGCCTACATTCATCCATACCAAAAATGCCAAGGCTCTCCCTACACCCTGGAAAACATCATGAACATAAACCAGATATGGATATTTGAACTGTCTATAAGCTCTCATGCTTGTTCTATCCTTGAGAATAACAAATAATAACAGTCTTGTTTGTGCATTATTCCATCAACTCCGACTCTGTCTGGCTCTGGAAAACAATATTCCAATGCTGAGATATCACGATTAGTAACATTTTAAAAGCCTGGATATAACATATATATTATAAAAGTAAATTCAAATGAATTTCTGCATATTCAAGGGAGAAATCAGACAAACACGAATACAATTCAAGCTTCACAGTTATTGTTGAATTACCAGCATATTGTCACATGGCATTATACCCAAAATAATGTGTCATCCACAAATACTGTACAGCAAATAATACTGTTTGGATGATATAGGAAAATAAGATATTCTCAGATCACCACTGTTTATTAACTAATTGCTCTAGGATGATTTACTCAGCTTGGCAGATCAATGTATGCACCTAACAGCCAATCAGAATTGAAAGTTAATATAAAATGCACACAGTTAATACAGGGAAAAAAAAATACATTTTTAAAAATGTCTCATGTGATTGGCTGTAGGATGCTGGCACAAAAACATCAAACTAGTTGTTAACCGAGATATACGTTAGCAAGTAGATAAGATCTATTACATCTAACCATTTGTTTTTTTAAAGTGTCCATGTTCTAATGAGTCCACCATGTTAATTCCACGCTAGGCTTCTCCCGCCATTGTTTTGACTCTAGCCTTGCAACCAGAAGGCTGACAAATACACTGTTATTTTATAATTAGGATTTTCGGTTTTAATTAACCTGTGTAATAATCCTCATTAAATGACTTCAAAGAATGCTGTGACAATCGGAACACAACTTAACTCCTTCATCTGCCACCCAGAGGTGATGTACCACTGACGGATGTACCGACTGCTGTCCCCGTCATTGCTGTCTATGCTGAGTCTGAAATTGTAACCATATTAGTCCACCTGTGACCAGGATTTACACACAGACATATTAGCACATCTGCTGCCACTTATACATATTATCTAGTGCCAGACTCAGCTGCCTTATTCTCCATCTGCATAAGAAACTGTTTTACAAAGTCAAATTATATATAAATATACATAAGTTGTTTAAAATAAATACACATATATATATATATATATATATATATATATCTATCAAGAACCGCTCCTTAACATTTCATTAGTTTTAAATTAAATAATTTTGCAGCTCATCTCTGACGATGTGTAAATATTTGCAAATTAGCAAGAGGTAAGACAGGCAAAAAAAATTCCTTAATTACCACTTTCAAAGCAGTGTATTGATTTCAGCTGCAGATTTCAAGTAGGACTGAATAGCCCCTAATGAAGTGAATTGTTTAATGCAAGGTGCTATTCTGCAAAGGAAGACAGTTTCCTGCTTTTCATTAATAGCAATTCAACCCAAGTGCTTGAAAGCTGTCTGTATTATAAATAAAATACAGCTACGGTGATAATACACTGTAACCGCTTCCCTAAACTAAATTATGTCCACTTGTATTGTCAGATCATTCCATTAAGCGATGCCACAGTTTAATCTAAGGGACATATCATGTGGATTATTATCTGAATGATGAAGAATAATACCCAGATGAGATTTCTCACTTTTATTTAAAAGACAATATTTGGTGATTTATGTCAGGATTGGGCAGGTCATACACACTTACAAACACAGAGATATTTTAATTATCTATTTATTTAAAACAACATATTTTTTTCGACCATTGACATTTATTATTTAATTATTTCAGTTGTAGAGTAACCCCCAATGATCTCCCATGAAGTCATGTAAAGGATATGTGCTTCGAATGCATACAAATCTATTGTTCTAATAAAAAATATAATCACAGATTAAAAGAAACCTTGTATTATAATCCTATAAGACTTTTAGTCCTTGAATAAATATAGTGGGCTCAAGTTTAGTTTGAGGAGGATTTCCTGGCAATAATAAATAATCAGAAAATTGGATTTTATTTATTTCTGTTTTTACAATTGTTGCAAAAAAAAAAAAAAAAAGGACAATCCCTGCAACCCGTTGTATATCTGTGATCCTTGGCGCAATAGATGTATAACTTCGCTTTTCTGACAAATCCTGGTTAAGTAAAAGTAAAGGGGAGTGTTCCAGTTGTTTTGGTAATATTTATATTCAGACAGGCAGATACATAACTGGAAATCTTCATTGATTTTCCAATTGTTTCCTTTATTTTTCATTTGGTGTCTGAAGATGACCCATTCTGCACCAGCTGGGAATACATTACCCTGGAGGGTGACAATCAGACAATGGTGGCAGGTTAAGGGCACCAACAACAATTTGCCAGTGTGTGCTAAATAAATAATAATAAGGCTGTATTTCACGCAGAGAATTTCGGACAAGTATTTTTTTTTATGATCAGAGATTAGCGCTCATCCAGAACAAGCAAACAATTTGTTTTCGGCTGAGAAGTGCACAGGAATAAACCGTACCTGCCTTCAGTGGAATTTAGCATTCGGCACTAAGCACAAGGTTTTTCCCTGTGGAAAAAAGCTTGACCAGGGTATTCTCATTTACAAAGAGGCAGGTTAAACAGTTAAACGCTAGCAAATCCTTCATAGCCCTGTGGGAAATTCCACTTTAATCCTGAACTTATAGGAGGACAATCAAAAGCCAAAAGCCTGGGTAACAAATCTGATCCGTGGTTACAAGTATGTTCTCCTGGGATGGCAGGAGATGCTCCCTGCACAAGCCCAAGAAGGATAAATACCTTAATGATGAGACAGATAGTGGATGCAGAAGCAGAGCCTGGCTACAGACATTCGCTTCCAATTTAACGTTGCATCATAAAAAGGCAATTGTGCTGGAACTGAGGGTGAGCCAGTCCTGATTACTGAAACTTGAAGTGTGGCTTTAAGGAATGATTAATGACAACAATGTCAGAGTTAAAACAGTGGCACAATGAGAGTTATCTCTAATCCACCTGCTTGCAGACTGTGATTGTAAAACCAGGATGCAAACAGACCCCTCAATCCCCTTCCCCCGCACAACCTGATAACGAAAAAAGGAAAAAAAGCTGTAATACAGGGGCAGGGAATTCATGATACAAAGGTGCAGAGCTGCAGATAGGTGTTAATGTCATGGGTAAGAAGGTGTGTATGCGAGAGACAGATATTAAAACGTGCTGTATATTGCCTTGTCCAGCGATAGCATATATTTCTGTTTCATCTACGAGAGCGCTACTATGTGACACCAAGTTTCAGAAGAACCTTTTAACATTTCTTCTTACGTTTTCTGTAATGAGGTTTCCTGTAGCGATATCTGCTTATATTTCTCAGGCTTTTTAACTGGTTTTAAAAACATCAATACCTCTGGCACAAGAATGCTTCTTACAGGCCTTATTCCTGAAGTGCCTAATGTGTTATTCCTTGAGGCTACAAGTTAGACACATAAAGGCACTATTTTCTAGTACACGGCTGGAGGGGGCAGTATAATCCCTATTGTTGTCATAAACTCGACAAGAAACCCCATCTACTAATTATAAATATTTAAGAAATATGGCTGGAACGCTGTGAGAGAAATAAATGTCTTTTCTACAGCATTTCTTTATTTAAAGCTGAATTATTTACTACAGTTTATATTCATTTCCCTTTGGTTGGAAAATGTAGCGTCCTTTTCTGCTTCAAACACCAGCTTTTATTATTATATATTATTATTGTGTTTATTGCTTGTGCACTGTAGAAAATAATATTTGCAGAGGTGCTTAATTGTCTTGAGTTTTCCCCTAAATGGATCTTGAAGAAGCCGCCAGGCATCATTTAACCGACGGGGTCCCTTCCTAAACCTGTTTAACTACAGACAAAAGATATCTGTGGTGTGAAGCTTCCAGTACTGTATGTAAGAAACACAAATCTGTCGCTGACCTCCATAGAAGCTATGGAGAGAGTATTGCTATAGTCTTTTCCATCAGAAATATATTTAATACATACCTTTATCCCTATAATGCTTTAACGTTGTGCAATAGCCTATCTACATCCCCGAATTGAGTACAATGTGTGAATATAATATATTGATACTGGAAAACTTGTGGGTTTTGAAGCGTATTTTGTAAGTCTCAGGATATTAAACAAAACCTCTCTTATGTTGCGCATTGTTTGCCCTGAAGAAATGACAATACTGCCACACTGAGGATTATCTATGCTATGACACTTTGTGTGTCTGTTTATTCTAGTCTGTCCATTAATATTGTATTACAAGGTCGTTTGTAATAATTGGCATATACTTAGATTTTCAAATAACTAATACATTACATCAACGTACTAATAATGTCTTAAGTCGTCATTTCCAAAATGTGTTCAGCTAAGCAGTGTAATATATAGTGCTTTCCGGATGAGCACTGCCTTAGGCACTGAGAATATGCCTAAATTAGTGATATTGCACATTCTACTTATAACTTAATTTTTCAGAGAAAAGTAGGGAATATGGAAGACATACACAGTAGCGGGGGGGGGGGGGGGGAAGAAAGGTAGATGGAAGTTAAACATTAATATAAAATCTTATTTTATTCACTGACCGTAAATTGTGTTGCCCTTGGCATGCCACTGATATGCCTTTATGGTAAATATAGCCCTGCAGCCTAGCCAGTATTTATAATTCATTATAATGTATTAATTGTCCAGACAGACAACAATAATGACAGTATACAAAGTAAAACAAGTGCTTGGAAACTAAAGTTAGAGTAGATGCAGCTTGTTATTATCTTAGGTCTTGTTGTCTAGAGAATTTCCAACTAGCCAAGGAGGCAGCTTGTAGTTCCGCAGTACAAATAGGGTAAACATGGTGTATGTCAAGCCAATGCCTCGGGACCAACATTGAAATATGTTCACAAACAGTATATACTGTAACTCAACAAAGTGTAAAAAAATAAAAATAAATCACTTGTATTCACTAAAATATAGGAGACATGTCAAACCAATATACTACATGTTATATCAGTATTATCATAGATATATCATTTATTCATTTATTTACTCTGCATACATATTTAGGTATATTTCTTAGTGTGTTTTACATATTCATTACTTCTAGTTTATTCTCTTGTGGAGTTTGGCATTGCATAGGTTAACAATAAATTAATCAGATAGAAATTGATGAGGGATAGTGATAAACTCACAAGCATATGAAAGCCAGGCTGCATCAGCCTCTGGCGATATCTAATCCCCATCTATTAGTTCGTTGGACTTATATATATATATATAGAGAGAGAGAGAGATAGAGATAGAGATAGATAGATAGATAGATAGATAGATAGATAGATAGATAGATAGATAGATAGATAGATAGATAGATAGATAGATATAGAGGTACATACTGTATATAATTTTTTTTCTCTCTCTTTTTTTTTTTTTTTTTTTAAGACCAAAGCTGAGAGAGTTTCAGCTTTGTAAATAGCGCAGAGATGACGTGCTGTCAGAGTTATGTATGAATGATATGAGATATATAAATAATGCGGCATTCATGAAGTCTCTGGTTTGCTAATTACCAAGATTCTCTGTGCAAGCACAGCCCTGAAAGGCTGAGGATAAGAAAGATGCTTTTATACCTGTCTGTCACACCAGGAATCTCAGCTGTAGACTGTCACTAAACTCCTCATGTCAAAGTCTGCAGGAGAGAAAAGCAGGAAGGTTGGTGAGGGGTTTTTTCTATTTGCTTTTTTTTTCTTCTTTTTTTAAATAAAAAAACCAGGGAGACGCATTTTAATGAAAGCCTCTGCATGTGAAACGTTTGAATTGACATGGAGATATGACCAGACCCAGAGCTGAAAGCAGACACAAGATTTTACTTGTAATTACAAACTGGAAGCGGCAAATCTCATTCACCCTCTTTTTTTGCTATGAAACCAACAGCCTTCAGGGGTTAACCAGTACTTTCTATATGGATGGTGCCTGGCTATTCTGCTGCAACTTTTTAATGAAGGGAATGGAAGACAGGTATAAACCATTGTACATGCGTATAGTTGCTTCCCTGCCAGCGAAGTGCTGAAGGAACACGCTAATTGCTTATTCTGGCTAGTTGTGTGTACACTGCCTTTATTTATCTCTATAGCACAAACATACCTGTATGTATAGAGACTTTACACTGCGTCACATTGGTCCCTGCCACAACAGAGCTTACAATCTAAAACATACATTAGGGCCAGTTCAGTCAGAAGCTAATTACTGTTCCTTTGTGTTCATGTATTATGGGATGAAATACTTGTCATCCCTGATCATATTCAACAACCCGCTTACACTTGCGAATAATCCATATGGGGTAACCGACTCATATACTTTTTACAATAATAAATTAGGGAGTATAACAAATTAGTTTACATAAATCCCATTGACATCAAAAATGTCAACAGTATAATAAATAAATAAATATATATATATATATATATATATATATATACACATAATACACACACACACATAGATTACTATAGGCACAGAGTTGTACTGTGTGTGTGTGTGTGTGTGTGTGTGTGTGTGTGTGTGTGTGTGTGTGTGTGTGTGTGTGTATATATATATATATATATATATATATATATATATATACAGGTTGAGTATCCCTTATCCAAAATGCTTGGGACCAAAGGTAATTTGGATATCGGATTTTTCCGTATTTTGGAATAATTGCATACCATAATGAGATATCATGGTGATGGGACCTAAGTCTAAGCACAGAATGCATTTATGTTACATATACACCTTATACACACAGCCTGAAGGTCATTTTAGCCAATATTTTTTTATAACTTTGTGCATTGAACAAAGTGTGTGTACATTCACACAATTCATTTATGTTTCATATACACCTTATACACACAGCCTGAAGGTCATTTAATGCAATATTTTTATAACTTTGTGTATTAAGCAAAGTTTGTGTACATTGAGCCATCAAAAAACAAAGGTTTCAATATCTCACTCTCACTCAAGAAAGTCCGTATTTTGGAATACCCCGTATTTCGGAATATTTGGATATGGGATACACAGGTTGAGTATCCCATATCCAAATATTCCGAAATACGGAATATTCCGAAATACGGACTATTTTGAGTGAGATAGTGAAACCTTTGTTTTTTGATGGCTCAATGTACATAAACTTTGTTTAATACACAAAGTTATTAAAAATATTGTATTAAATGACTTTCAGGCTGTGTGTATAAGGTGTATATGAAACATAAATGAATTGTGTGAATGTAGACACACTTTATTTAATGCACAAAGTTATAAAAAATATTGGCTAAAATTACCCTCAGGCTGTGTGTATAAGGTGTATATGATACATAAATGCATTCTGTGCTTAGATTTAGGTCCTATCACCATGATATCTCATTATGGTATGCAATTATTCCAAAATACGGAAAAATCCCATATCCAAAATACCTCTGGTCCCAAGCATTTTGGATAAGGGATACTCAACCTGTATTTATCTTGATAACATAAAAAAAATTAATTTCTAGTAACATTTACATATTTCAGTAGCATTGTAGTTTCTTGAAAATGCCTAAATTGTAATTACTTTGCTAATGTAAGTGTTTGAATTAATTTTTGCAGCACTCACAAAATGCAGGAGTGGATTAATTTATCTTTTGCATTGGTGTTCTCACCTGTAAAGTGCATATGTACATCCATCATTTGTTCCCTAAGATGGTTGCTGACGTTGGTGGAAAGGGACACTGCCTGAAGAAACTGAATGATCAGTTTATGTGGTATATGTGTTTTCTTATTTTGGTCAACATTATATGGAAAAGTTGTTTCATTGTGAACTTATAGATCACTAAGGTCCTCTCCCAGCTTTCATTTTGGATAAAGATTGTATTATAAAATGTGTTCATTTCACAATTATTTTGTTACATGTATTAACACGATTTTCTGTTGTTGTTTTTTTTGTTTATTTTTTTAAGACAATTTGAAGAGCCATTAATCAAGTGGAAACTCTTACAAGGATATATTTTATCTTCTAATTGTAGTCTTTCAGAAGTCTTGTTTAACTTAATACAAGAAATTAAATATATGTTGTGGAAATTATATTTTGTCCTGAGGGTCCTTCTACTTTACAAATAATTAAAATTTAAGTTGTGTAGTCTTAACTCTAAAGTCTTAACCTTAAATGTACCAGGTTGGTCAGTACTTACAGCTAGGCTGAAGAGCTTGCCATTTATACAAATTAAACTTCCTTGAGATGCATAACTGTCCAAACAAATACAAACTCCCCCATGTCTTATCTGTACAAACAGAATACATACAGTATATTCTACAAGGTTGAAAACTTTTTTTGTGTACCAAAACATCTTTTCCACTTCTTGTTGGCAAAGTATATACAGTGTAATACAAGGGAAAATTAATATTTTAAAGAAATGTTAATACAGGAACTCTAGGGTAGTTCAGTAAACATATAAGAAGGTAATATGATGATTAGACAAGGAGGGATACCACTTTCTACTTAGCCAAAACCAGTGTGGTCTTATCACACAAATCCAGGCCTTTATTCCTATGAATGGCATCAGCACAGTTGAGATCCCATTGAGTAGACAGCTGAGATTCCATTGTATGGATCAGTATAAACCTAACTATGAAATTGCAGTTGTACTGGCCCTATAGTCACCATACAGACAGTAGTATGAAAGGTTACCCCAAACAAGGAGGTGCTTAGAACTACAAAGAAACTTTTTTAGATAGTTACATAGTTTGTGAGGTTGAAAAAAGACAATCCGTCCATCGAGTTCAACCTATTTGTGTTCTCCTACTCTGTTTTATTTTCAGGAGTAATTTTATCTGTTGATAAAGTCGCCATTGTGTTGTATTTCCTAATTTTATTATAACTAGGGTACGTGATCTATCCACCATAACCCTGTACATCCTTATCCATTAGGAATTTATTTAGGCCATTCTTAAAAGAATTGAACGAGTCTGCCATTACTACTTTCTCAGGCAGGGAATTCCAAACTCGTATTGTCCTTACTGTGAAAAAACCTTTCCGCCTCTGTGTGCGGCATCTCCTCTCCTCTAACCTAAGTGGGTGTCCACGTGTTTTCTGTGCTGGTCTTAACAAAAACAGACCCCCCGAAAGCTCTGTGTATTGTCCCCTTAAATATTTATAAATGTTGATCATGTCCCCTCTTAATCTCCTCTTTTCTAGTTGTGAACATGGCAAGCCTTGAAAGTCTTTCCTGGCATTCCAGCATCTTCATCCCCTTAATTAGTTTGGTCGCCCGCCTCTGAACCTTTTCTAGTTCCAGGATATTCTTTTTGTAGTAGGGTGCCCAAAATTGCGCGCAGTATTCCAGATGTGGCCTCACTATGGCTTTATATAATGGGAGTATAACACTCTCATCCCTTGCATCAATTCCCATCTTTATGCATGCTAATACCTTGTTTGCCTTTTTTGCAGCTATCCTACATTGCTAAGTTTGTTATCTATATGAACACCTAAATCTTTTTCCAGTACGGAGTTCCCTAAAATCACCCCATTAAGTATGTAGGTGTTATTTTTGTTCTTGCTACCAAGGTGCATTACCTTACACTTGTCTGTATTAAACCTCATTCTCCATTTTGCTGCCCATGATTCCAGTTTAAATAAATCGTTCTGGAGAGACTCAGCATCTCCCTCCAAATTTATAACCTTACATAGTTTGGTATCAACTGCAAAAATTGACACCATGCTCTCTAGACCTTCCGCTAGGTCAGGCATTCCCAACCACGGTCCTCAAGGCACACTAACAATGCAGGTTTTAGTGATATCCAGGCTTCAGCACAGGTGACTTAATTAGTACCTCAGTTATTTTGATTTAACCATCTGTGCTGCAGCCTGGATATCACTAAAACCTGCACTGTTAGTGTGCCTTGAGGACCATGGTTGGGAATACCTGCGCTAGATCGTTAATGAAAATGTTGAACAATAGCAGTCCGAGAACAGACCCTTGTGGCACACCACTTAGAACGTCAGTCTAATTTGAAAAAGTTCCATTTACCACAACGTGCTGTTCCCTATTATCTAACCAGTTACTAACCCACGTTCATATTGTGCTCTCTAGCACTAGTTCATGTAACTTATAGATAAGTCTCATGTGTGGCACTGTGTCGAAAGCTTTAGCAAAGTCTAAAAAGATTACATCCACCGCCTTACCCTGATCAAGGTTCGCACTAACTGATTCATAAAAGCCTAGTAAGTTTGTTTGACATGATCTATCCTTCACAAATCCATGTTGGTTCCTAATAATCATCTTTTTGGCTTCTAGGATCTTCTGTACACTATCCCTCAGAATGCTTTCTAGGACTTTCCCCACTATAGATGTAAGACTAACTGGTCTATAATTGCCTGGTTCAGCTTTACTTCCCTTTTTGAAGATTGGCACTACTTCCGCTATACGCCAGTCTTTGGGAACTATGCCTGATGTAAGTGAATCATTGAAGATTAAAAATAGAGGTCTTGCTAATTCGGAGTGTAGCTCCATGAGAACCCTTGGATGAATACCGTCTGGACCAGGTGACTTATTAATCTTAATTTTTTTCAATTGGTCACAGACTTCCTCCTCACTTAAATAAGCACTAAGCAGTGGAACATTGGCCCTCATTCCGAGTTGATCGGTCGCAAGGCGAATTTAGCAGAGTTACACACGCTAAGCCGCCGCCTACTGGGAGTGAATCTTAGCTTCTTAAAATTGCGACCGATGTATTCGCAATAATGCGATTACTAACTACTTAGCAGTTTCAGAGTAGCTCCAGACTTACTCTGCCTGTGCGATCAGTTCAGTGCTTGTCGTTCCTGGTTGACGTCACAAACACACCCAGCGTTCGCCCAGGCACTCCCACCGTTTCTCCGGCCACTCCTGCGTTTTTTCCGGAAACGGTAGCGTTTTCAGCCACACGCCCCTGAAACGCCGTGTTTCCGCCCAGTAACACCCATTTCCTGTCAATCACATTACGATCGCCGGAGCGAAGAAAAAGCCGTGAGTAAAATTACTTTCTTCATAGTAAAGTTACTTGGCGCAGTCGCAGTGCGAACATTGCGCATGCGTACTAAGCGGATTTTCACTGCGATGCGATGAAAAATACCGAGCGAACAACTCGGAATGAGGGCCATTGTCCTTATTTGGGTTGAGTGTTAGTTCATTCATCTGGTCCTCTATTGTAAATACTGATGAGAAAAACTTGTTTCATGTATCCGCTATGTTGTTATCATTTTTTATTAAGTTTCCCAGTTTGTCCTTTAAAGGGCCTATACTCTCCTTCTTTAATCTTTTGCTGTTGATATATTTAAATAATTTTTTGGAGTTTGATTTACTTTACTTTGCTACTAGCTTTTCAGTTTCTACTTTAGCCGTTCTTTTTTCTTTTTTGCATATCTTGTTGCAAACCTTATAGTAGTCGAATGACTCCGCCTTCCCGTCAGATTTGTATTTTCTGAATGCTCGCATTTTTCTGCCCAGTAATTCCTTAACATTTTTATTAACCCACATGAGTTTGGAGTTTTTAGTCCTTTGTTTGCTGCCCATGGGAATAAATTTACGAGTAATCTCATCGAGCATTGATTTTAATGCCTCCCATTTCTCCGTAGATGGCAGTTTCATTCGTCCATTCCTCTTCTCATTTACACTGCCATCAGGAAAGAGGCATCAGCAAAGGCAAGGCTATAGTAAATAACTAAAGAAAAATATGGGTGCATAAAATTAGCTGGATTGTTGCCATGATAGTAGTGTATACAGTGAAAAACATATACAGTGCATCCAGAAAGTATTCACAGCGCTTCACTTTTTCCACATTTTGTTATGTTACAGTCTTAATTCAAAATGGAATACATTTATTTTTTCCCTCAAAATTCTGCACACAATTCACCATAATGACAACATGAAAAAAAACATTCTTGAGATTTTTGCAAATTTAATAAAAATAAAAAACTAAGAAATCACATTTACATAAGTATTCACAACCTTTGCTCAATACTTTGTTGATGCACCTTTGGCAGCAATTACAGCCTCAAGTCTTTTTGAATATGATGCCACAAGCTTGGCACACCTATCTTTGGCCAGTTTCACCCATTCCTCTTTGCAGCACCTCTCAAGCTCCTTCAGGTTGGATGGGAAGCGTCGGTGCACAGCCATTTTCAGATCTCTCCTGAGCTGTTCAATCGGATTCAAGTCTGGGCTCTGGCTGGGCCACTCAAGGACATTCACAGAGTTGCCCTGAAACCATTCCTTTGATATCTTGGCTGTGTGCTTAGAGTCGTCCTGCAAGATGAACAGTCGCCCCAGTCTCAGGTCAAGAGCGCTCTGAAGCAGGTTTTCATCCAGGATGTCTCTGTACATTGTTGCATTCATCTTTCCCTCTGTCCTGACTAGCCTCCCAGTTCCTGCCGCTGAAAAACATCCCCACAGCATGATGCTGCCACCACCATGCTTTACTGTAGGGATGGTATTGGCCTGGTGATGAGCAGTGCCTGGTTTCCTCCAAACATGATGCCTGGCATTCACGCCAAAGAGTTCAATCTTTGTCTCATCAGACCAGAGAATTTTGTTTTTCATGGTCTGAGAGTCCTTCGGGTGCATTTTGGAAAACTCCAGGCAGGCTGCTATGTGCTTTTTTTTACTAAGGAGTAGCTTCCGTCTGGCCACTCTACCATACAGGCCTGATTGGTAGATTGCTGCAGTGATGGTTGTACTTCTGGAAGGTTCTCCTCTCTCCACAGAGGAATGCTGTAGCTCTGACAGAGTGGCCATTGAGTTCATGGTCACCTCCCTGACTTGGGCCCTTCTCCCCCGATAGCTCAGTTTAGACGGCCAGCCAACTCTAGGAAGAGCCCTGGTGGTTCCAAACTTCTTTCATTTATGGATGATGGAGGCCACTGTGCTCATTGGGACCTTCGAAACAGTAGATATTTCTGCAGCAGGGTTCCACAGGGAATACATCGGGGTGTAGAGATGGATCTTGGTCCGGTCACCAACAGGTTAAAGCTTTAGCTGCCCCAGGATGCATTGGGGCCTCCTCTATAACCCGCCTCCAGGCACTGTGAGCTCTTTTTCGGGTTGATGCCTGAGCAGGTTAGTCAACAGGGGGGCTGCGCTGGGCAGCCCTGAAAAAAAGCTTTCTTAGAAGACTTCAAGCGCAGCAGCACTGTTATATGTCAGAGTGACATTCAGCGATGCGGCTCCATCACATCCCAAGCGGTGTCACATACTCCCGCGGCTCAGTTCCCGGGTACTTGCGGCGGAGATGCTCCGGCTCTAGGCATACGGACGTAGACGCTCTCCTGGTTCGTGTGGCAGCTACGGGGAGAGGTAGTTCTGTTTGCAGTCTGGGGAGACGGACTGCGACGCTGGCGTGGACACTGTTGCGCACAGGGACCCCACTATATCTGCCAGGGCATAGGAGTACAGGTCGGGTGTACTAACACCCAGTTTAATAGGACTCCGTAGGACCAGGCGGGGAGGATCAGCATAGGGGAGCCGGCGGTTGACTTGTAGCCCCTCCCCAGTCGAGGGCGCCATCTCTAAGCAGATTTTCCCACCCTGGAGCTGCTTTCCACTCTCGCCCACTGAGAGGCTGGGCGCCATATCAGGTATAGCTGCAGCTGGTCTCCGGGACTGCAGGGCAAGGTCTCCCTTGTAAAGCTACCTGTCTACAGCGCTGTGTTTTTACAAACACTTAAGTATTCTACATGCCTTTAAGCGTTATTTAAGAACAGGTGTACCTGTTACAGAATATATTGTACGAGTATTCTGATATATACCTCCGGTCTAGGACCGCGCTGTGTTTATATATATATATATATATATATATATATATACACACACACACTGACATACTATTGTATACTAGTCCAGTGCAGTTTTATTGTCATAACTAATAATTATCTGCAGTGTCCCTGTGACTGTGTGTGCCTGTATCTGTTGTGTGGATTTCACTTTTAGTGTTTCCCAGATATATCTATCACTATATTCTGTACCCTAAGGGACTTGATGCGTCAGGGTCAATTATATAGTGCATCATAGTATTTACCGATTACACATATTATACTGTGTACTCAGTCACCTAATACCGGATTTATTCACAGGTGTTGTGTACTGGGTACTCAGTCACATACTAAAGAATTTATTCGCAGGTATTGCACTCTGTCTGGCATTATTGTACTTATATGCTCTATTGTTGCATTTACTGAAATGTCTAACAAAAAGGGCAGTAACTCCAGGGACGCTCCCACATCATGCAGGGCATGCACCAAGGATTTACTTGAGGGGGAAGTGTTATATGATCGTCTGTGTAATGTGTGCCGTACATCTCCCAGTCAGTCCGCAGCTCCTGCAACCAATCAGGAGCCACCCTGGGCTAAGTTCTCAACCCTGTTGGGTACTCTGGTGGACCGCCTTATGCCTACTATGGGATCACCTGTGCCACTACAGCCAAAAATTGTCCCTATGGTTAATCCGCCTGGTGGATAATTTATGGTGGATAATTTGTCTAACCAGTTGCAGCAATTAAACCAATCTTTGGTTAGACATAAATCTGCTATAGGTCACACTCGTGTCCCTGGGTCATTTAAGTATCTGCTACCTCCTCACAATCCACGCATCTCTCAGCAGTTTTTTCTGATGAGGATGGGGAACTAACTGTCCTGTCAGACACTGAATCAGATGCTTCTGATGAGGAATCTTCTTTACAGGTTGATGTCCCTGACTTGGGGGTTGCTATTAGACAGATCCTCCAAATCTCTGATGATGAGGAGGATTCCACTACGGTGTCTAAGAAACCTGACAAGTTTAAACGTCAGAAGGTAGCTAAAACTCTATTACCACATTCTGATCATTTAGTGGACATACACCGAGAACCCTGGTCTGAGCCAGGCTCATTTCCGTCACCAGGAAATCAGGATCCTACTGTATCTGGACAACTTGCTGATCCTGGCAAACTTCCACGATGTCCTTCTCAGTCAACTACAATTGACAGTAATCTTCCTTCAAGCCCACAGGTGGCTCATCAATTGGAAGAAGTCCACGCTGGTCCCAGCTCAGAGCACGGTGCACCTGTGGGCACTGGTGGACACGCACAGTCAACGGCTGTTTCTGTCTCCAGAGAAGGTCCTGAAGCTTCAGGACATGATAAGATGCTTCCTTTGTCGTCCCAGAGTGTCGATACACTCGGTGATGCAAGTATTTGGTCTGATGGTGTCGGCATTCGACACGGTAGAGTACGCTCAATTTCATTTCCGCCCTCTACAGTGGTTAATCCTTTCCAAATGGGACTGCCTACCTCATCGGATCAGGTCTCATATGATCACTTTGACTCCGGAGGTTAGTCTGTCGATGACCTGGTGGCTTCAGGACTAGCAATTAAGCAGGGGCTGTCCCTTCTGGATCCACGACTGGATCATGCTGACAATGGACGCCAGTCTGAGGGGATGGGCTTGGTGTTGGAGCAACACTCTTTTCAGGGTTGGTGGACCAAGGAGGAATCACTCCTCCCGATAAACATTCTGGAGTTGCGAGCAATGTTCAGTGCATTGTCTCTTGCCCTGCCCCTAGTACAGAACAGGCCTGTTAAAGTACAGTTAGACAACGCCACCACGGTGGCATACATTAACCATCAAGGTGGTACTAGAAGCCGTGGAGTGGAGTCTTCATCCGGAAGTCTATCAACTCCTAGTGGACACGTGGGGCCTACCAGATGTAGACCTGATGGCATCTCGACACAATCACAAAGTTCTGATCTTCAGGTAAAGGACCAGGGATCCTCAAGCAGCGTTTGTGGATGCACTAGCCTTTCCATGGAACTTTCGGCTGCCTTATGTGTTCCCTCCAGTGTCACTCCTGTCCAGGGTATTGCGGAAGTTCAAGCAAGAAGGAGGAATACTACTTCTAGTCGCTCCAGCGTGGCCCAGACGACATTGGTTCTCAGACCTGCAGGGTCTATCGATAGAGCGTCCTCTTCTACTTCCTCAATGACCAGACCTCCTCGACAGGGCCCTTGTCTCTACCCAGACCTGGCCAGGCTGGCTTTGATGGCATGGCTCTTGAAGCTTCACTGCTAAGGGCAAAAGGATTTTCTGAGGCGGTCATCCAAACTATGTTGAAGGCCCGTAAACCAGCATCTGCCGGATCTATTACAGAGTCTGGAATTCTTATTTCACCTGGTGTGCTGATAAGAACTATAGGATGTTCACATATTCAAGTAATCCAGAATCCTGGCTTTCCTGCAACAAGGCCTGGACTTAGGCCTTCGTCTGGCCTCCCTCAAGGTTCACATATCTGCCTTGTCGGTGTGGTTTCAGAGAAAAATTGCATCTATACTTGACGTCTATATTCACTCAGGGTGTATTGTGGATTCAACCTCCCTATGTCCCTCCTGTGGCTCCATGGGATTTGTCTGTTGTCATGAATGCCCTGCAGGAGTCTCCATTTGAACCTCTTTAGTCAGTGGACCTTAAATGGCTTATGTCTAAGGTCCTGTTCTTACTGGCTATTGCCTCTGCCAGCAGGGTGTCGGACCTAGGCGCTTTTTCCTGTTGTCCACCCTTTCTGATATTTCATTGTGACCGAGCAGTTCTTCGAACTTGCCCGGGTTATTTGCCTAAGGTGGTGTCATCATTTCACCTTAATCAAGATATTCCAGCCTTCATCTCTTGTGAATTGTCCTCCAAAGAACGGTCTTTGGAGGTGGTACGGGCTCTCTGCATATACTATATGTGGAGAGAACTGCCTCTGTTAGGAGGTCAGATACCCTTTTTGTACTGTTTGGTTTCCACAAACGTGGCTGGCCTGCGAATAAGCAAACCTTGGCCAGATGGATTAGAATGGTGATTGCACAAGCTTATGCAGAGGCTGGTCTTCCAGCTCCTGCTGCTATTACAGCCCATTCTACTCGGTCTGTTTGACCTTCTTGGGCCCGCCGGGGTGCGCCCAAAGGACAATTGTGCTAGGCAGCTACGTGGTCCTCTGAACACGTTCATTAGGTTTTATGCCTTTGATACTTCCACCTCCCAGGATGCTTCCTTTGGATGCCAGGTTCTCATACCCGCTAAGGTGCATCCCCTCCCTTGAGGAACTGCTTTAGGACATCCCCGATGTATTCCCTGTGGAACATTTATGGTAGACTTACCATTGTTAAATCTCTTTCTGCGAGGTACACTGGGTTCCACAGGGCGCCCACCCTGACGCACTAGCTTCTATGGGTTTGTATGTCATTAGCCGCTGGTCCTTTCTCCTGTCATGAGAATGTGGTTCTATGTGACTAATATCTGCCTTATCTTTTACCTGCTCTTGCATTGGACTAGTTAACAAAACTGAGCTCACAGTGCCTGGAGGCAGGGTTATAGAGGAGGCCCCAATGCATCCTGGGACAGCTAAAGCTTTAACATGTTGGTGCCTGGATCAAGATCCATCTCTACACCCCGATGTATTCCCTGTGGAACCCAGTGTACCTCGCAGAAAGAGATTTAACAATGGTAAGTCTACCATAAATCTCCTTTTTTCTGTACCATTCCCCAGATTTGTGCCTCGAGACAATCCTGTCTCGAAGGTCTACAGACAATTCCTTTGACTTCATGATTGGTTTGTGCTCAGACATGCACTGTCAAGTGTGGGACCTTATATAGACAGGTGCGTGCCTTTCCAAATCATGTCCAATCAACTGAATTTACCACAGGTGGACTCCAATTAAGCTGTAGGAACATCTCAAGGATGATCAGTGGAAACAGGATGCACCTGAGCTAAATTTTGAGCTTCATGGCAAAGACTGTGAATACTTATGTACATGTGATTTCTTAGTGTTTTATTTTTAATACATTTGCAAAAATCTCAAAACTCTTCATGTTGTCATTATGTCATTATTGTGTGTAGAATTTTGAGGGAAAAAATTAATTTATTTCATTTTGGAATAAGGCTGAAACATAACAAGATGTGGAAAAAGTAAAGTGCTGTGAAAACTTTCCGGGTGCACTGTAAATGTTACTACTTAATTAAGATAGTGTATTTTTTTTCTACTAATATACTGTTTCTTGGAAAACATTTTATATATATGTTAGGGGTGTGCACCAGCCAATTTTCGTGTTTTGTGTTTTGGATATGGATCTTTCTTCGTGTTTTGGACCCTTGCGGGTTTTGGTTTTGGATCTGTATTTTTTTGGAAAAAAGCATAAAAACAGCTAAAATTACAGAATGTGGGATTTTTTTTGTTCCTATGCTATTATTAACCTCAGTAACATTCGTTTCCAGTCTATTCTGAACACCTCACAATATTGTTTTTAGGCCAAAAGGTTGCACTGAGGTAGCTGGATGATTATGCTAAGCAACACAAGTGGGCGGTACAAACACGTGGCCCATCTAGGAGTGGCACTGCAGTGGCAGACAGGATGGCAGTTTGAAAAACTAAGCCATAAAGTTCATAATGCAAAGAAGAAAAAGAGGTGCAAGATGGAATTGTCCTCCCACCCACCCACCCTTATGTTGTATAAACAGGACACGCACAACAACAAACCAATTAATTTCAGCGCCAGGGTCTACCACACGACTGTGGCTGAATATTTGGTTCATTTGGACCCCCACAAAACAAGCTGGCAATGCTCCAAAGAGCGTATAATTCAAAGAAAAGAGGTAAAAGCTGGAATTGTCATTGGGCCCTCCCACCCTCATGTTGTATAAACAGGACACACACACTTTAACAAACCAATCATTTCAGCGCCAGGGTCTGTCACACGACTGTGGCTGAAATGATTTTTTCGTTTGGGTGCCCACAAAACAAGCTGGCAATTAATCTGTCCCTGCACAAACTGGCTCTACGGAGGCAAGATGTCGTCCTCATCCTCATCAACCGATTCCTCACCCCTTCAGTATTGTGTACATTCTCATCCTCACAGAGTATTAATTCGTCCCCACTGGAATCTACCACCACATGTCCCTCTGTACTTTCTGGAGGCTGGTCTTCCCGGAAGAATTGATCATTCATTTTGATGAACACCATCTTCTCCACATTGTGTGGAAGTAACCTCTTACGCTTATCGCTAACAAGGTTACCGGCTGCACTAAAAACTCTTTCAGAGTACACACTGGAGGGGGGGCAACTTAGGTAAAATAGAGCCAGTTTGTACAGGGGCCTCCAAATTGCCTCTTTTTCCTGACAGTACAGGTACGGACTGTCTGACATGTCTACTTGGATGCTGTCACCGATGTAATCCTCCACCATTCTTTCAATGGTGACAGCATCATATTCAGTGACAGTAGACATGTCAGAAATTGTTGGCAGGTCCTTCAGTCCGGACCAGATGTCCAAAGTTGGTCCTGCCTGCCCTGCATCATCGCCAGCGGGTTGGTTAGGAATCGGATATCTAAGTTGCTTCCTGGCAGCCCCAGTTGCGGGAGAAAATGAAGAAGGCGCTGTTGCCGTGTCACGTTCCGCTTCAGCTGACAGTGTTTTCACCAGCAGGTCTTTGCACCTCTGCGGGCTTGTGTCCGCTGGAAAAAGAGATACCACGTAGGCTTTAAACCTAGGATTGAGCACGGTTGCCAAAAATTAGTGCTCTGATTTCAACAGATTGATCACCCTCGGATCCTGGCAAAGCGAATGAAGGCTTCATCCACAAGTCCCACAAACTGAGTGGAATCGCTCTGTCTTAGCTCCTCCTTCACTTTCTCCAGCTGTTTAGGCAAAAGCCTGATGAGGGGAATGACCTGACTCAAGCTGGCAGTGCCTGAACTGACTTCACATGTGGCAAGTTCGAAGGGTTGGAGAACCTTGCATAACACGGAAATCAATCTCCACTGCACTTGAGTCAGGTGCATACCCCCTCCTTTGCCTATGTCATAGGTGGATGTCTAGGCTTGAATGGCCTTTTGCTGCTCCTCCATCCTCTGAAGCATATAGAGGGTTGAGTTCCACTGCGTTACAACCTCTTGCTTCAGGTGATGGAAGGGCAGGTTCAAGAGCCTTTGCTGGCGCTCCAGTCTTCGGCATGCAGTCACTGAATGGCGAAAGTGTCCCAACATTTTTCGGGCCACCGAAAGCGTCTCCTGCACGGCCCTGCCGTTTCTCAAAAAATGCTGCACACCAAATTTATTGTGTGAGCAAATCATGGGACATGCTGGAATTTGCCCTGATTTAATGCCCGCACAATATTGATGGCGTTGTCTGATATCGCAAATCCCCAGGAGAGTCTAAGTGAGGTAAGCAATTGGGCGCTGATTTTCATCAGTTTCTCTAAGTGGTTGTCGGCGGTGTGCCTCTTACTGAAACCAATGATACACAGCATAACCTGCCTTCGAACGAGCTGGCGTTTCTAAGATGCTGCTACTGGTGCCGCTGCTGTTGTTGCTGCGCAAGGCGATACATCTACCCAGTGGGCTGTCACAGTCATATAGTCCTTAGTCTGCCCTGTTCCACTTGTCCACATGGTTAAGTCGACAGTGGGTACAACCGCATTGTTTAGGACACTAAGGACACTTTTCTGACGTCTCTGTACATATTCGGTATTGCCTGCCTAGTGTAGTGGAATCTAGAGAGGATTTGGTACCGGGAACACACTACCTCTATCAATTGTCTCAATCCCACTGCCCTAATGGAAGATACCGGACGCACATCTAACACCAACATAGCTGTCAAGGCCTCAGTTATCCGCTTTGCAACAGGATGGCTGCTGTCGTACTTCATCCTCCTTGCAAAGGACTGTTGGACGGTCAATTGCTTAGTGAAAGAAGTAGTGGTGTTCCAACTTCATCTCCGGGATGATGAACGACTCCCAGCAGCAACAGCAGCAGCGGCAGCAGTAGGCTCAGAAATGCATGATTCTCCGAAGGAATTCCGAATAGGAGGTGAGTCAGTCATTCCAGTGACATGGCCTGCAAGACTACTTCCGATCCTGATTGAGGAGGAAATTGATGAGGAGGGAGTTGCTGGTGTGGTTTGCAGGCGCTTGGATACAACAGGACAAAGGGATTTAGGTGTCCCTGGACTGCTTACGGTCTTAGCCACAGTTTCTGACCTCGACAGTGACTTTTTATGAACGCGCTGCAGGTGACGTATAGGGGAGGATGTTTCTACAGTAGGTGGTTAACGTCCTTACCCCTACTTATTACACCTTTACATAAGGTACATATGGCAAGACAGTAGTTGTCCGTGTTTGGATAGAAATAATTCCAGACCGAAGAAGTGGATTTTTTTGTCTTCTGCCCAGACATGATGATGGGCTGTATTTATCCTACGGACAACAACTGTCTCCCCCAGTGCCTGATTTAAACAAACCACATCACCATCAGAATCTACCTCGTCGACTTCCTCCTCCGCACCAGCTACACCCATATCCTCATCCTGGTGTACTTCAACAGTGACATCTTCAATTTGAATAACAGAAACTGGACTGTGGGTGCTCCTTCCAGCATTTGCAGAGGGCGTGCAAATGGTGGAAGGAGCCACCTCTTACCGTCCAGTGGTGGGATGGTCAGGCATCACAACCGCCAACACATTTGGACTCTCCTTGGGCTTGGGGATTTGTGATACCATCTTAGAACGCAGTTCTTTGCTGTGCTTTTGCCAGCTTAACTCTTTTCATTTTTCTAGCGGGAGGATGTCATGTGAAGCTGAACCTCTAGTCATGAACATAGGTCAGGGCCTCAGCCGTTCCTTGCCACTCCGTGTTGTAAATGGCATATTAGCAAGTTTACGTTTCTCCTCAGACGATTTAAATTTATTGTTTTGGATCATTTTACTGAACTTTGGCTTTTTGTATTTTACATGCCCTCTACTATGACATTGGGCATTGGCCTTGGCAGACGACGTTGATGGCATTTCATCGTCAATGTTATGACTAGTGGCAGCAGCTTTGGCACTAGGAGGAAATGGTTCTTTAACTTTCCCTATTTTATCCTCCAAATTTTTGTTCTCCATTATTTTTATGGAGTTATATAAAACAATGGGGGTAATTCTGAGTTGATCGCAGCAGGAATTTTGTTAGCAGTTGGGCAAAACCATGTGCACTGCAGGGGAGGCAGATATAACATGTGCAGAGAGAGTTAGATTTGGGTGTGGTGTGTTCAATCTGCAATCTAAATTGCAGTGTAAAAATAAAGCAGTCAGTATTTACCCTGCACAGAAACAAAATAACCCACCAAAATCTAAATCTCTCTGCACATGTTATATCTGCCTCCCCTGCAGTGCACATGGTTTTGCCCAACTGCTAACAAAGTTCCTGCTGCAATCAACTCAGAATTACCCCCAATATGCGGCACAGGAGAGCGTACCCCTAAACCACACACACATGGCAAAGCCTGTATAAAATTTTTGGATAATAACCCTTTTATTTGGAATTATTATAATAATATGCAGCATAGGAGAGCGAACCCCTATACCACGCAGGGCAAACCCTGTAAAAATTATTTGGATTAAATATTAATAACCCCTTTATTTGGAGTAAATAACATACAGCACAGGACAGCACCACTGGACTTATACAGCTGTACTGCTGGACTTATTCGGCTGTACTGCTGGACTGGACTTATACAGCAGCACCACTGGACTTATGGCAGCACAGGACACCACAACTGGACTGATGCAGCACAAGACACCACCACTGGACTGATGCAGCACAAGACACCACCACTGGACTGATGCAGCACAAGACACCACCACTGGACTGATGCAGCACAAGACAGCACCACTGAACTGGAGTTATACAGCAGCACCACTGGACTTATGGCAGCCCAGGACACCACCACTGTGACTGGACTGATGCAGCACAAGAAACCATCACTGGACTGATGCAGCACAAGACAGCACCACTGGAATGATACAAAAGAGCAGGTCACCACCCTCCACGCGCCACGCCACTTTCCCGCACAGACACTGAGGAGACACATTCTCTCGCTACACTCTCCAGGAGTGAAGTGAAGCTGGCGGGGCGGGAGGCGTGAAATATACAAAGTCCGGATCTCGCGAGAATCCGACACCAGGATGATGACGTTTTGCCTCGTTCTGGGAACCGAGTCTGGCAGGAAACCTGAGCCGGATTCGGTTCCCGACTCGGATCGGGGGTGTTCTGTGGGGCTCATCCCTAATAGATATATAGATATCTATCATATGTCTTAAAATCATATATGTCTTAAATGCTCTTAGAGTAATTGGTCTTAGCTGAATGTATGGCCGTGATGCACAGTGGTGCAGAGAGGAGGGGAAGCGGTACTAATTGTCTGAGCCTGATGATTGGGTTGGGGGCCACTGCAACCTTATCCTCCACCCCATCCCCTCTTACCTGGCAGCAGCAGCTGTCCTCAGCCCAGCACACGCTGCTGTCTATGGAGCTGCAGTGTGTCCAGGAAGACTGTTACTACTGAGCAGCAGCAGTCTCCTCTGCCTGTGCAAGTAGTGATCACACAGGGACCAGCACGGAGCTCCACAATGGCACTTAAAGTACTGTTTTTTCTGTATTTTTTCTAATTGGATTGACCGTGCTTCCTGCATATAGGCCACACCCCCAGAAAAGTACCTAGACCTGGCCAGGCTCTCTACATCCCTGGTGATGCAGTCCATTGACTAAATTCCGTAACTGGCTCACGTGGTGCTCTTAGAAAGGCAGTGTGCAGTAACGGCATGTCAATGGAAATGCACGCTATGAGGAGTTGTCAGGAAGTGTAAACATGCCGGTTTCCAGGCGTATCTTAAACAACAAACACAGGGCTGTTGCGGTGTGCCTGGATAACGATGACAGGCATCAAACCAAGCATACAGATATGGTGCCATTGTGCACCCCATCCAGGAGCATGTCAGGTGGGGGACGTAATCAGTGCAATTGCTACTCCTCCTCCACCCCCCCCCGCCGCACAATCAGAGGAGGCCGCTGCTGCTGCTTTGCTGGCAGCAGCCTCCCCACACTCATTGCGGCCCTGGGGTCACATAAAAGGGAGCTGATGTGTGTATGTGTTGGGGGGAAGGGGGAGTGAGTGGTGGACCCGGGCTCCCCCGAGTCCCCCCATCAGTCCTGGGTAATTAGTACCCACTCACCCTCCTCGGCGCCACAGTGGGGGAGCAATTAATACCAACTTGTGTTCAGCGCTGTGTAAAAGCCCCCGGGATTGCTTATTACCTATATAATATTTGTACACTTTATTTATTATTTATTACCAGTTATTTATATAACGCACACATATTCCGCAGCGCTTTACAGAGAATGTTTGCCCATTCACATCAGTCCCTGCCCCAGTGGAGCTTACAATCTATATTCCCTATCACATGTACACACACATTCACGCCAGGGTTAATTTTAGTTGGGAGCCAATTAACCTACCAGTATATTTTTGGAATGTGGGAGGAAACCGGAGTACCCGGAGGAAACCCACGCAAGTACGGGGAGAATATACAAACTCCACACAGTTAGGGCCATGGTGGGAATCGAACCCATGACCTCAGTGCTGTGATAATGTTATCTACATTATTTTATGAGAGCATATAAATGTCTCATCTCAAACGCACCTGCATAGCCCAAATGATGCCATTCTAACTGTGCCCTTCCTAAGAGGATGTTTCAAATTGGACTTATTTGCCGGGATGAAAAAAATCTCTGGTTATTCAGTTTTGCAGTGATGCCATCTTCACATCTTGAAGTAGTACAGTAACATCTCACCCGTTAGAAAGAAATCAAATTTTTGCATTTTGAAACAGTGTAAGACACATTACTACAGCGTACAGCTACAGTACTTCACATTTATCAAGGAACCCCCTGATCCATGTAGCTCCCCCCATCAGGAGAATAAAGAAATGGTACCCTCATAGGAGCTGTCATCTTGGCATGCTAAGTTATGCATTTACCCATGAAAGTTGGTGTAATGGCACAGAATAATAGCTCATTACAAAAGAAAGAAAAAAAACTGAGGGTTGTGGACGTACAATTTTTTCTGGTTCATTAATAAAACTTAATGTGTCTGATGACACATACTGTACACACAAATACATGTATAGATGCCTACAGTATGATAACAAGTATTTGTAAGTGTAATTTATTTAATGTTTGACACAAATGATTGGGTTGGTATGAAAACATGACTATAGCTTCTCAGTACTGTTCCATCAGAGACAGAAATGCAACTAAACAACTGGAAAATCCTATAGAAAAGAAGGCTAAGGTTGCTACTCACCTCTGTTATGTGCGCCGGTGGCCACTAGAGGCCGCCACACTGACCAAATGACTCACAGCTAAAAATGAAAGTGATACTGTAGGGAGATGTTACAGACTCCTCCTACCCTGCTGCTCCTAATATTAATAATGCTGATTTCACTGTTTCACATTTGCTGCATACGGAGAGAGGAGACTGGGGAGAGACAGAGTATGGGTAGGGGCAGATAGGGATTGGGGGAGAAAGAGAGAGGTTGAAAGGATTGGGGCAGATAGGGACTGGGGAGAGAGTAGAGTGGTAGGGGTAGATAGGGACAGTAGAGAGAGAGTCAAGCTCTTTGGAGCTGCCAACGGCCACTGGAGGGCAACCGATGAAGTTCTGTCCAGAACACAGACAAGGATACACCCCCCCCCCCATGTACACTTGACCCCCCAACATATACTGCCCCTATATACACAGCACACCCATCCTCTTCCATATTCTACACCCCTCACCCTATACTGCCTTTATATATACACTGCACCCCAAACCCCTCCATATAGTGCCCCCTATATACAGGGCACCCCCTCCCCTATACTGCTCCCACCATATACCGCATACTCTGCACCCCATTGTCCATATACTATGCTGCAACGCCAGGTTTCTTGCCATCCCGGGACTAAGCAACAAGAAGCAGTAGTAACCAGGAAACGGATGCAGGAACCACCAGACTGTCCCGCAGTGCTCAGAGCGGAGGCACTGGGACACGTGTGCCCACTTACCAGCGGAGTGAGAAGGTGAATCAGTCTGGCAGGAAGGAGTGAAACCCTGTGTGGGGTGAGCTGTGCGGTGACCGGGAGGAGAAAGGGTCGATCCTGGAGCTGCAGATGATGTAAGTAAGGAGGAGGCAGATAACCGGCTCAGCTGCTTTATATACACTGAGCGCGGGTGGAGGGGCAGGGTCCTGTGCTCGGCCTTCCCACACCGAGCTTTGTATACAAAAAATGTTGGAAGTTGATATATTGTGCGTATACATATATGAATAGTTTCCACGGTTATCAATGGTCCAATTGTTTTGTTCAGGACAAAAAAACCTCAAACCACAATTATTCTTTGATGAAAGTGATGTATATGGGCCTGATTTAGAGGTGGATGCTGATGCATCTGCAAGAGTGGTTGCCATGGGATAACATACAAATGCTAATGTCAGCCCTCCTCCCCTTGTGCACCAGTGTGTGACGGACAGTACAAATGCTAAAAATGCCCATTTTCATTGTCCATGGACAGAGCAAGTGCAGGGTCAGACTGGCCCACAGGGGAACAGGGGAAACCACTAGTGGGCCCCACTGCCTGTGGGCCCTCCTCCTACTTTGGGGATCAGGTTCCAAACTGTATCCAGGTACACTTGAGTTATGCATTATACATATGTTGCATTGCACTTCACAAGAATATGGTTTATTATATATTTATCAAGGGCCACAGAATATGTACTCTGTAATGGTTAGCCAAACCTCTGTGGTGGCTGGCCACGCCCCAGTGGAGCCTGGCCACACCCTTAAGTAAGGGCCCCTACAACAGCATTCCCCCGGTGGGCCCTTCATGCCCCAGTCCGACACTGAGCAAGTGTGTCGGGGGTTCTGAGGACTCCACGATTGGCGCTGCATTGTTAGACCCATCTACATTTGTGACCCTATGGGCTGCTCAGTGGTTTCAGCTCAAATTCGCCTAAGCATGACCTCTGTGGCTGTGGATCTGCGTTTGGGAATGCAGCCGTTTTTCATTGACACGCCTGTGACACTCTCATAACAAGTCTATGAGACAGCTTTTTCATTATTTCTGTCTTCATTAAAAAAATAGGATTTTAATACCTACCGGTAAATCCTTTTCTCTTAGTCCATAGAGGATGCTGGGGATGCTTCAAGAACCATGGGGGGGGTATAGACGGGATCCGCAAGAGACATGGGCACACTATAAGACTTTGAATGGGTGTGAACTGGCTCCTCCCTCTATGCCCCTCCTCCAGACTCCAGTTATAGGAACTGTGCCCAGGGAGACGGACATTTCGAGGAAAGAATTTATTTAATTATTTTAAACTAAGGTGAGATACATACCAGCTCACACCTCCAACACGCCGAACAACATGGCATTCAACAAACAAAGCATGCAACGGCATGACCCACAACAGTCACAGACTGACTGAACTCGCAACATGAGCGTAACTAAAACCAAACTGCAGATACAGCTTGCACTGGAACGGGCGCCCAGCATCCTCTACGGACTAAGAGAAAAGGATTTACCGGTAGGTATTAAAATCCTATTTTCTCATACGTTTTAGAGGATGCTGGGGATGCTTCAAGAACCATGGGATTTATACCACAGCTCTAGAACGGGCGGGAGAGTGCGGATGACTCTGCAGCACCGATTGACCAAACAAGAGGTCCTCCTCAGCCAGGGTATCAAACTTGTAAAACTTTGCAAAGGTGTTTGAACCCGACCAAGTAGCAGCTCGGCAAAGCTGTAATGCCGAGACTCCCCGGGCAGCCGCCCAAGAAGAGCCCACCTTTCTGGTAGAATGGGTTTTCACCGATTTCGGTAACGGCAATCCTTGCGTAGAATGAGCCTGTTGAATCGTATTACAGATCCAGCGCGCAATAGTCTGCTTGGAAGAAGGAGCCCCAATCTTATTGGGAGCCCAGAGGACAAACAGAGACTCAGTTTTCCTAATCTGCGCCATTCTGGCGACATAGATTTTCAAAGCTCTAACCACATAGAGAGATTTCGATTCCGCCAAGGCCACTGGCACCACAATAGGCTGGTTTACGTGAAATGATGAAACCACTTTTGGCAGAAATTGTTGACGAGTTCTCAACTCCGCTCTATCAGCATGGAAAATCAAATAGGGGCTTTTGTGAGACAAAGGCGCCAACTCAGACACTCGCCTTGCAGACGCCAAGGCCAACAACATGACCATTTTCCAAGTAAGGAATTTTAACTCAACCTTGCGCAAAGGTTCAAACCAATGCGATTGCAAGAATTGCAACACCACATTAAGAGCCCATGGTGCCACAGGAGGCACAAATGGAGGTTGTATGTGCAGCATGCCTTTTACGAAGGTCTGAACTTCTGGAAGAGAAGACAATTTTTTCTAAAAAAAAGATCGACAAGGTCGAAATCTATACTTTAATAGAGCCTATCTTTAGGCCCGCATCCACACCTGCTTGTAGGAAATGGAGCAAACGCCCCAGGTGAAATTCTTCCATAGAAGCCTTCTTGGATTCACACTAAGACACATATTTTCTCCAAATACGGTGGTAATGCTTCGCCGTTACTTCTTTTCTAGCCTGAAGAAGTGTGGGAATGATTTCACTGGGAATACCCTTTCGGGCTAGAATTTGGAGTTCAACTGCCACGCCGTCAAGCGCAGCTGCGGTAAGTCCTGATACACGCACGGCCCCTGTTGTAATAGGTTCTCCTGAAGAGGAAGAGGCCAGGGATCTTCCATGAGCAACTCCTGAAGATCTGGATACCAGGCCCTTTTTGTCCAATCCGGAACAATGAGGATCGCCTGAACCCCTGTTCTTCTTATAATTTTTATCACCTTTGGAATGAGTGGAAGTGGAGGGAACACATATATCGACGGAAACACCCACGGTGTCACTAGGGCGTCCACCGCTATCGTTTGAGGGTCCCTTGACCTGGAACAATATCTCTGAAGTTTCTTGTTGAGGCGGGATACCATCATGTCTACTTGAGGAACTCCCCAACGACTTGTCACTTCTGCAAAGACCTCTTGATGAAGACCCCACTCTCCTGGATGGAGATCGTGTCTGCTGAGGAAGTCTGCTTCCCAGATGTACACTCCTGGAATGAAGACTGCTGACAGAGCGCTGGCATGTCTTTCCGCCCAGTGAAGAATCTTCGTGGCCTCGGCCATTGCCGCTCTGCTCCTCATTTCGCCCTGGCGGTTTATGTACGCCACCGCTGTCATGTTGTCTGACTGAATCAAGACAGGCAGACCTCGAAGAAGATGTTCTGCTTGCAGTATGCCATTGTAAATGACCCTTAATTCCAGAATGTTTATGTGTAGACAAGCTTCCTGGTTTGACCACTTTCCCTGAAAGTTTCTTCCCTGTGACTGCTCCCCAGCCTCGGAGGCTTGCATCTGTGGTCACCAGGATCCAATCCTGAATCCCGAACCGGCGTCTCTCCAGAAGGTGAGAACTGTGCAGCCACCACAAAAGGGAGATTCTGAACCTGGGAGATAGAATTATTTTCCAGTGCATGTCCAGGTGAGACCCGGACCACTGGTCCAACAGGTTTCACTGAAACACCCTAGCATGGAACCTGCCATATGGAAGGGCCTCGTAGGCCGCCACCATCTTCCCCAGCAACCGAGTGCATTGAAGAACTGACACCTTTGCTGGTTTCAGAATCTGTTTTACCATGTTCTGTATTTCCAGAGCTTTTTCCACTGGAAGAAAAACGCTCTGCAATTCTGTATCCAGAATCATACCCAGGAACGACAGCCGTGTCGTCGGATCCAACTGTGATTTGGGCAAATTTAGGAGCCAACCATATTGTTGCAGAATCGTCAGTGAAAGGGCAACATTCTTCAGAAATTGCTCCTTGGACCTCGCCTTTATGAGGAGATCGTCCAAGTACAGGATAATTGTGATTCCCTGCTTGCGTAGGAGAACCATAATTTCCGCCATTACTTTGGTGAAAATCCTCGGAGCCGTGGACAGACCAAACGGCAACGTCTGAAATTGGTAATGACAATCCTGCACAGCAAATCTCAGGTAAGCCTGATGTGGAGGATATATGGGGACATGCAAGTAGGCATCTTTTATGTCGACCGACACCATAAAATCCCCCTCTTCCAGACTGGAGATCACTGCTCAGAGAGATTCCATCTTGAATTTGAATATTTTTAGAAAGAAATTGAGGGATTTTAAGTTCAGAATCGGCCTGACTGAGCCATCCGGCTTCGGGACCACGAACAGGCTCGAATAAAAGCCTTCACCCTGTTGTGACGGGGGCACTGTGACAATTACTTGATTTTGACACAACATTAGTATCGCAGCTGGCAAGGCCGATTTGAAAAATCGGTGAGGGGGCACGTCTTGAAACTGTAACCTGTATACTTGGGTTACTATTTCTATTATCCAAGGATCCACGTCCGAGTGCACCTAGAGCTGACTGAAGAGTTGGAGATGTGCCCAAACCGGTGCGGACTCCCGCAGAGGAGCCCCAGCGTCATGCTGTGGATTTGGCAGAAGCCAGAGAGGACTTCTGCTTTTGGGAACTTGCCACAGCCTGTGATCTTTTTCCCCATCCTCTTCCACTCGCAGCAAGGAAGCAGGACCCAAGTCCTTTTTTGAATTTATTGGGCCGAAAGGACTGCATCTGATAGTGAGGCGATTTCTTCTGTTGTGCAGGAACATAAGGCAAAAATGAAGACTTACCCGCGGTAGCCGTAGACACCAGGTCAGTGAGGCCGTCACCAAACAAGACCCTATCGTTAAACAGTAGAGACTCCATCGCCTTCTTAGAGTCAGCGTCAGCATTCCATTGATGAATCCACAATGCTCTCCTCGCTGAGACTGCCATGGCATTGGCCCTTGATCCCAAAAGGCCAATATCCTTTACAGCTTCTTTTAAATATGCTGCAGCGTCCCTGATGTGACTCAGAGTCAAAAGCACACTATCCCTGTCTAGGGTATCTACCTCAGATGACAAGTTATCTGCCCACTTTTCAATAGCGCTACTCATCCATGCCGAAGCAACGGCAGGCCTGAGTAGTGACATAAATGGATTGTAGGGTATTTTCCTGCTTACGATCCGCAGGATCTTTTAGGGCTGCCATGTCAGGGGACGGAAGCGCCACCTTTTTGGATTGACGCGATAAAGCTTTGTCTACCGTGGGGATTGACTCCCACCTTTCCCTGTCCCCAGAGGGGAACGGATATGCCACTGGAATTCTTTTGGGAACCTGTATCTTCTTGTCAGGATTTTCCCAAGCCTTTTCAAAAAGTGCGTTCAGTTCATGAGAGGGAGGAAACGTTACCTCAGGCTTCTTTCCTTTAAACATACAGACCCTCGTCTTAGGTAGCGCAGGGTCCTCCGTGATATGTAATACGTCTTTTATCACCACAATCATGTACTGAATACTCTTAGTCAGTTTTGGATGTAATCTGGCATCACTATAGTCGACACTGAGGAATCAGAGTCCGTGTCGGTATCTGTATCTGCTATCTGGGTAAATGCATGTTTCTGTGACCCCGAAGGGGTCTGGGCTTGTGACAAAGCATCCTCCATGGATTTCCTCCATGTCTGGTTCTTAAGGTGTGTAGACATGGTGAGATCTTTTCTTCCGATTCTGACTATATAGTCAGAATCGGAAGAAAAGATAGTGCAGATCGCAAGGTGACAGTCACCTTGCGATCCCGATCCGATGCGCGGCCCGGCGTGGTCGGCGTCGGCAGAAAAAATAGACTGTGCAGGCAAGTCAATCTTGACTATCTCTATAGAAGAGATAGTCAAGATTGACACTTAGCCAAAATCGCACAGTACCAGGATCGCAAGCACACTCATTATGTGCTTGCGATACTGGCTAAGTGCCGACCCGGCCCCCCGTCGCACAGTGAGAATCGGTTAAGTCCGAATCTCACCGTGTGTACACACCCTTAGACTCAGATTTATCAACTCTGTCAACCTAGTCACATTTGCGTTTAAAACACTCAACATATTCACCCAATCATTCGTCGGCGGTGGCGACACGGTCACTCTCACAATATTTTCTGACCCCACTCCAGCCTCTTCCTGGGAAGAGCATTCAGCCTAAGACATGTCGACACACATGTACCGACACCCACAACCACACTGGGGATATAGGAGACAGACCCACAACAGAGCCTGTAAGAGAGACACAGAGGGAGCTCTGCCAGCTCACACCCAGCGCCTATCCCGGTACTGAAGCAAGTAAAAAGATTGCCCAGACCTGTTAGCCCTTTCTATACATATAATTTAGCACCAAATCACTTGTCCCCCCCCCCCGTTTTGCACCCTGTTACTTGTACAGCAGTGTGGAGGTCAAGGCCAGCGTCTCTGTAGCTCCTGTGAAGAGAAAATGGCACTGGTCAGAGCTGTGTGGGCTAAGCCCCGCCCACTACATGGCGCGTTTCAGTCCCGCTTAAATTTATCTTTATACTGGCGGGGGTACCTTAACTAGTGCCTAGGCACTGTTATCACTTATGCCAGTGGCGTTTGTGGTGTTCATGCTGCCCAGGGCGCTACCCCTGCGCCCTGCAGTGCCGAGTTATGTGTGGGAGCATGGCGCGCAGCGCGGCCGCTGCGCGATACCTCAAACGCATCTTCTGCCGCCACTGAAGTCTTCTGATCTTCTCATACTCATCCGGCTTCTGTCTTCTGGCTTTGTGAGGGGGGTGACGGCTCTGGGAACAAGCAGCTAGGCTTGAACTCAGAAGAAGTAGGTCTGCCCCTCACTCCCACGATGCAGGGAGCCTGTTGCCAGCAGGTCTCCCTGAAAATAATAAACCTAATAAAAGTCTTTTTCTGAGAAACTCTGGAGAGCTCCTCAGTGTGTGTCCAGTCTCACTGGGCACAGAATCTAACTAGAGTCTGAAGGAGGGGCATAGAGGGAGGAGCCGGTTCACACCCATTCAAAGTCTTATAGTGTGCACATGTCTCCTGTGGATCCCGTCTATATTCCCCCCCCCCCCCCCCCTCCATGGTTCTTGAATCATCCCCAGCATCCTCTAGGACGTATGAGAAATATATGCCTTCTAAATACTTACCTGACATCATTTTTTTCTTATAAAAATGCAGCAATAACTATTCATATATGGAGTGCAATATATATATTTTATTTATATACCAGAGGGCCCAGTGGCGTAACATGTGAGTGGTGAGCCCAGGTGCAAAAATGTAATTTGGGCCCCTCCTCCTCCAGCCCAACCCAAGTTTACAATATGCAATACAGCAGTGGATGACAGTGAGAGGCAGGTGGGGGCAGAGGGTGACAAGTTCCCAATATGCAATACGGCAGTGGATGACAGTGAGAGGCAGAGGGTGACAAGTTCACAATATGCAATACGGCAGTGGATGACAGGGAGAGGCAGATGAGGGCAGAGGGTGACAAGGTGACAGCAGAAATCAGGGGAGGCATAGGGAGGTAGGGGTACAGGGGAGTGTGGTGTGGAGAACAGGGGACATGCACCTGGGTGCACTGGCGTGCGCAGCACATTTTATTAGGGGGTGCACCGTTGTAGGGGTGTGTCTAGCACCGCCTTTTGGGCGTGTCTAGCACCATCTATTGATGGTCAACGCATATAAAATATCCCCCTTTGTACCAATCCTAATAAAGCAGATACATTGTCAGTGGCTGGCGTTGGCATAGCATAGAAGGAGAGAGGTGGGCATGTGGCGGGTGGGCATGCGAGCAGCATGACGTAATAACGTCACATCACACTGTTTTTGTACATGGAGGTGGCTGTGAATTTTAAAGCCGGTGTCAGTGGCACCCTTGATTAACCCAGGCGTCCGGTCGGTAATGCAGTCCTGACAGGGTGCAGCGCAGAGGGGACAGTAATCAGCCTGCTCGGCGATCGCTGCATCAGGCATGCGAGATCGGTGTGCCAGACATTAGGGGGTGCATGTGCGCACCAGGCATACCCCCTGCGCACACCTATGCCTGGGTGGGAGCAAGAACACAGAAGCCTCTGCTCTGGGCCCCAGCCCCTTATGCTTTCCTCAGTTTGGCACTCGGTCAGGCAGATGGTACCAGTTACACCAGTTGTGAGATGCCTTTAAATCACCGACAGCAGTGAATCAGAAATTTTTTTACAGCTGTCTGTTAATTAGAGGCAGTAAGTGGCTGTGATCATCAGCGCTGATAGGTGGCAGGATTCCTTTATCAGTCTGGCACACACAAGGCAAGGGACAGGTCCCCCAGGCAAGGGGGCCCATCCTGTTCTCTGCACTGTGCATTCATCTGACATTTCTCATAGTGGCAGTGGCGGAACTAGCGAGCGGTGGGCCCAGGTGCGACAAAATGCTTTGCCCCCCCCCCCCCGTCCATCCCATCCAAGTCCACCCCCTCACCCCTGGAGAGGATCTGGTGAGGGGGACCTGCTCAGGGCCAGAGCAATGGATACCTAGCAACAGTGCCGTAACTAGACATTTTAGCACTGTGTGCAAGAAACGGCATCGGAGCCCCACCCCTGCATGCAAAACAGGGGCAGTGCGCGCCGTAGGCGCGCGCAAAAATACATAGTGGCATGGCTTCGAGGGGAAGGGGTGTGGCCACAAAATAATACCAATTCATAAAACGGTGCACAGTAGTCTCCATTATTCAAATTACGCCGCACAGTAGCACCACTACACCAGGTAGAGACCCTTTTACACCTTACGGCGGACAGATTCCTCTTTTTACACATTACGGCAGACAGCGTCCCCTTTTTACACATTACGGCAGACAGCGTCCCCTTTTTACACATAACGGCAGCCAGCGTGCCCTTGTTACACATAGCGGCAGACAGCGTACACTTTTTACACATAGCGGCAGACAGCGTACACTTTTTACACATAACGGCAGACAGCGTCCCCCTTTTTACACATTACGGCAGACAGCGTCCCCTTTTTACACATTACGGCAGACAGCGTGTCCTTGTTACACATTACGGCAGGCAGATTCCCCCTTTTTACACATTGCGTCAGGCAGATTCCCCCTTTTTACACATTGCGGCAGGCAGATTCCCCATTTTTACACATTGCGGCAGGCAATAGAAAGAAAGAAAGAAAGAAAGAAAGAAAGAAAGAAAGAAAGAAAGAAAGGATTATACTTACCCTCTCCGCTGGCTCAGGCTCCTCGGTGCAGCTTCTGACGATTCCCGGGCAGGAGAGAAGGAGGAGGAGGGAGGTGGAGGAGGAAGCCGCAGCAGCGCTGTGTTATTGGTGGAGGCGCTGCTGCTGCTGCCCCTCTGCTTCACTATAGGCTGTTCTCGGAAGACAGCCTATAGTGAAGCAGAGAGGCAGCAGCAGCAGCGCCTCCACCAGTAACAAAGTGCTGCTGCGGCTCCCTCCTCCACCTCTCTCCTCCTCCTTACCCCCGTGCCGCTGCGCTCCTCTACTCTCCAGGTGGCTGTGTGCTGCGGGCAGCGGTTGCCCACAGCACACAGCGGCATGTAATAAGTCAGTTTGACTCATTACATGCTTTGGGCCCCTGGACAGAGGCGGGCACCAGTGCAACGCACTGGTTGCACTGTCGGTAGTTCCGCCTCTGCATAGTGGTCTCTGTGGGGATGGGGGCAGGGGATAACTCATTGTAGGGATGGCCATTGACCATCGATTGTTTGTGGCCGATGTAGAATACTTTTGCTATTGATGGGGGAGAACCAAACGGTTTCCCTCCATCGATGGCATTGCATAACCAAATATTTTTTCTCTTACGTCCTAGGGGATACTGGGAATCCAGTTAGTACCATGGGGTATTGACAGGTCCACTTGGAGCCATGGGCACTATAGAAGTTTGATAACGTGTGCTGGCTCCTCCCTCTATGCCCCCCCTAACAAACTCAGTTTAGAAAATGTGCCCAACGGAGTCGGTCAAATCTCTGGAAGATCACGAAGAGTTTTCTGCATTTATTTTAACAGTTTGTTATTTTCAGACAGAACTGGATGGCACCAGCCTTCCTACTTCGTGGAACTTAGGGGGGTGGGGGACGGCCCAACCCCACTAAGGGTTAATGGTCCCTTTCCCCGCTGACAGGGCGCTAGCTCCTGAGGGAACTATTCGCAAGGCCAACCACGGCGAGCGTACATTCCCGCAGCACGCCACCACCCCTAACAGAGCCAGAAGACAGAAGAGTGGTGAGTACTAAGCCGGCATCCCGGTTAGCGGATCGCCAGTTATTATGGCGTCATCAGGATACAGAGACGCACGGCTTCTAACGGAGCAGACTGAGGGCCTAATTCAGACCTGATCACTGCTGATCAGGCCTGGACTGCGCAAGCGCCAGCGCCGAAGTGTGGCGGTGCATACCAGATGGCCATCTCAGCCCTGCGATCGCCTCTGCCTGATTGATAGGCAGAGGCGGTCGCTGGGCAGGAGGCGGTAGGCCGGTTGCTTTTTAGGGGCGTGGTCCGGGCAACGCAGGCGTTCCCGGACCGTGCGCGCGGGGGGGGGCCACGGTGGCTGCGTGACGTCACACGCAGCCACTGTGACCCGAAGAGCGATGAGTACCTCCCTGCCAGCGCACAGGAGCTGCGCTGGTAGGGAGCTACTCTTCAAGTACGAAAGCATTGCTGCTGTGTGATGCTCTTGTACTTGTGCGGTGGGGTAAGGCCTGACAGGCGGAGCGGACTAGCCCTGCTAAAATTTAGCACATCTACAATCAGGTCTGAATTAGGCCCTGAGTCTCCAGACTTAGTACACAGTTTGTGTAACACAGTACCCAGACTGGCATTGCAGCTTAAAAGGGGACTTACTCCATTTTATGCACTAAGACACAATAAAGCCAGTATAAAGAAGAGCAGCGGGAAGATCGCGCGCCATTGAAGGGGTGGGGCTTCACTATGAGCGGATCCAGCAGCTCACAGACACCATTTTACCCTACTGCAGCTAACACAGACGCTGACTGCAGGGACGCGCAGCTCCTTCGGAGAGCCTCCAGATTACCTCAGTGGTACCAGGGGTCTTAGCAGGGGGGAGCTTTATACTTGTGTACTAAATCCCTAATCTAGGTACTTAGTCTGCGACCCGGCTAAACTTGGCTTTAGCGATAAGGGTGCAGAGTGTGCTGGTTCTATCCTCTCTCTGTGTCTCTCAGGAAGGGCTCTTCGTGGATTAATTGTGCTTTTAACCTTTTCCTGTGTGTGTGCTGTTACTACTGCAGTATGTTAGGCAAAGAGTGTGTATCTACAGAGGGTTCACTAGGGTGTACTCACTGTAGTATTCCTTCTTAGGCTAATGGGTGATTTTCACCATCTCTACTAAATTATCTCGTAATGAGAAGGAGATTCTACTTATGTTATCTATATTCTTGTTTGTGAATGTGGCCTCAAATATGTGGGACGCACAACAAGAAAATTAAAAGTCGTTCCTTGAACATCGCAGAACATTACTAAGAGGCTTGAGTCACATAGTGCCTCTCAGTACTTTCATACTACCCACAATGGCAATCCTCAAAACCTTAGAATTATTGAGGTGGAACATATCCCACTGACAAGTAGAGGGGGTGATAGATATAAGAAACTCTGCCAACAAGAAGCCTATTGGATGTTTAAGATGGGTACAATTTACCCGGGAGGCCTAAATGAGGCTGTTGAACTGAATACTATAATTTAATAAATTATTTTCTTGATGCCATATCCTTCTTCCCTTCCTCTTCCCCTTTTTTTTTCTTTCTACATATTAATTTAGAATTGTAAGATAATCGCCCTAGTTAAAGAATATCTGTTTATGATTATTGAATATACTGCTAATATCTGATCTAGATTCACATTTAATATAGAGTATTGTTACCATCACAATGTACTGCATTTATTATGTGTTTCTATGTTGTTCTATAATGCTGGCCATATAGATCTTCTATCCTTTTCCCTATTTAATATAGGAAGTACTATATATTTCCCTAATGTGATTCTCTTGGTTAAAGTATGGTCTTATTTTGAACTCCCAAACCAATCTTATGTATCACCGCAGTTAGATGCGGTTAGGTGATCCTCCTTTTTACTTATTATACATTGACCACACAGTGCTGGGCCCAGGCAACCGGAGTCCTGGCAGTGAGGGCGGAAGCGCTACGGTAACACCGCCCCCAGCTCTCCTATTCTTAGATGACTGCTGATGGCGGAAGTGACGCTGCATTGAGGGCGGAAGTGATCTCCCCGGCGGCTCCCCCTCGATACAATGAAGAACACTGTTGGAGTCCCGATCACATGATGTGACGAAGGTCACGTGATCGGGTCCCCCGGCATCCTTGCACTATTGGTGGATGTGGTCTGAGCTCCAGCCGCGTGGAATGATGGCGGTCACGTGACCGGGTCTCTGGACACATACCATCCATATGAAAAACCATGTGTCTCCCCAAATCCTGTCCCCATCCAATGAGAGTATATATAGAAGTGTTTCTATTAGAGATGAGCGAGTTCGGTTTCTCTGAATCCGAACCCGCACGAACTTCATGTTTTTTTCACGGGTCCGAGCAGACTCGGATCCTCCCGCCTTGCTCGGTTAACCCGAGCGCGCCCGAACGTCATCATGACGCTGTCGGATTCTCGCGAGACTCGGATTCTATATAAGGAGCCGCGCGTCGCCGCCATTTTCACACGTGCATTGAGATTGATAGGGAGAGGACGTGGCTGGCGTCCTCTCCATTTAGATTAGGGTTGAGAGAGAGAGAGAGAGATTGACCTGAGGCTGTGATACTGTAGAAGAGAGTGCAGAGTTTAGTGACTGACGACCACAGTGACCACCAGACAGTGCAGTTGTTTGTTTTATTTAATATATCCGTTCTCTGCCTGAAAAAAACGATACACACAGTGACTCAGTCACATACCATATCTGTGTGCACTGCTCAGCCCAGTGTGCTGCATCAATGTATATATATATCTGACTGTGCTCAGCTCACACAGCTTATAATTGTGGGGGAGACTGGGGAGCACTGCAGTGCCAGTTATAGGTTATAGCAGGAGCCAGGAGTACATAATATTATATTAAAATTAAACAGTGCACACTTTTGCTGCAGGAGTGCCACTGCCAGTGTGACTAGTGACCAGTGACCTGACCACCAGTATATATAATATTAGTAGTATACTATCTCTTTATCAACCAGTCTATATTAGCAGCAGACACAGTACAGTGCGGTAGTTCACGGCTGTGGCTACCTCTGTGTCGGCACTCGGCAGCCCGTCCATAATTGTATATACCACCTAACCGTGGTTTTTTTTTCTTTCTTTATAGTCATACTAGTTACGAGTATACTATCTCTTTATCAACCAGTCTATATTAGCAGCAGACACAGTACAGTGCGGTAGTTCACGGCTGTGGCTACCTCTGTGTCGGCACTCGGCAGCCCGTCCATAATTGTATATACCACCTAACCGTGGTTTTTTTTTCTTTCTTTATACATACATACTAGTTACGAGTATACTATCTCTTTATCAACCAGTCTATATTAGCAGCAGACACAGTACAGTGCGGTAGTTCACGGCTGTGGCTACCTCTGTGTCGGCACTCGGCAGCCCGTCCATAATTGTATATACCACCTAACCGTGGTTTTTTTTTCTTTCTTTATACATACATACTAGTTACGAGTATACTATCTCTTTATCAACCAGTCTATATATTAGCAGCAGACACAGTACAGTGCGGTAGTTCACGGCTGTGGCTACCTCTGTGTCGGCACTCGGCAGCCCGTCCATAATTGTATATACCACCTAACCGTGGTTTTTTTTTCTTTCTTTATACATACATACTAGTTACGAGTATACTATCTCTTTATCAACCAGTCTATATATTAGCAGCAGACACAGTACAGTGCGGTAGTTCACGGCTGTGGCTACCTCTGTGTCGGCACTCGGCAGCCCGTCCATAATTGTATATACCACCTAACCGTGGTTTTTTTTTTCTTTCTTTATACATACATACTAGTTACGAGTATACTATCTCTTTATCAACCAGTCTATATTAGCAGCAGACACAGTACAGTGCGGTAGTTCACGGCTGTGGCTACCTCTGTGTCGGCACTCGGCAGCCCGTCCATAATTGTATATACCACCTAACCGTGGTTTTTTTTTCTTTCTTTATACATACATACTAGTTACGAGTATACTATCTCTTTATCAACCAGTCTATATATTAGCAGCAGACACAGTACAGTGCGGTAGTTCACGGCTGTGGCTACCTCTGTGTCGGCACTCGGCAGCCCGTCCATAATTGTATATACCACCTAACCGTGGTTTTTTTTTCTTTCTTTATAGTCATACTAGTTACGAGTATACTATCTCTTTATCAACCAGTCTATATTAGCAGCAGACACAGTACAGAGCGGTAGTTCACGGCTGTGGCTACCTCTGTGTCGGCACTCGGCAGCCCGTCCATAATTGTATATACCACCTAACCGTGGTTTTTTTTTCTTTCTTTATACATACATACTAGTTACGAGTATACTATCTCTTTATCAACCAGTCTATATATTAGCAGCGGACACAGTACAGTGCGGTAGTTCACGGCTGTGGCTACCTCTGTGTCGGCACTCGGCAGCCCGTCCATAATTGTATATACCACCTAACCGTGGTTTTTTTTTCTTTCTTTATAGTCATACTAGTTACGAGTATACTATCTCTTTATCAACCAGTCTATATTAGCAGCAGACACAGTACAGTGCGGTAGTTCACGGCTGTGGCTACCTCTGTGTCGGCACTCGGCAGCCCGTCCATAATTGTATATACCACCTAACCGTGGTTTTTTTTTCTTTCTTTATACATACATACTAGTTACGAGTATACTATCTCTTTATCAACCAGTCTATATTAGCAGCAGACACAGTACAGTGCGGTAGTTCACGGCTGTGGCTACCTCTGTGTCGGCACTCGGCAGCCCGTCCATAATTGTATATACCACCTAACCGTGGTTTTTTTTTCTTTCTTTATACATACATACTAGTTACGAGTATACTATCTCTTTATCAACCAGTCTATATATTAGCAGCAGACACAGTACAGTGCGGTAGTTCACGGCTGTGGCTACCTCTGTGTCGGCACTCGGCAGCCCGTCCATAATTGTATATACCACCTAACCGTGGTTTTTTTTTCTTTCTTTATACATACATACTAGTTACGAGTATACTATCTCTTTATCAACCAGTCTATATATTAGCAGCAGACACAGTACAGTGCGGTAGTTCACGGCTGTGGCTACCTCTGTGTCGGCACTCGGCAGCCCGTCCATAATTGTATATACCACCTAACCGTGGTTTTTTTTCTTTCTTTATACATACATACTAGTTACGAGTATACTATCTCTTTATCAACCAGTCTATATATTAGCAGCAGACACAGTACAGTGCGGTAGTTCACGGCTGTGGCTACCTCTGTGTCGGCACTCGGCAGCCCGTCCATAATTGTATATACCACCTAACCGTGGTTTTTTTTTCTTTCTTTATACATACATACTAGTTACGAGTATACTATCTCTTTATCAACCAGTCTATATATTAGCAGCAGACACAGTACAGTGCGGTAGTTCACGGCTGTGGCTACCTCTGTGTCGGCACTCGGCAGCCCGTCCATAATTGTATACTAGTATCCAATCCATCCATCTCCATTGTTTACCTGAGGTGCCTTTTAGTTGTGCCTATTAAAATATGGAGAACAAAAATGTTGAGGTTCCAAAATTAGGGAAAGATCAAGATCCACTTCCACCTCGTGCTGAAGCTGCTGCCACTAGTCATGGCCGAGACGATGAAATGCCAGCAACGTCGTCTGCCAAGGCCGATGCCCAATGTCATAGTACAGAGCATGTCAAATCCAAAACACCAAATATCAGTAAAAAAAGGACTCCAAAACCTAAAATAAAATTGTCGGAGGAGAAGCGTAAACTTGCCAATATGCCATTTACCACACGGAGTGGCAAGGAACGGCTGAGGCCCTGGCCTATGTTCATGGCTAGTGGTTCAGCTTCACATGAGGATGGAAGCACTCAGCCTCTCGCTAGAAAAATGAAAAGACTAAAGCTGGCAAAAGCAGTAGCACCGCAAAGAACTGTGCGTTCTTCGAAATCCCAAATCCACAAGGAGAGTCCGACTCCAATTGTGTCGGTTGCGATGCCTGACCTTCCCAACACTGGACGTGAAGAGCATGCGCCTTCCACCATTTGCACGCCCCCTGCAAGTGATGGAAGGAGCACCCGCAGTCCAGTTCCTGATAGTCAGATTGAAGATGTCAGTGTTGAAGTACACCAGGATGAGGAGGATATGGGTGTTGCTGGCGCTGGGGAGGAAATTGACCAGGAGGATTCTGATGGTGAGGTGGTTTGTTTAAGTCAGGCACCCGGGGAGACACCTGTTGTCCGTGGTAGGAATATGGCCGTTGACATGCCTGGTGAAAATACCAAAAAAAATCAGCTCTTCGGTGTGGAAGTATTTCACCAGAAATGCGGACAACAGGTGTCAAGCCGTGTGTTCCCTTTGTCAAGCTGTAATAAGTAGGGGTAAGGACGTTAACCACCTCGGAACATCCTCCCTTATACGTCACCTGCAGCGCATTCATAATAAGTCAGTGACAAGTTCAAAAACTTGGGCCGACAGCGGAAGCAGTCCACTGACCAGTAAATCCCTTCCTCTTGTAACCAAGCTCACGCAAACCACCCCACCAACTCCCTCAGTGTCAATTTCCTCCTTCCCCAGGAATGCCAATAGTCCTGCAGGCCATGTCACTGGCAATTCTGACGATTCCTCTCCTGCCTGGGATTCCTCCGATGCATCCTTGCGTGTAACGCCTACTGCTGCTGGCGCTGCTGTTGTTGCTGCTGGGAGTCGATGGTCATCCCAGAGGGGAAGTCGTAAGACCACTTTTACTACTTCCACCAAGCAATTGACTGTCCAACAGTCCTTTGCGAGGAAGATGAAATATCACAGCAGTCATCCTACTGCAAAGCGGATAACTGAGGCCTTGACATCCTGGGTGGTGAGAAACGTGGTTCCGGTATCCATCATTACTGCAGAGCCAACTAGAGACTTGTTGGAGGTACTGTGTCCCCGGTACCAAATACCATCTAGGTTCCATTTCTCTAGGCAGGCGATACCGAAAATGTACACAGACCTCAGAAAAAGAGTCACCAGTGTCCTAAAAAATGCAGCTGTACCCAATGTCCACTTAACCACGGACATGTGGACAAGTGGAGCAGGGCAGGGTCAGGACTATATGACTGTGACAGCCCACTGGGTAGATGTATGGACTCCCGCCGCAAGAACAGCAGCGGCGGCACCAGTAGCAGCATCTCGCAAACGCCAACTCTTTCCTAGGCAGGCTACGCTTTGTATCACCGGTTTCCAGAATACGCACACAGCTGAAAACCTCTTACGGCAACTGAGGAAGATCATCGCGGAATGGCTTACCCCAATTGGACTCTCCTGTGGATTTGTGGCATCGGACAACGCCAGCAATATTGTGTGTGCATTAAATCTGGGCCAATTCCAGCACGTCCCATGTTTTGCACATACCTTGAATTTGGTGGTGCAGAATTTTTAAAAAAACGACAGGGGCGTGCAAGAGATGCTGTCGGTGGCCAGAAGAATTGCGGGACACTTTCGGCGTACAGGCACCACGTACAGAAAACTGGAGCACCACCAAAAACTACTGAACCTGCCCTGCCATCATCTGAAGCAAGAAGTGGTAACGAGGTGGAATTCAACCCTGTATATGCTTCAGAGGTTGGAGGAGCAGCAAAAGGCCATTCAAGCCTATACAATTGAGCACGATATAGGAGGTGGGATGCACCTGTCTCAAGCGCAGTGGAGAATGATTTCAACGTTGTGCAAGGTTCTGATGCCCTTTGAACTTGCCACACGTGAAGTCAGTTCAGACACTGCCAGCCTGAGTCAGGTCATTCCCCTCATCAGGCTTTTGCAGAAGAAGCTGGAGACATTGAAGGAGGAGCTAACACGGAGCGATTCCGCTAGGCATGTGGGACTTGTGGATGGAGCCCTTAATTCGCTTAGCAAGGATTCACGGGTGGTCAATCTGTTGAAATCAGAGCACTACATTTTGGCCACCGTGCTCGATCCTAGATTTAAAGCCTACCTTGGATCTCTCTTTCCGGCAGACACAAGTCTGCTGGGGTTCAAACACCTGCTGGTGAGTAAATTGTCAAGTCAAGCGGAACGCGACCTGTCAACAACATCTCCTCCTTCACATTCTCCCGCAACTGGGGGTGCGAGGAAAAGGCTCAGAATTCCGAGCCCACCCGCTGGCGGTGATGCAGGGCAGTCTGGAGCGACTGCTGATGCTGACATCTGGTCCGGACTGAAGGACCTGACAACGATTACGGACATGTCGTCTACTGTCACTGCATATGATTCTCTCCCCATTGAAAGAATGGTGGAGGATTATATGAGTGACCGCATCCAAGTAGGCACGTCACACAGTCCGTACTTATACTGGCAGGAAAAAGAGGCAATTTGGAGGCCCTTGCACAAACTGGCTTTATTCTACCTAAGTTGCCCTCCCACAAGTGTGTACTCCGAAAGAGTGTTTAGTGCCGCCGCTCACCTTGTCAGCAATCGGCGTACGAGGTTACATCCAGAAAATGTGGAGAAGATGATGTTCATTAAAATGAATTATAATCAATTCCTCCGTGGAGACATTGACCAGCAGCAATTGCCTCCACAAAGTACACAGGGAGCTGAGATGGTGGATTCCAGTGGGGACGAATTGATAATCTGTGAGGAGGGGGATGTACACGGTGATATATCGGAGGATGATGATGAGGTGGACATCTTGCCTCTGTAGAGCCAGTTTGTGCAAGGAGAGATTAATTGCTTCTTTTTTGGTGGGGGTCCAAACCAACCCGTCATATCAGTCACAGTCGTGTGGCAGACCCTGTCACTGAAATGATGGGTTGGTTAAAGTGTGCATGTCCTGTTTATACAACATAAGGGTGGGTGGGAGGGCCCAAGGACAATTCCATCTTGCACCTCTTTTTTCTTTTCTTTTTCTTTGCGTCATGTGCTGTTTGGGGAGGGTTTTTTGGAAGGGACATCCTGCGTGACACTGCAGTGCCACTCCTAGATGGGCCCGGTGTTTGTGTCGGCCACTAGGGTCGCTTATCTTACTCACACAGCTACCTCATTGCGCCTCTTTTTTTCTTTGCGTCATGTGCTGTTTGGGGAGGGTTTTTTGGAAGGGACATCCTGCGTGACACTGCAGTGCCACTCCTAGATGGGCCCGGTGTTTGTGTCGGCCACTAGGGTCGCTTATCTTACTCACACAGCTACCTCATTGCGCCTCTTTTTTTCTTTGCGTCATGTGCTGTTTGGGGAGGGTTTTTTGGAAGGGACATCCTGCGTGACACTGCAGTGCCACTCCTAGATGGGCCCGGTGTTTGTGTCGGCCACTAGGGTCGCTTATCTTACTCACACAGCTACCTCATTGCGCCTCTTTTTTTCTTTGCGTCATGTGCTGTTTGGGGAGGGTTTTTTGGAAGGGACATCCTGCGTGACACTGCAGTGCCACTCCTAGATGGGCCCGGTGTTTGTGTCGGCCACTAGGGTCGCTAATCTTACTCACACAGCTACCTCATTGCGCCTCTTTTTTTCTTTGCGTAATGTGCTGTTTGGGGAGGGTTTTTTGGAAGGGACATCCTGCGTGACACTGCAGTGCCACTCCTAGATGGGCCCGGTGTTTGTGTCGGCCACTAGGGTCGCTAATCTTACTCACACAGCTACCTCATTGCACCTCTTTTTTTCTTTGCGTCATGTGCTGTTTGGGGAGGGTTTTTTGGAAGGGCCATCCTGCGTGACACTGCAGTGCCACTCCTAGATGGGCCCGGTGTTTGTGTCGGCCACTAGGGTCGCTTATCTTACTCACACAGCGACCTCGGTGCAAATTTTAGGACTAAAAATAATATTGTGAGGTGTGAGGTATTCAGAATAGACTGAAAATGAGTGGAAATTATGGTTTTTGAGGTTAATAATACTTTGGGATCAAAATGACCGCCAAATTCTATGATTTAAGCTGTTTTTTAGTTTTTTTGGAAAAAAACACCCAAATCCAAAACACACCCGAATCCGACAAAAAAAATTCGGTGAGGTTTTGCCAAAACGCGGTCGAACCCAAAACACGGCCGCGGAACCGAACCCAAAACCAAAACACAAAACCCGAAAAATTTCCGGCGCTCATCTCTAGTTTCTATATCAACATGAGCCACAACAAACTCCCTGATTGGCTGCTAACTTACTCATACTTCCTGGTTCCTCCAGCTGTTGTAATCTGATATATTTTATACATTTACACACTGTGATTAAAAATGCAATTATGTCCACACCTTTCCCATCACAAGAGAAGTAGGTCTGTCTTCTACATAAACATATTTGTTTATTTGTCTATTGTCTGGTAATTATGCAACACCAGTTCCAGGTGGTAATTAGCCACCATATTGAAATGGGTATATAAACTCCACATGCTCTATTCATGGATACCTTTGAAAAAGCTGCTACCTTAGTGCAGTGAAACGCGTCAGGTTACAGGGACCCATGCCAGCAATCTTCATCTGAAAGTCCGGACCATCCCCTATTGCAATCCAGAACAATATCCATTTGGAGGACTTTATATATAAGCTGAATTGATGAACTTTGTCCACCGCACTGCATGAGGAGCTAACCATCTACTATCTTGGAGCAACATACCCTCTAGCGGTAAAGTTACATTACTGGACACTTGCATACCTCCTATAAATCTGTTTATGCTGGACTTATCTACTACTGGGGGGGAAAAAAATTTGGAACGGACTTCCTTATCCATTAATATCTCCACTTCAGGCATATTGGGTAACCCTGGTTTTATCCACTGTACTATGTGTACCTTTTAACGTTTTATTACTGGTGCATGCTATTTATGGTGTATATATTTCTATACTCTAGTGCATTTATTTTTAACATTAAATTTTGAATTACCAGATATCATTGTTGTCATATGTAACAGTTTAGCGCAGCCTCATTCTGCTTTTTGCAATACTTAAGACAGTCTATGACTGAGTTTATTCAAAAGGACTCAGTACTCATACCAGCGTCTCCGTCCTCTACCATTTGTCCGCAAAAGCGTACTTTGGTTCATATACTCCTGCATTATGACTCTGATAACACAGAAATGGAGGAAGGTGAGGTGGACATAGAGGTAGGGGAGGGTACTCTGTCGCAAGGTGTTGAGGCTCTCATAGACTCTATAAAGGAAGTCCTAAATATTCCTGATAAGGTGACAGAGGTGAGTGAGAAATCTTTCTTTAATGTGAAGAAAAAATCCTCAGCCATTTTCCTGTGTCCAAGGTACTAAATACCCTGTTTGAAGAACCGTGGGTTAATACAGATAAGAAATTTAAAATTCCTAGCCGGTTATTGTCAGCTTTTCCTTTTCCTCCTGAGGATAGGAAAAAATGGGAAAATCCACAGATACTGGATGCGTCAGTCTCCAGGCTCTCATGTAAAATAGTATTATCTGTTCCTGGTGCAGCCTCCCTAAAGGATGCAGCTGATCGTAAGATTGAGACTTCACTCAAATCTTTGTATACAGCTGCTGGGGTGACCCAGAGACCCACTATAGCAGGCCTGGCCAACCTGTGGCTCTCCAGCTGTTGTAAAACTACAAGTCCCATCATGCTTTGCCACAGTTTTGCTATTAAGGCATGCTAAAACCATGGCAGGGCATGCTGGGATGTGTAGTTTCACAACATCTGGAGAGCCACAGGTTGGCCAGGCCTGCACTATAGCATGTGGGTGGATTACGCGAGCCATTGCTAAATGGTCTGATAATTTAATTAAGGGGTTAGACATCTTACCTCAAGAGGAAATTGTTTTACTCCAACACATACAAGACTCTGCAAACTTTATGGTGGAAGCTATTAAGGAGATAATTGCTTAATGCACGTACCACTGCTATGGCAGTGTCGGGAGCAGGGGATTGTGGCTACGTCAGTGGACTGGTGACGTGGACTCCAAAAAAGGTGTGGAGGGCCTGCCTTTCACAGTTGAGGCCTTATTTGGCAATGAACTCGACAAGTGGATTTCACGAGCTACTGCGGGTAAATCCACCTATCTGCCTTCTGCAGCTCCGCCAGCTAGGAAGGCCTACTCAGGACCCAATTTACAGTCCTTTCGGACTGCAAAGTTTTGGGGCAAGGCCAGAGGTTCTTCTACCGCCGCCAGAGGTGCTAGAAATAAACCACGCAAACCAGTGGCTGCTGGTTCACAGGAACAGAGCTCCGGCTCTGCCTCCTCAAAGATCTCCGCATGACGGTGGAGCGCAATGCCTGGGAGACAGGCAGGTGGGAGCCCGGCTAAAATTCTTCAGTCACACCTGGAAAAAATCTTGCCAGGATTCCTGGGTCATAGACCTTATATCCCAGGGCTACAGACTGGAGTTCCAGGATCTCCCACCTCACAGATTCTTTAAATCGGGCTTACCAGTTTCACAAGAGGCAAGAATAACCTTACAAGACGCCATTCAAAAACTGTTACAGACCCAGGTCATTGTTTCAGTTCCACCTCATTTACAAAACAAGGGTTACTGTACTTTTCCAGCTTGTTTGTAGTACCGAATCCAGATGGTTCGGTAAGACCGATTATGAACCTCAAATCATTGAACCCATACTTACGAGTGTTCAAGTTCTAGATGGAGTCTCTGAGAGCTGTGATCTCAGGTCTGGAAGACAGGGAATTCCTAGTGTCTCTGGATATCAAGGATGCGTACCTTCATATTCCTATCTGGGCGCTTCATCAGGCTTATCTACGGTTTGCACTGCAGGACTATCACTATCAGTTCCAGGCCCTGCCATTTGGTCTCTCCATGGCACCAAGGGTGTTCACCAAAGTGATGGCAGAGATGATGATGATCCGTTCACTCCTTGTTTGCGGAGTAGTAATTCCTTATCTGGATGATCTTCTGATAAAGGCTGCGTCCAGGGAGCAGTTGTTGGAGAACACTGGTCCAACAACCAGATTACTCTTGGATCATGGGTGGATTCTGAACCTACCAAAATCTCACCTAGAACCAACGTAGAAGCTTCATTTCCTGGGAATGATACTGGACACAGCGTCTCAGAGAGTGTTCCTTCCCTTGGAAAAGGCAATGGTAATCCAGTCGATGGTTTGGGCCGTCTTGAAGCTGACCTGAATCTCAATACATCTGTGCATCCGCCTTCTGGGGAAAATGGCTTCTTACAAAGCAATTCAGTATGGAAGGTTTCATACAAGGACCTTCCAGCTGGATCTGTTGGACAAACAGTCGGATCGCATCTTCACATGCATCAGAGGATTTGTTTTTTGCCAAAAGCCAGAATCTCCCTCCTGTGGTGGCTACAAACTTCTCACCTAGTGATGGGTCGAAGGTTCGGGATTCAGAATTGGATTCTTCTAACCACAGACGCAAGCCTCAGAGGTTGGGGTGCAGATTCAAGTAAGATGGTCAAGTCAGGAAATCGTTCTTCCAATAAACATCATGGAACTCAGGGCCATCTACAATGCTCCTTTGCAGGCCTCATCTCTCCTTCAGAATCAGGCAATTTAAGTTCAGTCAGACAATGTGACGGCAGTGACGTACATAAACCGACAGTGAGGAACAAAAAGCAGGGCTGCAATGTCAGAGGTGTCAAGAATTCTCCTCTGGGCGGAAAAACACACTGGCATTGTCGGCGATCTTCATTCTGGGAGTAGACAGCTAGGAAGCAGATTTCCTCAGCAGACACGACCTGCACCCGGGGGAATGGGGCCTCCACCCGGAGGTGTTCCAGTGGCTGACGCATTGGTGGGGTTATCCACAAATCGACATGATGGCCTCTCGACTCAACAAGAAGCTCAAGCGGTATTGTTCCAGGTCGAGGGACCCACAAGCTGTAGCGGTCGACACCCTGACAACTCCATGGGTCTGCCGGCTGGTGTACTTGTTTCCTCCCATTCCACTGATCCCAAGAATTCCCAAAAGAATAGAAAGGGAAAGAGTTCAAGCAATTCTCATTGCTCCAAACTGGCCGCGAAGGGCCTGGTATGCGGATCTTCTTGAGATGCTAAGCGAAGATCCGTGGCCTCTGTCTCTTCAAGAGGATCTTCTGCAAAAGACTTACCACTTTTATCTTTGACCACATGGAAGTTGAACGGCTGATTCTAGTCAGGAGAGGGATTCCTGACAAGGTCATCCCGACTATGATCCAAGCCAGGAATGGGGTAATGTCAAAACATTACCATCGTAACTCGAAGAAATATGTCTCTAAGTGTGAGAGCAGACAATATTCTACGGTGAAATTTCATCTGGGACATTTCCTGCTTTTTATGCAGTCGGGAGTTGATGTGGCCCTACCCCTAGGCTCCATAAAAGTTCAGATTTCGGCCTTGTCTATTTTCTTTCAGAAACAATTGGCTTATCTCTCTGAGGTCCAGAAGTTCTTGAAAGGTGTTCTTAATATCCAACCTCCCTTTGTGCCTCCCACGGCACCTTGGGATCTCAATTTGGTTCTGTAATTCCTCCAATCGGACTGGTTTGAACCATTACAGGAGGTAGATGTAAAGTATCTTACGTGGAAGACCGTCACGCTGTTGGCCTTGGCAAGGCACGTGTCGGAGCTGGGGGCGTTGTCTCACAAGAGCCCCTACTTGATTTTCCATGAGGACAGAGCTGAACTGAGGACTCGTCAGCAATTCCTTCCTAAGGTGGTGTCTGCGTTTCATATCAACCAGCCTATTGTGGTTCTAGTTGTTACTGGCGCCTCTGCTACTTCAAAGTCTTTGGACGTTGTAAGAGCTTTGAAGGTATAAGTGAAGCGAACTGCTCGTCACAGGAAATTGGACTTGCTGTTTGTTCTTTATGATGCCAATAAGATTGGGTGTCCTGCTTCAAAGTAGTCAATTGCACGCTGGATCAGGCTCACTATCCAGCATGCTTATTCCATGGCAGGTTTGCCAATTCCGAAATCTGTACAGGCCCACTCTACTAGGCCAGTGGGTTCCTCTTGGGCGGCTGCCCAAGGTGTCTCGGCATTACAGCTCTGCCGAGCAGCTACTTGGTCGGGTTCGAACAATTTTTACAAATTCGAGACCTTGGCCTCTGAAGACCTTCAGTTTGGTCAATATGTTCTGCAGGAACCTCAGCACTCTCCCACCTGGTTTGGGAGCTTTATTTCTTCCCTATGGTACTAACTGGATTCCCAGTATCCCCTAGGATGTAAGAGAAAATAGGATTTTAATTACCTACCGCTAAATCCTTTTCTCGTAGTCCGTAGGGTATACTGGGCGCTCGCCCGGTGCTTTGTTTTTCCTGCACGGTTGCTTGTTTAAGTACTGTTGTTTGGTTCAGCTGTTGCTGTTCTTGTTTTCAAGTTTGGTTAGAATGGCTTTCCTATTGTTCTGATTGTGCTGGTTCGAAATCTCACCACTTTATTTCCTTAGTATGACCGTCTCCTCGGGCAGATTCCTAGACTGAGTCTGGTAGGAGGGGCATAGAGGGAGGAGCCAACACACTTTATCAAACTTCTATAGTGGCCATGGCTCCAAGTGGACCCGTCTATACCTCATGGTACTAACTGGATTCCCAGTAACCCCTACGGACTACAAGAAAAAAAATTATCGGCAGGCAATTAAAATCCTATTTTTTTTATTTTTAACTAGGTGCCGGGACATAGCTACATACATAGCATAGCTCTGCCCCCCGGCATCTTCAAAGCCCCGCCCCATGTTCTGATTGGCTCATGGGCCAGTCGGTAAAAGATATGGGATGACCATTGGTTGTGAAAACCATCAATGGTCATCCATTACATAGTTAGCAGCCATCGATGGTTACTTTCCATATCGCCATCAATACCAACCATCGATAGTTACCACACTGATGGCCATCCCTAACTCATTGCTGGTCTGGGCAGCAGTGGGCCTCCATAGTCCCCAGGTACCCCGGTGCAATGCACCTGCTGCACCAATGGTAGTACCGCCTCTGAGGGGGGCGGGGGCCAATACTTGTAGTGCCATATCCATGGGTATGAGCCTCACTGTCAGTGCCCAATCATTTTTGATCACCCTCAGGATAATCAGACTGATGCTGAGTCTGATCCTTTAGCAAACTGAAGAGAAGGGGGATTTTTTTTTTTTTTACATGTTCTGACAGCAAAAATAGCTGCTATTCCACCTATCTGAGCCATTTCTAAAAGATTCTTTTTTTGGGGGGAGGGGGGAGGGTCCTCTGGCATTTTAAGGGATTAATTTACTAAAATGGGAGTTCTATTTAAGATGGGATGTTGCCCATAGCAACCAATCAGATTCTACTTCTCATTTATCTAGCACCTTCTAGAAGTAAAACCTGGAATCTGATTGGTTGCTATGGGCAACATCTCATCTTAAATAGAACTCCCATCTTAGTAAATTTACCCCTCAGTGTCATTTTGCACCAACAGCTTTATAAATCACATAACTTGCATACTTGCTATTTAAAAACAAATTCAGGATGGTGGTTTCCAATTATGTGGTTTGCAAATCTCCCCCTTTGTTTAAGTAAACACTCTGGGGACATCCTACCCTTCGCGACAGCTCTGGCCACACCACCATCCTAAAGGCTCTGTTGTTAAGTATGGAGAGAGCACTAGTGCACTTTGATTTGCAGAGCAGTGTCAAAAAAAAAAAAAAAAAAAAAAAGATTTAAAAAATGAAATGAGATAGAGAGGTGTAGAGGGCAGGGCCGTCTTTCCGTATGGGCTCAATGGGCTCTTGCCCAAGGGCCCCAGGAGTTTAAGGGCCCTAGGCTGATGGCTGAGGGTCCCCTCTTTCCATGGGTACCAGATTTTTTAAAATCGGCCTTGGGGAACCGGAGATATCTAACGTGAAAGCAGTGGTTCCCATCCGAGCCTGTTAATTGCTCTTCCCAGCCAGATATCTCAGGTTCTGTCTGACTTAGAGTTTTTCTGAGGGTATAATCCAAAAACTGGGACTCTCCCCTTTTGCTGGACGCTGGCAGCTTGTCTCTACTGTGCCCAGAACCAGAGATATCAGCCTTCCAGCAGCTGGTCCCTGCTCCAGCTCCACGCGCCTAGTATACAGTTTTATATATTCATTGGAGGATTGCTCTGGCTCCTGAAATCTGATCCCCAAGTACCCAAAACCTTCTGAAAGGTGGGAATCTCTAGTTTTTTATCCCATTTAAAACAAAGAAATATATTTTCAGGAGCTTGAGATATCTGCAGTCAAGCAAGCTGCCCTCCCACCAGAAAATGATGAATATTAGGCCCACTCCACTATCCATCCCTCCCCTGTGTATTAAACACCCCCTACCACCCTGGAAGTCATGTACCGGGGCCCCTTCATTCATCCCAATGCCCCTTTCTACAGTTTAGTGTTCTCCCTCCCGCCCCATCTGTGCAGTAAAGGAGCAATTAGCAGAAATTACTGCTCCAGGTCCTACATGCTGAGCGGAAGATAGAACACCCCCTACCACCCACGGGACATCAAAGCTGCCACTGATAGCACCCCTCACCCCTACCGCTGGAGGATGGGTAGGGGGCCCAATGCATTGCTGTGCCCAGGGGCCTACACTGCCGTTAAGACGGCCCTGGTAGAGGGCACATATTCAAGAAGAGCCATTTACACTCAGAGCTGGTAGCATTTGGGTCTCATCGATTCTTTTAGTTGGGCCCGTTTTTGCACATCCATGTGTGATATCTCCTGTAATAATTGATCTGGTAAAATAAATGTGAATTATTTAAGCGGATAATTCTTTGAGCATTAATTTCAGGGAAAAGAAGATTGATAAATAGCCCCCATAGGCAAAACTGTAGTTTGCTGTTGCATAGATCTTCCAGGACAGTAGGCATGGACCTTGAAGTGCACAGTACTGACCACCAAGACGCACAAACACATTTTGCAGTGTGCGTTAAGTATACTTTGTAAATAACTTAAGTTGTAAAAAATACACTGGCAGATTTTCCAATGTGTAATTGTATTTGCATACACTTATATAGTTGCTAATAAAAATACCATAAACAATGGTGGTTTGTGTCAATCGGTGTGTAAAATAATAAACTGGTTGTATATTCCTACACTTAGATAGATAACATCATTGATGACTAGTACAGAAGACAATTGTGCTTTGCAGTACTAGTTTTCAGAAAAATATGTGTGTGTGTGTGTGTGTGTGTGTGTGTGTGTGTGTGTGTGTGTGTGTGTGTGTGTAAACTTTCCTCTAAGAAAATGCAGGAAGTACAAGGGACTTTACAGCACTTTTAAACAGTTATTGTCACGATCCGGGTATCTGGACGCCATTTCTTACCTATCAGATGCCTTCTAAGGCTGGCTCAGCGCTCCAGGACCGGATCCCATCTGTCATCCTGATGTGCACATTCCCGCATCCTCTCCTGTCTCTCTGGACGCAGTCACAGTAACGCCTTATACATCTGGCATGGCGTCTCCCGCGGCCTCCGCCGCCGTCCCTGAGCTTCTGCATTCAGAGTGGCGATTACGTCAGCCGCGGCCTCCGCTGTGTCCGCGTGGTCGGATGTGCATCTGTCAGCCTGACGTCTCCTGTCTCCGGTGGCCGGCGCCGCCATTACTGTATTACAGACCACATGGATTACAATCCAAACTCCCCTCCAAGTGTCTGCATGGGCGCAGCCATCTTGGATTCTGTCAGCTGATCTTTCCTACCAATCCGTTGTCAGTATTATTAATTTGCATAATTGCCTAGCCAATGCCTTCCTTGCTGCAGGTATAAATAGGTTGTGCCTGAGCAAGGAAGGCGTCAGTGCTTTGGTTGTCAAACCTAGTTCCAGTTTGTCTCTTTACTGTGATTGTCTTCCAGGTTCCAGCTCCTGTCTCCAGACTTCTGCTATAGAGACCAGCACCAGCATTCCATCTGCGGTGTAGCCTGACTCTCCGATCCATTCTGGACTCACCTGTTTCCAGCTACAACATCACCTGCTTCCAGCTCAGCTTCCAGCAGTGTACAGCTTCTCTTAAAGGGCCGGTGTCCTTTCTGCAGTTTACCACTCTCCATCGGTATTATTATTTCTCCGCTCTCAAATTCTACATTTCATCTATATTGCATCGCTCTCAAGCTTTATTTATTATTTAACTGGTTCCAGCCAGTATCCACTCCGTGCCAACACCTGTCTGGTTCTAACCAGTACCCACAGCAGCATTTTATCTACAGCAGTCCAGCTTTCCCTGGAACACCAGCTGGTACGACCCTGGGCTTTCCTCATTGCTACAGTTGAGCCTGGTAAGGACTTTCCAACTTGCAGATAATAAGAACTGTCTCATACCACCAGAGCTCTGTGGCCCCTGCCACCCTGTAGTACCCAGGAACTGTATTATTATTTCTCTGCTGATTTTTATGTTACTTTTTACTGCTACTGTGATGCATGGAGTTTGTCATAAATAAATATCATTGACTTTTACTCAAGTTGTCGTGGTCACGCCTTCGGGCGGTTTCTCTTCATGTTACTTACATGTCCAGGGGTCTGATACAACCTCCCAGGTTCCGGTACATCTCAGCCCCTACAACTGAGGCTGCCTTCCGTCAGCTCAGGCCCTCAGTTGTGACAGTAAGCACTGACCTAATGAATCCAGCCGGAGACCAGGATCAAGCGGCCAGGCCGATGCAAGAACTGGCAGCCCGACTAGAACATCAGGAGGCTGCACAGGGCCACATCATCCGCTGTCTCCAGGATCTCTCTATTCGGCTGGATGGGATTCAGACAACTCTCCGTGGATCAGGCGCATCTGGGGCGTCAACCACAGTGACTCCAACTATAACCCCACCCACCTTACCCGTTTCTGCTCCACGTCTTCATCTTCCAACGCCAGCAAAATTTGACGGATCTCCAAGATTCTGCAGGGGATTTCTCAACCAGTGTGAGATTCAGTTTGAGCTACAACCTGGCAATTTTCCCAGTGACCGTACAAAAATTGCCTACATCATCTCACTTCTCAGTGGCTCAGCCCTTGACTGGGCATCACCGTTATGGGAGAGGTCCGACACCCTGCTATCTTCTTACACTGCATTCGTGTCAACATTCAGGCGCATCTTCGACGAGCCAGGCCGGGTAACTTCAGCTTCGTCTGAGATTCTCCGTTTACGCCAGGGATCACATACTGTAGGACAATATCTTATACAGTTCCAGATCCTGGCATCTGAACTGGCATGGAACGACGAGGCCCTGTATGCTGCATTCTGGCATGGTTTATCCGAGCGTATTAAAGATGAGTTAGCTACCAGAGACTTAGCCTCCAAGTTAGATGAGCTAATCTCACTTTGTACAAAAGTTGACTTACGTTTCAGAGAGAGAGCAACTGAGCGTGGAAGATCATCTGCTCCAAAATCTTCTGCTCCTCCTCCTCGCCAACTGTCACCAACTAAAGATGAACCCATGCAAATTGGCCGTTCCCGTTTAACTCCTGCTGAGCGCCGAAGACGTCTCTCTGAGTCTCTCTGTCTGTATTGTGCAGCTCCGTCTCACACTATTAATGCCTGTCCCAAACGCCCGGGAAAACTCCAAATCCTAGCTCGCCAAGGAGAGGGCCGGCTAGGAGTAATGATCTCCTCTCCATCTCCCCAAGATTGTAATCTCCCAGGCTTCAAGTTGCACAACGTTATCAGAACGTCATTGCCCTCCTGGATTCCGGAGCAGCTGGGAACTTTATTACCGAAGCCTATGTTAAACGGTGGTCCCTACCCACCGAGAGACTTCCTTCCTCCTTTTCCTTAACTGCCGTGGATGGCAGTAAAATTTTTGATACAGTTATTGCTCTAAGGACTCTACCAGTTCGTCTGAGAGTGGGAGTTCTTCACAATCCTACAATTGATTGGACGACTACGCAAATTCTGGCATGGGGTCCCTCCTGTGCTGAGACATGTTTGTTTAAAGTGTTGCCTGTCTGTTCTTCCTCCCCCAGGTCGTCTGATGTTCCACCTCCTCCATATCAAGATTTCACGGATGTGTTCAGTAAAGCTTCTGCTGATATCCTTCCTCCTCATAGAGAATGGGACTGCCCGATTGATCTCGTTCCAGGGAAGGTTCCACCTCGAGGCCGAACTTATCCGTTGTCTCTGCCTGAGACGCATTCTATGGAGGAATACATTAAAGAGAACCTAGCAAAGGGGTTCATTCGACCTTCTTCTTCTCCAGCCGGCGCAGGCTTCTTTTTTGTGAAAAAGAAAGATGGTGGTCTGCGGCCGTGCATCGACTACAGAGGTTTGAACGACATTACCATTAAGAACCGCTATCCTTTACCCCTGATTACTGAGCTCTTTGACAGAGTTAGCGGAGCTACCATCTTTACAAAGCTGGACCTGAGAGGTGCATACAATCTCATCCGGATCCGTGAGGGTGACGAGTGGAAGACCGCATTTAACACCCGTGACGGACATTATGAGTACCTCGTCATGCCCTTCGGATTGAGCAATGCTCCAGCTGTCTTCCAGCATTTCGTCAATGAAATTTTCAGAGACATTCTATACCGTCATGTCGTGGTCTATCTAGATGATATCCTCATTTTTGCCAACAATTTAGAGGAACATCGTTTTTGGGTAAAGGAGGTTCTGTCCCGTCTCCGTGTCAATCATCTCTATTGCAAATTAGAGAAATGCGTCTTTGAAGTCAAGTCCATTCCGTTTCTAGGGTACATTGTGTCCGGTTCCGGACTAGAGATGGATCCTGAGAAACTGCAAGCAATCCAGAATTGGCCGGTACCCTTAACCCTCAAAGGGGTCCAGAGGTTCTTAGGGTTCGCCAATTATTACCGAAAGTTTATACGAGACTTTTCCACCATTGTGGCGCCTATTACTGCTTTCACCAAGAAGGGTGCTAACCCGTCCAAGTGGTCTGAAGAAGCCATGCAAGCTTTTCATCTTTTAAAACAGAGGTTCATCTCTGCGCCTGTCCTGAAACAGCCTGACATCGACTCTCCTTTCACCCTAGAGGTGGATGCCTCCTCCGTTGGAGTAGGAGCGGTGTTATCTCAGAGGGCTAAAGATGGCCATTTACATCCTTGCAGTTTCTTCTCACGGAAGTTCTCCCCAGCGGAGCGCAACTATGCCATTGCGACCAGGAGTTGCTAGCCATCAAGCTCGCTCTAGAGGAGTGGAGATATCTGTTGGAGGGAGCTTCTCATTCAATCACCATCCTTACAGACCACAAGAACCTTCTATATCTGAAAGGCGCACAATGTCTCAACCCTCGTCAGGCCAGATGGGCACTTTTCTTTTCCAGGTTCGACTTTAAACTCCAGTTCTGTCCGGGCTCTCAGAATCGCAAGGCCGATGCCCTTTTCCGCTCATGGGAGCAAGAAAATGAGTCAGAGTCTTCAGACAAGCATCCTATTATAAATCCGTTGGCATTCTCCACGGTAGGGATGGACTCTACGCCCCCATCAGGGAAAAGTTTTGTGAAGCCGACACTAAGGAAGAAGCTCATGCATTGGGCCCATGCTTCCCGCTTTGCCGGACATACAGGTATCCAAAAAACCCTTGAGTTTATCTCTAGGTCCTATTGGTGGCCAACTCTGAAAAAGGACGTTTTGGAGTTTATTGCATCTTGCCCAAAGTGTGCTCAACATAAAGTATCCCGCCAGTCGCCTGCGGGGCAACTGGTTCCACTATCTGTTCCCCGTCGACCATGGACCCATTTGTCGATGGATTTTATTACAGATTTGCCCATGTGCAACAAGTTTAATACCATCTGGGTGGTAGTTGACCGGTTCACCAAGATGGCACACTTCATTCCTCTCACCGGTCTTCCGTCAGCTTCCAAGTTGGCTAAAATATTCATACAAGAGATCTTCCGACTCCACGGTCTTCCTGAAGAAATCATCTCAGATCGAGGAGTTCAATTCACAGCCAAATTCTGGCGAAGTTTATGTCAAGTCCTCCAAGTCAAGCTAAAGTTTTCCACGGCTTACCATCCTCAGACCAATGGTCAAACTGAGAGGGTGAATCAGGACTTGGAGGCCTTCCTCCGCATCTATGTGTCCTCCTCTCAAGATGACTGGGTTCAATTACTTCCCTGGGCCGAGTTCTGTCATAACAACCAGTATCATTCTTCATCTTCTTCAACACCATTCTTCACCAACTTTGGATTCCACCCTAAAGTCCCTGAGTTCCAACCGCTTCCAGCAACTTCTGTTCCCGCAGTGGATATCACCTTGCATCAGTTTGCCAATATCTGGAAAAGCGTACGATCAGCTCTGCTCAAGGCATCGTTCAGGTACAAGAAGTTTGCGGATAAGAAGCGTCGAGCAGTTCCTGCTCTCAAGGTGGGTGATCGGGTATGGTTATCCACGAAGAATTTGAGGTTAAGAGTTCCCAGTATGAAGTTTGCACCTCGCTACATCGGTCCTTTTAAAATTGATCAAGTCATCAATCCTGTTGCTTACAGACTCCAGTTGCCTCCCTTCTTAAAAATACCCAGGACATTCCATGTTTCCCTGTTGAAACCGCTAATCTTGAATCGGTTTCATTCCTCACTTCCTCCAACTCCGAAAGTCCAAACTCAACGAGGCGTTGAGTATGAAGTAGCCAAGATCCTGGACTCACGTCACCGTTACGGTCAACTTCAGTATCTTATTGACTGGAAGGGTTATGGCCCTGAGGAACGTTCTTGGACCAATGCTTCTGATGTCCATGCTCCTGCCTTGGTCCGGAGATTCCATTCCAAGTTTCCTCAAAAGCCAAAGAAGTGTCCTGGGGCCACTCCTAAAGGGGGGGGTGCTGTCACGATCCGGGTATCTGGACGCCATTTCTTACCTATCAGATGCCTTCTAAGGCTGGCTCAGCGCTCCAGGACCGGATCCCATCTGTCATCCTGATGTGCACATTCCCGCATCCTCTCCTGTCTCTCTGGACGCAGTCACAGTAACGCCTTATACATCTGGCATGGCGTCTCCCGCGGCCTCCGCCGCCGTCCCTGAGCTTCTGCATTCAGAGTGGCGATTACGTCAGCCGCGGCCTCCGCTGTGTCCGCGTGGTCGGATGTGCATCTGTCAGCCTGACGTCTCCTGTCTCCGGTGGCCGGCGCCGCCATTACTGTTTTCCAGACCACATGGATTACAATCCAAACTTCCCTCCAAGTGTCTGCATGGGCGCAGCCATCTTGGATTCTGTCAGCTGATCTTTCCTACCAATCCGTTGTCAGTATTATTAATTTGCATAATTGCCTAGCCAATGCCTTCCTTGCTGCAGGTATAAATAGGTTGTGCCTGAGCAAGGAAGGCGTCAGTGCTTTGGTTGTCAAACCTAGTTCCAGTTTGTCTCTTTACTGTGATTGTCTTCCAGGTTCCAGCTCCTGTCTCCAGACTTCTGCTATAGAGACCAGCACCAGCATTCCATCTGCGGTGTAGCCTGACTCTCCGATCCATTCTGGACTCACCTGTTTCCAGCTACAACATCACCTGCTTCCAGCTCAGCTTCCAGCAGTGTACAGCTTCTCTTAAAGGGCCGGTGTCCTTTCTGCAGTTTACCACTCTCCATCGGTATTATTATTTCTCCGCTCTCAAATTCTACATTTCATCTATATTGCATCGCTCTCAAGCTTTATTTATTATTTAACTGGTTCCAGCCAGTATCCACTCCGTGCCAACACCTGTCTGGTTCTAACCAGTACCCACAGCAGCATTTTATCTACAGCAGTCCAGCTTTCCCTGGAACACCAGCTGGTACGACCCTGGGCTTTCCTCATTGCTACAGTTGAGCCTGGTAAGGACTTTCCAACTTGCAGATAATAAGAACTGTCTCATACCACCAGAGCTCTGTGGCCCCTGCCACCCTGTAGTACCCAGGAACTGTATTATTATTTCTCTGCTGATTTTTATGTTACTTTTTACTGCTACTGTGATGCATGGAGTTTGTCATAAATAAATATCATTGACTTTTACTCAAGTTGTCGTGGTCACGCCTTCGGGCGGTTTCTCTTCATGTTACTTACATGTCCAGGGGTCTGATACAACCTCCCAGGTTCCGGTACATCTCAGCCCCTACAACTGAGGCTGCCTTCCGTCAGCTCAGGCCCTCAGTTGTGACAGTTATAGACATGTGACATTTGTTGATGCTACCTGATTGGTACATTCTATGCATTGTGATTGCCCTGAGTCTCCCATGGAAGTCAACTAATGGCCACATTTTGGTGAATCGTTCATTTTTAATGAATGACAATAATTACAAAATTTGATTTTAGAGAATGTGTGAAATTCACATGTATTTCAGAATCCACCAAATCACTTCACCCATTTCCAGTAGCAATGTCCATAAGATTATGTAGTAAGGAAAAAGATTTTAAATGCTCTGACTGCCATCATGTGGCAAACCTGGGCACTACAGTAATACAAGTAGATGTTTTGTGATTTTTAGGGGCATAGTTATTAAAGACTATTAGCAGGATATCTGGTGTTTTCAGAGGCTACCCATAAATTGTAAGGGTCCCCAGGATTTAAGGAGGGTCCGCAGAAGATGTCTCTGACTGCTGCTAACTTGTGGGGTTTAGCAATCTCCAAAACGCTACCTGTAAATCCAGTAAGGCCATAGTAGCCTATAAGCTACTCTATTGCCAGTTTTATACTGTCCTCTGCACATACGCCAACAGACGTCAGCTCATGCGCAGTAGCGTAGCAGGGGTCCAAAGCAGGAAGTAAAGTGATCACACATGACATCACTGTACTTGTTACTGAATGCCGAGACGCTCTGTTCCAGGGACTCAGTCAAAATACATTTAGGCGAATAAAGATGCTTAGTTGCTATGAATTCGAGGGCAGATCGCAAATATTAATAATTATGCACCTTTATTGGTTAAACGTGCAGAGCAACAATGCTAGCATTCTAGACTACTTAGATTTCTTCATCAAATGTAAGAATAAACAGAGATGTGCATTTGTTCATAATATAATAATTGTTTAAGGACTGTCCCAAGTCAGATTAGCGCAGTGGGAGCTTGTCTGACTTGGGACAGACTTGCGCACTGCACTGAAGTGAATACTCATTGTCTAAAAAGTATGTTTCATTTTGTATTAAAGAAGGCAATCACTGAAGTAAAAAAAACAAAACTTTGTGTCTAGTTTTTTTAACATTTCAGATGCTCCGAGCCACTTGGGTACTTATGTACATTTTATGGCCTTTTAATTAGAGATGAGCGGGTTCGGTTCCCAGAGAACCGAACCGTACCGAACTTAAAAATTTGAGTCCGGTTCCGAGTCAGGCTCGGGTTTTCCCGCCTGACTCGGAAACAAGAATGAGGCAAAACGTCATCATCCCGCTGTCGGATTCTCGCGGGGTTTGGATTCCATATAAGGAGCCGTGCGTCGCGGCCATTTTCACTCCAGTCTCGGAGAGTGTAGTGAGAGGACATGTCTCCGTCCTCAGTGTCTGTGTGGGGGTGGGAAAGTGGGGTGGCGAGTCTAGTGCTGTGTTGTGCTGCTCAGTCCAGTCCAGTGTAGTCAGTGTATTGTGCTGCATCAGTCCAGCCAGTCACAGTATTGGTGTCCTCTGCTGCTATATGTCCCCAGTGCTGCTGGCTGCTGTATAAGTCCCTTGCATTTTTGCTGTGTTGTCTTGCATCAGACCAGGGGTAGTGTCTTGTGCAGAATCAGTCCAGTGACCAGTCACAGTGGTGGTGTCCTCTGCTGCCATATATCCAGTGTAGCTGTATAAATCCCTTTCAGTGGTGCTGTGTTGTCCTGCATTAGACCAGGGGAAGTGTCTTGTGCAGCATCAGCCCAGTGACCAGTCACAGTGGTGGTGTCCTCTGCTGCCATATATCCAGTGTTACTGCCGTATAATTCCCGTGAGACTGGCGTATAATTCCTGTGATATTGCCGTATAATTCCCGTGATACTGGCATATAATTCCAGTGATATTGCCGTATAATTCCCGTGATACTGGCGTGTAATTCCTGTGATATTGCTGTATAATTCTCGGAATACTGATTTATAATTCCTATGATATTTCCGTATAATTCCTGTGATATTGCCGTATAATTCTCGGAATACTGGCGTATAATTCCTGTGATACTGCCATATAATTCCCGTGATACTGGCGTATAATTCCTATGATACTGCCATATAATTACTGTGATACTGGCGTATAATTCCTGTGACGTTGCCGTATAATTCTCAGAATACTGCCATATAATTCCTGTGATACTGCCATATAATTCCCTTGATACTGGCATATAATTCCTGTGACATTGCCATATAATTCCTGTGATATTGCCATATAATTATCGGAATTCTTGCATATAATTCCCGTGATACTGGCGTATAATTCCTGTGATATTGCCGTATAATTCCTGTGATATTGCCGTATAATTCTTGGAATACTGGCATATAATTCCTTTGATATTGCCATATAATTCCCGTGATACTGGCGTATAATTCCTGTGATACTGCCATAAAATTCCTGTGATACTGTTAGGGTCTCCTGCCCTGTGCTGCCACGTCGTCATGGCAACCGGGAGACAAGTGCTAGCGGAGTGACCTGAGCGCAGCTGATACTCCGGTTCGGGTCTTTTGCTGTGCAGTGGTTATAGGCTCTGTGCATGGCAGGGGATCCGGTGCTGGTTTTTGTGCTCACAGTCTGTGAGGTCTGAGTGGGGCGTGGACAGCACCTGCTTTATAAGGCCTCTTCTCAGGGTAAGCAGATGCTGCTGAATCTTTGTTGGTTAGTCAGTTTCTGAAAGTTAGCCAGTACTGTGTAGCTTTGTATTTGTTTGTTGCTTACTGCAAATAGGCCTGGGGATTTGGTATTACACTCTGCCAATCCAGACCTAGCAGTAAGACTGGAGTCAGTCGTTTAGCTTGCTGGGGTTCTGTTACTACTCTGTGAACTTAGCAAGTTTGCGGCTGTATTCTAAGACTTGCCTGTCTAATCCTGTCTCACTGTGCTAGGTGTCAGGGGTCAGTTTAGTGGCAGTAAGCTGAACCTGTGCACTGCAAGTGAGAATTAGGATTGTGGAGACTCTCGTTGTGTCTATCATTCCATCTCTGACCAAGGAGTTTACTGCCACACCCGTTGGTAACCCTTTAGGGTTTTGCTGTTGCCCTTAGCAACAGCATTTCGGGTTCTCTACGTATTAAAACACAACATCTTGCTTTTTCCATCTGAGCAAATCTAATACAAGGGAGATACCCAGTTCCTTAGCCTCTGGGCTTCTCTGTTCACTTTGTGTGTATTTTGTTAACCTATCACCTTCTGTGTACGTTATGTCATATTCCCCAGTCTGTCTGTAAGTCCATTTGTTTTGCATAACAGTTCAAACACCAGTACATTCCTGCAGGCACTGGTGTGCATAACATATTCAGCAGCCTAATACTCCTGTTGAAATTTTGTGGGAATATGGAGCATACCCCTCAAAATACGTTGCAACAGGTGGTCGATCAGGTGCAGGTCCTGACTCGACAATTTAATGATTTGTCCATTAAAATGCACACCTCCCAGGCTGCTGGCGGAGCTCCCGCAGCAGCAGCACCTGCAGGGGTTAAGGAGCCGAAAGTAAATCTCCCGGATCGTTTTTCTGGAGATCGCTCGCAGTTCTTTTGTTTCAAGGAGAGCTGCAAGCTATACTTCCGGCTTAGGCCTCAGTCTTCTGGGTCGGAGATTCAGCGGGTGGGCATAGTGATTTCCTTGCTACAAGGAGACCCACAGGTCTGGGCATATGGGTTGCAGCCTGACTGTCCGTCGCTTAAAAGTGTTGATGCTTTTTTTACGGCACTGGGCATGTTGTATGATGACCCTGACAAGACGGCCTCAGCCGAGGCTCAGATTTCGATCCTTAAGCAAGGGCGAAGGCCAGTTGAGGTTTACTGTACGGAGTTTCGGAGGTTGGCCCATGATACCCAGTGGAATGACCCAGCCCTGAGACACCAGTACCGAAGAGGTCTTTCTAACCAGATAAAGGACCAACTGGTACAATATCCCTTGCCTGATAGCTTGGATCAGCTCATGCAGTTATCCATCCGGGTGGATAGACGGCTGAGAGAGCGTAGGCTTGAAAGGGAGACTGAGATTTCCTTCCTTCCCAAGGGAACCTCAGACTCTGAGGAATTTTCAGAGGAGCCTATGCAGATTGGGGCTACCCGCCTCTCCTCGCGTGAGAAGACGCGGAGGAGACAGCAGGGGTTGTGTTTGTACTGTGGGAATAAAGGTCATGTGGTAGTATCATGCCCAGAAAAGCCGGAAAACTTCAGGGCCTGAGGGTGATGGGAAATATCCTGTCAGGCCAGAAGTCAGAATTTCCCAAGAAGACTTTTATCATTCCGGTGACCTTGAAGATCCTCGGTCAAACTGTCAAGACTGAGGCATTTGTGGACAGTGGGGCCGACGGGGTTTTTATGGACCGCCAATTCGCCCTGAAACACTCTGTTCCCTTAGTACCCTTGGCATCGGAAATTGAGATTTGTGGGTTAAACGGGGAACCATTATCCCAAGGTAAAATTACCTCTTGCACTAGCCAGATTTCTTTGTTTATTGGAGCCACACACTCTGAAAAATTGTCCTTTTATGTGACTGTCTGTACTTTTGCCCCATTGGTGTTGGGGTTACCCTGGTTAAGGGCCCACAATCCTCAATTTGACTGGGTCTCTGGGGAGATTCTTAGTTGGGGTACTGATTGTTTCAGGAGTTGCTTGAGCCTTCCAGTCAGGCTCTCGCAGCTAAGTTTGCCAGGATTGCCAGGGTGTTATGCAGATTTTGCGGACGTGTTCTCCAAAAAAGTTGCAGAGGTACTACCTCCCCATCGCCCCTATGACTGTGCCATTGATTTGTTGCCAAATGCTAAGCTTCCCAAGAGCAGGTTGTACTCCCTGTCACGTCCTGAGACTCAGGCTATGGCAGAGTACATTCAGGAGAACTTGGCTAAGGGATTTATCAGACCTTCACAGTCTCCAGTTGGGTCGGGGTTCTTCTTCGTGGGTAAAAAGGACGGTTCGTTGCGACCCTGCATCGACTTCAGGGAATTGAACCGTATCACGATTAAAAACTCATACCCACTGCCTCTCATTTCGGTCTTGTTTGACCAGCTTCGTACTGCCACCATTTTTTCTAAGATTGACCTACGCGGTGCGTACAATCTAATCCGAATAAGAGAGGGGGATGAATGGAAGACTGCCTTTAATACCCACTCAGGGCATTATGAATATTTGGTGATGCCTTTTGGGCTCTGTAATGCCCCGGCAGTCTTCCAGGATTTCATGAATGATGTGCTCAGGGAATATTTGGATAGATTCTTAGTTGTATACTTAGATGACATCCTAATCTTCTCCCATTCCCTGGAGGAACATCGGAAGCATGTACGCTTAGTCCTCCAGAAACTCAGAGACCACCGGCTTGGGGCGAAGCTGGAGAAGTGCGAATTTGAAGTTCAGCAAATCGCATTTCTAGGATATATTATCTCCCCAGAAGGTTTCCAAATGGAGGGTTCCAAGGTACAGGCAGTCCTGGATTGGGTGCAGCCCACTAGTTTGAAGGCGCTTCAGCGTTTCCTGGGCTTTGCGAATTTTTATAGACGACTTATCGCTGGATTTTCGTCTATAGTGGCGCCCTTGGTGGCACTCACTAAGAAAGGGGCGGATGTTGCTCACTGGTCTTGTGAGGCTAAAGCGGCTTTTGCCCGTCTCAAAAGGGCATTTGTTTCGGCCAAGGTGCTGCGACACCCAGATCCAGAGCGTCCTTTTGTGGTGGAGGTGGATGCCTCTGAGATGGGTATTGGGGCAGTGCTTTCTCAGATGGGAGTGTCTGATAATCGCCTTCATCCCTGTGCTTACTTTTCCCGTAAATTTTCGCCTGCCGAGATGAATTATGATGTGGGTAACCGGGAATTGTTGGCTATTAAGGATGCACTCGAGGAGTGGAGACACTGGCTTGAGGGGGCTAAGTTTGTGGTCTCAATTCTCACTGACCATAAGAATCTGGCATATTTAGAGTCAGCGAAGCGTCTCAATGCCAGGCAGGCACGATGGGCTTTGTTTTTTGCTCGCTTTAATTTTTTGATAACATATCGCCCTGGGTCAAAAAACATCAAGGCTGATGCGCTCTCGCGGAGTTTTGCTCCAATCCAGGAGACCACCGAGGAGCCGTTGCCCATTGTTTCCCCATCATGTATTAAAGTGGGCATTACCCAGGACCTCTTATCATTAGTCCTTAGAGCACAGGAGCAGGCTCCTCCAGACCTTCCAGTAGGTCTTTTGTTTGTGCCTCCTAGGTTAAGACAGCGAGTGTTCCTGGAATTCCATGCCAAGAAGTCTGCAGGTCACCCGGGTATTGCCAGAACTCGGGAGTTGCTATCTAGGGTGGTGTGGTGGCCCTCGGTGGCTAAGGATGTGGATCAGTGGGTTCGGGCATGTGACATCTGTGCCCGAAATAAGACTCCTAGAGGGGTTCCGGTTGGCCCATTACATCCAATCTCTATACCATCTAAGCCATGGACCCACAATTCAATGGATTTTGTGGTGGACTTGCCCAAATCCTCGGGGATGACAGCCATCTGGGTTGTCGTTGACAGGTTTTCGAAGATGGCGCACTTCGTTCCACTGGTTGGGCTGCCATCGGCCAGACGCCTGTCTGAATTATTTATGCTGCATGTTGTGCGTCTCCACGGGTTGCCACTTGATGTGGTCTCTGACCGCGGATCCCAGTTTGTGGCCAAATTCTGGAGGGCATTTTGTTCCGATCTCCAGATTTCTGTCAGCTTGTCGTCGGGCTACCATCCGCAGTCTAATGGGCAGACTGAAAGGGTGAACCAGTCCTTGGAGCAGTTCCTCAGGTGTTATGTCTCCAAGTGTCAGACTGACTGGGTTGCTCATCTGTCCATGGCGGAGTTTGCCTATAACAACGCGGCTCACTCTGCTACAGGGATCTCTCCATTCCTTTGTGTGTATGGGCATCATCCTAAGGCCAATTCTTTTGACCCCCTGGACTCCACGCCTGGTGGTTCCTCTGTGGTTTCGGTCCTTAGAGGTATTTGGCGGAAAGTGAAGAAAGCCCTTGTGTCTGTGTCATTAGTGACCAAAAGGGTTTTTGATAAGCGGAAAAGACCCTGCAGCTTCAAATTAGGAGACTTCGTCTGGTTGTCTACCAAGAATTTGAAGTTGAGACAGCCATCTCATAAGTTAGGCCCCCGGTTCATCGGCCCTTATAAGATCACCAGGGTTATCAATCCGGTGGCATTTCAGTTAGATCTGCCCCGTTCTTTGGGTATCAATAAAACCTTTCATTGTTCCCTTTTAAAACGGGCGATTAGTAATCCTTCTTTCAGTGGAAGACCTTCCCCTCTTCTGATACGTGGCCAGAGGGAGTTTGTTGTTGAAAGGATTCTTGACTCCAAGGTGGTTCGGGGTCGGCTGTCATTTTTGGTGCACTGGAAGGGGTATGGCCCGGAGGAGCGGTCGTGGGTGCGCAGTTGTGATCTTCATGCCCCCAGACTGATACGCTCTTTCTTCTCGCAGTTCCCCGATAAACCCGGTGGTAGGGGTTCTTTGACCCCTCGTCAGAGGGGGGGTACTGTTAGGGTCTCCTGCCCTGTGCTGCCACGTCGTCATGGCAACCGGGAGACAAGTGCTAGCGGAGTGACCTGAGCGCAGCTGATACTCCGGTTCGGGTCTTTTGCTGTGCAGTGGTTATAGGCTCTGTGCATGGCAGGGGATCCGGTGCTGGTTTTTGTGCTCACAGTCTGTGAGGTCTGAGTGGGGCGTGGACAGCACCTGCTTTATAAGGCCTCTTCTCAGGGTAAGCAGATGCTGCTGAATCTTTGTTGGTTAGTCAGTTTCTGAAAGTTAGCCAGTACTGTGTAGCTTTGTATTTGTTTGTTGCTTACTGCAAATAGGCCTGGGGATTTGGTATTACACTCTGCCAATCCAGACCTAGCAGTAAGACTGGAGTCAGTCGTTTAGCTTGCTGGGGTTCTGTTACTACTCTGTGAACTTAGCAAGTTTGCGGCTGTATTCTAAGACTTGCCTGTCTAATCCTGTCTCACTGTGCTAGGTGTCAGGGGTCAGTTTAGTGGCAGTAAGCTGAACCTGTGCACTGCAAGTGAGAATTAGGATTGTGGAGACTCTCCTTGTGTCTATCATTCCATCTCTGACCAAGGAGTTTACTGCCACACCCGTTGGTAACCCTTTAGGGTTTTGCTGTTGCCCTTAGCAACAGCATTTCGGGTTCTCTACGTATTAAAACACAACATCTTGCTTTTTCCATCTGAGCAGTTCTAATACAAGGGAGATACCCAGTTCCTTAGCCTCTGGGCTTCTCTGTTCACTTTGTGTGTATTTTGTTAACCTATCACCTTCTGTGTACGTTATGTCATATTCCCCAGTCTGTCTGTAAGTCCATTTGTTTTGCATAACAGTTCAAACACCAGTACATTCCTGCAGGCACTGGTGTGCATAACAGATACTGGCGTATAATTCCTGTGACGTTGCTGTATAATTCTCAGAATACTGGCGTATAATTCCTGTGATACTGCCATATAATTCCCGTGATACTGGCGTATAATTCTCAGAATACTGGCGTATAATTCCTGTGATACTGCCATATAATTCCCGTGATACTGGCGTATAATTCCTGTGATACTGCCATATAATTCCCGTGATACTGGCGTATAATTCTCAGAATACTGGCGTATAATTCCTGTGATACTGCCATATAATTCCCGTGCTACTGCCGTATAGTTCCAGTTATCCTGCCGTATAATTCCATATAAATCCATATAATTCGGTATAAATCCAGTCCAGTGGTGCTGCCATATAAGTTCAGTGGTGCTGTCCTGTGCTGTATATTATTTACTCCAAATAAAGAAGTTATTAATATTTAATCCAAATAATTTTTAGTGTTTGCCCTGTGAGGTGTAGGGGTACGCTCGCTTGTGCCGCATATTGTGTTATATAACTCCAGAAAAATAATGGAGAACAAAAATTTGGAGGATAAAATAGGGAAAGATCAAGAACCATTTCCCCCTAGTGCTGAAGCTGCTGCCACTAGCCATGACATAGACGATGAAATGCCATCAACGTCGTCTGCCAAGGCCGATGCCCATTGTGATAGTAGAGGGCATGTAAAATACAAAAAGCCAAAGTTCAGTAAAAAGACCCAAAAAAAGAAATTTAAATGGTCTGAGGAGAAACGTAAACTTGCCAATATGCCATTTACGACACGGAGTGGCAAGGAACGGCTGAGGCCCTGACCTACAGTATGTTCGTGACTAGTGGTTCAGCTTCACATGACGATGGAAGCCCTCATAACTGATGCCTTGACACTTATGTTGGTGTGTTAGACATGCGTCCGGTATCCGCCATTAGTGCAGTGGGATTTAGACAATTGATGGAGGTATTGTGTCCCCGGTACCAAATCCCATTTAGATTCCACTTCACTATGCAGGCGATAGCGAGATTTTGCCATTGGGCCTAGATGGGCCAATTGTTTGTGTCGCTTGGCTTAGTCATACAACTACCTCATTGCAATTCTTTTTCTTCTTTGCATGATGTGCTGTTTGGGGCCTTTTTTTTTATATCTGCCTTCCTGTCTGACACTGCAGTGCCACTCCTAGATGGGCCAGGTGTTTGTGTTGTCCACTTGTGTCGTTTAGCTTAGTCATCCAGTAACCTCGGCACAACCTTTTGGCCTAAAAACAATATTGTGAGGTGTTCAGAATAGACTGGAAATTAGTGGAAATGATTGTTATTGAGGTTAATAATACAGTAGGAGCAAAATTACCCCCAAATTCTGTGATTTTAGCTGTTTTAATGTTTTTTTTCCAAAAATCATCCAGATCCAAAACCAAAACACGAAAGGGTGGTTTTGACAAAACCAAGCCAAAACCAAAACACAAAAGTGGAATTAGAACCAAACACAAAACACGAAAAGTGCCAGCCGCACATCTCTACTTTTAATCATACTTGCCTACTCTCCAGAAAATCCGGAAGAATGGGCAAGTCTCCCAGAGCCACTCACTGTCTGAGTGAAGTGGGCGGTACAGGCAGCCGATGGTGCAATTCGCTTTTAATCATGTCACTGTGGCCCCACCCCCACTTTACAATGCCAGTATTATCTAGCGAGAGCAGGGCCCGGATGATGTAATTGCATCACCATGGCCCCAACAACCTCCTACTTCTGCTGCACCACGCCCACTGCAGTGACGACCAGGCTGCCCCCACTCGGAGGGGCAAACCAAAGGTTGACAAGCAGTACAGATAGTGTAATGGTTAGCATTACCGCCTCACAGAATTGAGTTCATGGGTTCGTTTTCCACCAAGGCCCTACCTGTGTGGAGTTTGTATATTCTCCCCGTACTTGCGTGGGTGCTCTGGTTTCATGACACAATCTTCTTCCAATAAAAAATTTTTGGCTTTCAATAAAAATTAGCCCAAGTGTGTAAGTGTGTGTATGTACATGGGCAGCCTAGATGGGCCAAGTGGTTCTTATCTGCCATCAAAGTCTATAAAAGTCTAATTCTAAAAAAGGTCGCCAGTCAGTAGATTGACCAGTAATACTCGACATGCATTAGGTCGACATTGTCATTAGGTTGACATGTAAAATGTCGACAGTGCTTATGGTTGACAGGTACAAAAGGTTGATAGCTTCAATGGTTGACACAACTTTTTGAGGATTCTTGCATTTCTTTTTCTTTCAACTTTATCATACTCAGAGGCGTAGCTAGGGTTTTTGGAGCCCAGGGCAAGATGAAAAATGCCCCCCCCCCCCCCCCCCCCCCCCCAAAAAAAAACCCCACCAAAAGTAGCATGGGCTACCTCCAGAAGGGGTGTGGCCACTGAAAATGGCCCACAGTGCCAGTTACATTGCCCCACAGTGCCAGATACAATGTCCCACAGTGCCGGATACATGCCCCACAGTGCCAGATACATTGCCCCACAGTGCCAGATACATTGCCCCACAGTGCCAGATACAATGCCCCACAGTGCCAGTTACATTGCCCCACAGTGCCTGTTACATTGCCCCACAGTGCCAGTTACATTGCCCACAGTGCCAGATACATTGCCCCACAGTGCCAGATACATTGCCCCACAGTGCCAGATACAATGCTCCACAGTGTCGGTTACATGCCCCACAGTGCCGGTTACATTGCCCCACAGTGCCAGTTACATGCCCCACAGTGCCAGTTACATTGCCCCACAGTGCCAGATACAATGCCCCACAGTACCAGTTACATGCCCCACAGTGCCAGTTACATGCCCCACAGTGCCAGATACAATGCCCCACAGTGCCAGTTACATTGCCCCACAGTGCCAGTTACATGCCCCACAGTGCCAGTTACATTGCCCCACAGTGCCAGATACAATGCCCCACAGTGCCAGATACAATGCCCCACAGTGCCAGTTACATTCCCCACAGTGCCAAATACAATGCCCCACAGTGCCAGTTACATTGCCCCACAGTGCCAGTTACATGCCCCACAGTGCCAGATACAATGCCCCACAGTGCCAGTTACATGCCCCACAGTGCCAGTTACAATGCCCCACAGTGCCAGTTACATTGCCCCACAGTGCCAGTTACATGCCCCACAGTGCCAGTTACATTGCCCCACAGTGCCAGTTACATGCCTCACAGTGCCAGATACATTGCCCCACAGTGCCAGATACATGCCCCACAGTGCCAGATACATTGCCCCACAGTGCCAGATACATTGCCCCACAGTGCCAGATACAATGCCCCACAGTGCCAGTTACATGCCCCACAGTGCCAGATACATGCCCCATAGTGCCAGTTACATTGCCCCACAGTGCCAGTTACATGCCCCACAGTGCCAAATACAATGCCCCACAGTGCCAGTTACATGCCCCACAGTGCCAGATACATTGCCCCACAGTGCCAGATACATGCCCCACAGTGCCAGATACATTGCCCCACTGTGCCAGATACATTGCCCCACAGTGCCAGATACATTGCCCCACAGTGCCAGATACATGCCCCACAGTGCCAGTTACATTGCCCCACATACACCACACTAGCCCCAGACACACACACACACCACACTAGCCCCAGACACACACAGTAAATTACACACACACACACACACACACACACACACACACACACACAGTTTAGCCTGCCCTGCTATCCTCCTGCACCTCCCTCCGAGGCCACACGCGCACCTCCAAAGTCGCGCACACCCGTACCTCCTCCCACAGTGCCAGATACAATGCCCCACAGTGCCGGATACATGCCCCACAGTGCCAGATACATTGCCCCACAGTGCCAGATACAATTCCCCACAGTGCCAGTTACATTGCCCCACAGTGCCAGTTACATTGCCCCACAGTGCCAGATACATTGCCCCACAGTGCCAGATACATTTCCCCACAGTGCCAGATACAATGCCCCACAGTGTCGGTTACATGCCCCACAGTGCCGGTTACATTGCCCCACAGTGCCAGTTACATGCCCCACAGTGCCAGTTACATTGCCCCACAGTGCCAGATACATGCCCCACAGTGCCAGTTACATGCCCCACAGTGCCAGATACAATGCCCCACAATGCCCCACAGTGCCAGTTACATGCCCCACAGTGCCAGATACATGCCCCACAGTGCCAGATACATTGCCCCACTGTGCCAGATACATTGCCCCACAGTGCCAGATACATTGCCCCACAGTGCCAGATACATTGCCCCACAGTGCCAGTTACATTGCCCCACATACACCACGCTAGCCCCAGACACACACACACCACACTAGCCCCAGACACACACAGTAAATTACACACACACACACACACACACACACACAGTTTAGCCTGCCCTGCTATCCTCCTGCACCTCCCTCCGAGGCCACACGCGCACCTCCAAAGTCGCGCACGCGCGTACCTCCTCCCACAGTGCCAGATACAATGCCCCACAGTGCCGGATACATGCCCCACACTGCCAGATACATTGCCCCACAGTGCCAGATACAATTCCCCACAGTGCCAGTTACATTGCCCCACAGTGCCAGTTACATTGCCCCACAGTGCCAGATACATTGCCCCACAGTGCCAGATACATTGCCCCACAGTGCCAGATACAATGCCCCACAGTGTCGGTTACATGCCCCACAGTGCCGGTTACATTGCCCCACAGTGCCAGTTACATGCCCCACAGTGCCAGTTACATTGCCCCACAGTGCCAGATACATGCCCCACAGTGCCAGTTACATGCCCCACAGTGCCAGATACAATGCCCCACAATGCCCCACAGTGCCAGATACATGACCCACAGTGCCAGTTACATGCCCCACAGTGCCAGATACATTGCCCCACAGTGCCAGTTACATGCCCCACAGTGCCAGTTACATGCCCCACAGTGCCAGATACATTGCCCCACAGTGCCAGATACATGCCCCACAGTGCCAGATACATGCCCCACAGTGCCAGTTACATTGCCCAACAGTGCCAGATACATGCCCCACAGTGCCAGTTACATTGCCCCAGTGCCAGATACATCCCCCACAGTGCCAGTTACATGCCCCACAGTGCCAGATACAATGCCCCACAATGCCCCACAGTGCCAGATACATGCCCCACAGTGCCAGATACATGCCCCACAGTGCCAGTTACATTGCCCAACAGTGCCAGATACATGCCCCACAGTGCCAGTTACATTGCCCCAGTGCCAGATACATCCCCCACAGTGCCAGTTACAATGCCCCACAGTGCCAGTACTTTTTCATGTTTACCTGCAGCGTTGAGGAGAAAGAGAGGGGACAGGCAGCAGTGTACACTGCTAGAGCCCGCCCTCACTCTCTGAAAGCACTCGCGGCTCCCCGTTCTGCTCCCACATGTGCTTCATGTGGTGACCTTTCTTCCTTTTGCATTTGCGCCGCGGTCGCGTACGCGCAATGTAGATTTTGCGGAGGGGGGGGACGAGGCTCCTGGCTGCCGCTGCCTGTACTGTGTGACAGGCACAGCAGCCGGGGAGACAGGGAGAGCGCCGCGGGTAGCGCCGGCGGATTCCCTGTCGCATGGGGTGAGCGGGCCGTGCAGGTGCCGGTGGCGCCCCCCTCTGCTGGGGCTGCCACGGCGCCCAGGGCACGTGCCCTGCTCGCCCTGTGCTAGATACACCTCTGGCGGTACGTAATGTGTTAGGTGTGTTTACCTTGAGATCCGCTTCGGTTACTTCACTCTGGTGCAGAGAGGTGAGAATTGTGGGAACACTTGAAGACACACTGAGTCTGGTCTCGTCTCTAAGGAATGAGTTTTTATTAGAGGGTCGTCAGAAGTTCATGATATACGTATAAAGTATGCAGTAAATTAGCAAAGAGCATTACCCTGTGTAAGTGACTATGGCAAATCACAATATAATACAGGATAACTTTTACCAAGGCAATATACAAATCTGATACTCACTGTTGCAATCAACAATTACTAAACAGCATGCACTGACTATATCTCTGCTTTCCTAAGCATGTGCGCCACATGACAATGCGCTTTTCATCTCATTAGCATTTGCGACCATAATGGACCATAACACATTCAGGGCTAGATGCATCATCGCTTGGAAAGTGATAAAATGGAGAGTGAGAAAGTACCAGCCAATCAGCTCCTAACTACCATGTCACAGGCTGTGTTTGAAAAATGTCAGTTAGGAGCTGATTGGCTGGTACTTTTTAACTCTCCATTTTATCACTTTCCAAGCGATGATGCATCTAGCCCTCAATATCATAAATGCATCAAAACACATCAATAATACGCATCAGCAATATTATAACATTCAGTAAATCAAACCACATACATGGATATGTGTCGGGTACCCGTTATGAAACTAGCGTCCTCACGTGCGGTGGGGTGAGGCAGGTGAGGCAGAGCCTTTCCTGTCACACTAACGTTTGTGCCAGAGTTTTTACTGTATAAAGTATATGAAAAATACAAAGAATGTGTTTGAAATATCTTCTTTGCATTATTCTAATCATTTTTATAGCCACAACTGTGGAGTAAAAAGTCAATGGCAGGTGAGGCAGTGCCTCACCTGTGTATCTTTTCATTATATCTCTAATCAAAACTCACAAAATTTTCAGGAGTGTATACTGCTGCACCTGTGTATAATGCCCACATGTACCCTTTGGCTCATATATTGCATGTAAATATGGCTCTGGTGCTAGCCAGTTCCTCCTGAGCAATTTAGCTCACGGCACGTCCCAGCGTCCTGCAAAAGTGTTCCTCCTCTAGCTGTGCACAGGGTTTTTGGCAAAGGGTCACTACATGCAGGGCCGGTGCTAGGGTGTTCGGCGCCCCCCTGCAAACTATAAAATTGCGCCCTCCCATATTCCGTTGGCGTGCGCTGGGAAAAGGGGTGTGGTCTCACAACTAAGGGGCATGGCCACACAATAGTACCCCCATTTAAAATTACGCCACAATGTAGCACAATCTTATTAATCTTATACGTAATGCCCCACCCGTAGTAGTAGCGTCCTTATATGTAATGCACCCCAGTAGTAGTAGCATCCTTATACATAATGCACTCACAGTAGTAGTAGCATCCTTATACATAATGCCCCCCAGTAGTAGTAGCATCCTTATACGTAGTGCCCCCCCAGTAGTAGTAGCATCCTTATACGTAATGCCCCCCCAGTAGTAGTAGCATCCTTATACATAATGCACCCAGAGTAGTAGTAGCATCCTTATACGTAGTGCACCCCCAGTAGTAGACGCGTCCTTATATACGTAATGCCCCCCCCAGTAGTAGAAGCGTCCTTATACGTAGTGCACCCCCAGCAGTAGACGCGTCCTTATATACGTAATGCCCCCCCAGTAGTAGAAGCGTCCTTATACGTAGTGCACCCCCAGTAGAAGCGTCCTTGTACGTAATTCCCCCCTAGTAGTAGTAGCGTCCTTATACGTAATGCCCCCCCCCCCCCCCCACAGTACTAGTAGCGTCCTTATACGTAATGGCCCCCCCAGTAGTAGCATCTTTACATGTAATGCCCCCCCCCCCTGTAGTAGTAGCGTCCTTATGCATAATGCCCCCCCAGTAGTAGCATCCTTATACGTAATGCCCCTCTAGTAGTGGTAGCATTGTTATACGTAATGCCCCCCGAGTAATAGTAGCGTCCTTATATATAATGCCCCCAAGTAGTAGTAGCGTTCTTATACGTAATGCTCCCCCCAGCAGTAGTAGCGTCCTTATACGTAGTGCACCCCCAGTAGTAAAAGCGTCCTTATACGTAATTCCCCATAATAGTAGTATCGTCCATATACGTAATGCCCCACAGTAGTAGTAGCGTCCTTATACATAATGCACCCCCAGTAGAAGCCTCCTTATATGCAATTCTCCCGTAGTACTAGTAGCGTCCTTATAAGTAATGCCCCCCCCAGCAGTAGTAGCGTTGTTACGCATAATGCCCCCCCTGTAGTAGCGTCCTTATACGTAATGCACCCTCCCAGTAGTAGTAGCGTCCTTGCATGTAATGGCCTCCCCCAGTAGTAGCGTCATTATACGTAATGCCCCCCCAGTACTAGCGTCCATAAAGTGCGCGTATGCAGACATACCTCACACACACAATTCACACATATATACACACACATACACACCCACCCACCATATGCACACACACACACACACACACACACACACACACACACACACACACACACACACACACCACTTACCTAAGCCAGTCTCCCTCAGCCTGGTCAGTGTAGCTCCGCCCCTTCTGTCCCGTTTAGCCCCGCCCCTTTCGGTCCGTTTAGCTCCGCCCCCTTCTGTCCCGTACTCAGCCGCTGTCACACGGGGAGGGGAGGCAGGAGGTTTTTGATTCTGCAGGTGCTGCTGCCAGTGACTGTCATACAGTGACAGACACAGCAGCAGCAGCAGCAGGGGGGACAGGACGGCGCAGCAGTGAAGGGATTCAGAGCAGGGAAAGCGCCTCTCTGTCCCAGCGCCTCCCTGCACTGCATCCCTTCGCTGAGCGGGTAGCGCCGGGCCTGACTACATGAGCAATTAAAGTTAGGCGGTGTCACTCTGCAATGGCAAAGGGGAAATAGCAGGAATGTTCCTTTTCCGGGAATATGCAAATAAGGAGAAGTGGCAGAATAGCATGAAGTAACACGCTGTACAATGGACCCTTGGATAGCAACGTAAATGTGGGTGTATAAATGCGCAATGTATATTGTCTCCCACTATGGGCAAAGACGGGAGGACTCCGTTAAATAAAGAGGATAAGTTATACCGGCTAATGGCGTTCCCTTAAATGTACCAAGGTACGGGGCATATCGGTTACTCACGGCTGAAGAATGCTGTCTTCCACTTACGCCCGGTCTCGATCTGGCATACTTCGGCGGTCACTGAGCAGTTGCCCGGACCTCTGCTGCACTGTGGTCCACAGGGCTACTCTCTTCGGACACCTGAGCAGTTGGCTGGACCTCCGCTTTGCTGTGAGTCACGTGGCTGCTCTCTTCTTCATGAGGCTGTGACTTTCACTGCAACTGTGTCTTTAAGTGCAATAATGTCTTTAAGGCAGACAGCATTCTTAATACAGGGCTGGTTCCCTATGCAGGATTACTTCTCTGCTAGCATGCAGGCTGGCTCTTGCAGAACTGTGTTTTAACTGTAGGCTATGTGTGCTATGCGGCTGCTGGGCTCTTCCCTCTGGGTTACAGGGCTGATGCTGGTACTGGGCTCACAGATGCTGTAACACATATACGGGCATACTTACCTACTTTGCTGCCTCCTCCTCCGGCAGGAGGCAGCGTTGTAGGTGCATAGGGGCGTGGCCGGCAGTAGGACGGGTGGTTCGGGGGCGTGGCCGGCAGCAGGATGGGCGGTCCAGGGGCGTTGCATCAGGGTCGCGTCATCGTGACTCCACCCCCCGCTGTGCTGTGCCGAGAAACGAGGCGCTGCATAGTGGGGGGCGGAGCTACGATGCCGCGATTCAGCGCGAATCGCGTCATCGTACCCCCTCGGGCCGCCCACTTGTTCTCTGCTGCGGGCGGCTGAGGGGGAAAGCGGGAGGCTTGCCCACCTTTCCGGGGGGCCGGGAGGGTCACCCGATTTTCGGGAGCCTCCCGGCCATTCCGGGAGGGTAGGCAAGTATGATATTGGGGATAACTGCTTCACAAAATGGGACCTCCCTTGGCTGCCATGAACTCTCTTCCCTGCAGGGCTTCCCTTGTTATATCAGCCTGTGCTGCTGAACTCTATTAGCTGTTTCACAGGGCGGGATGTACTAAGCAAAAAATGCGGTAAACCCCCTGTTTACCGCATTTTCCTGATGTACTAAGTCCCGTCCGGCAGGTCAGCGCCGCAGCGGGGTTCGCCAGCTTTAGCTTTAGTCCATAGAAGCCTATGGGCTTCTCTCCGCGGCGCTGTGTGAGGGATCCGATCGGATCCCTCCCAGCATGCCTTGCGGCCACCCCCGTCACCCCACGCATGCGCAGACTGACTCCTGGGGCCGAATCCCGGAAGTCAGGCTGCCGCTGTGCATCGCGGAGGACAGCTCTTATCGGAAGAGCTGTCCTCCGCAATGCTGATCGCATATGTTAGTACATATGCGATCAGCATCGTGGCGCAGGGAGGCGATGTACATTAGTACATCCCGCCCACAGTGAGGTTTTCTCATGCTGCTGCTGCAGTCTCACTCTTTCCCCTGGTATTCCTCTCTGGTGGCTGTGGGGGCTAGTAATATGGCCGCTCACCTCTTAGTACCAGTTGCTCTTTTCTCCTCACAGTGTCCCACTTGCACACACTTCAGCACACTTTTTCCTACCCAAGCAGGAGCTCCTCTCCTCCCCCTGTCCTGTCTAGGGCAAGGTTCCATTCTCTCCCTGCAGGCAGCCAATCAGGTAGGAGACCACAGGCTACCTGGATACATTGTTTCAGATGTGGGCTGCATTACCCCTCTGTTAAACTCTTTAGCTGTGGCCTGCAGATCTGTCTCAATATCAAAGGGCAGGCTGGGATCTGTAGTGCCACAGGTCTATTCTGCATGCCTCTATATTTACACAGGGGCATGCTGGCACTTGTGGTGCCACAATCCACTTTCAGGGTGCCACGGAATAGTTTGTAGATTAGCACTGCAGCTTGGTTCCCTTTTCACCTTTTGAGACTATTTATTAATGCATACCTCCCAACTGTCCCGTTTTTTGGGGACTGTCCCGCTGTCCCACCCGCGGGCCGCAGTGTCCCGTGGGGGGGGGGGGCAGTTGGGAGTCTCTGTGTCTCGCTGCCCTGTGTCTCGCTGCCCTGCCCTGGGCAGCGGTGAATAGACGCTGTGCGCATGCGCACAGCGTCTATTCACTGGATTCAGAGGGAGAGGGGGCATGCCAGCGGCTCACAGAGCGCTGGGCATGCCCCCTCAGTGACGAAAACGGGGGCGTGAAGCCACGCCCCCTTTTCTTAGGCCACGTCCCTTTTCGGGAGCGCCAGTGATTGGATTTATTGCAGCCTAAACCTGATACTCACTACTAAAGCTCCACTCACAAGTTATTTGCAAAGTGCAAAATTGCCCCTCTAGCACAGTACCTTTGGACCCATTGTGTGATTAGATTTCCAATTTATGGAGCAAGATTATTTACATGGGTGGTGGAAAGAACTCATTTTTAGGCACATTTAATGCCTTTCAGAGATTTGCCCGCTATTTCCAGTTGGGTCAGAAACCCACCCACTGCGTCACATTGTACTTTAATAGATAAAAACAATTTCACACAACACTGCTGTTAATAAACTCTGTTCCTATAACCCCTCAATCTCTCGATTAGTATAAGCCTTATATCCATCCTTGCCTACTTTGATGTTATCCTCTCCGGGGGAGGAGATGCAGGTGGGCGGGGCTGTCAATAAAGCCCCTTCCTTGCGGGAAAATTGCTGCAATTGGTTTACATTTGTATAGGGGCGTGCCCAAAATTAGACAGTTTCATAAAAGCATGTCACTAGGCCCCCATCCCCTGCTCGAGGAGCCCCAGGATTCCCTATATTTAACTCCCCATTCTGCCTACTTCACTAGGAAGCGGGAAGGATGTGGAAGGGGCGCCCACTCTTCCGGAGCTGCTGAGGACTACCCATTGGCGTTTCTATAATGGGTGCAATGGGTGCGGTGCACACGGGCCCCTGGGTCCAGGGGGGCCCAGACCTCACCCATAGCATCCATTTTAACACTTACCTTTCCGGAGTCCAGCGCCGGGACCTGCAATCGCGGTGAAAATCGCCGCCAAAATGGGCGCCGCGCATGTGCGGTAGCCAAATTGGTCTCCGGATCATGGTAGGCGCCATGTTTCCGGAGACCTGCGCATGCGCAGTAGACTCCGGCACAATGCCGGAGTCTACAGCACCGTACAGAGGAGGGGGCCTACCCGGAGGTGCACACGGGCCCCCGCCTCGGTAGAAACGCCCCTGGGACTACCACAAAAATGGTGTGTCTCCTGCAGGATTCGGGAGTGTAGGCAAGTATGCTGATATCATATTTTCCTACTTTTGATAAAGATTTTCAGGGAGATTGTGAAAGAATCACCTATGAGTGCGGTGGGAAAGTGTACATGCATTATTGCTCAGTAAGATCTACTTGTTGAGGAAAAGACACTGATACGTTCCAGGGCTTGTTCATGTATTGTGTTCTACTCACATGTGGTTCCATATAACTAGTCACAAGGATCTTTGGGGCAGATGTATTAACCTGGAGAAGGCATAAGGAAGTGATAAACCAGTGATATGTGCAAGGTGATACATGCACCAGCCAATCAGCTCCAATATGTAAATTAACAGTTAGGATCTGATTGGCTGGTGTCTTTATCACCTTGCACATATCACTGGTTTATCACTTCCTTATGCCTTCTCCAGGTTAATACATCTGCCCCATTTGAAGATGCATTTTGCCATGGGAATGTTCCTTATTACCAGTGCAGGGAAATGGCACTGGTGATATTACTTCAATGGTTATATTTATGATGTATTTTTTTTCTGAGTATATAACCGCTACACAAAGGGGGTCATTCCGAGTTGATCACTAGCTACATTCATGCGCTGTGCAGCGATAAGACAAAAAAACGGCACTTCTGCGCATGCGTATGTGGCGCAATGCGTACGCGGGATGTGCTATTACAACGAACGATGTAGTTTCACACAAGGTCTAGCGAAGCATTTCAGTCGCACTGCTGGCCGCAGAGTGATTGACATGAAGTGGGCGTTTGTGGGTGTCAACTGACCGTTTTCAGGGAGTGTTCGGAAAAACGCAGGCGTGCCAGAAAAAACGCAGGCATGGCTGGGCGAACGCATGGCGTGTTCGTGACGTCAAAACAGGAACTGAATAGTCTGAAGTGATCACAAGCGCTGAGTAGGTCTGAAGCTACTCTGAAGCTGCACAAAATTATTTTGTAGCCGCTCTGCGATCCTTTCGTTCGCACTTCTGCTAAGCTAAAATACACTCCCAGTGGGAGGCGGCATAGCGTTTGCACGGCTGCTAAAAACTGCTAGCGAGCGATCAACTCGGAATGACCACCAATGTGAGTAAGGTTTAATCAGAAAGATTGCTAGATTGTATAATGAGTCAAGGAGATTGCTGCTATTTCTGGCGAGTATGCATTATATGAGGTAAAACCAAACGCTGTTTAGTAAATAAGCTAAACGTTTATTTGACTGCAAGTGGCGACACTAATGAAATACATCTACATTAACAAGGTAAAGTTTTGACCATAATGTATCTCACCAGGGAAGCTCCATATTATGTGACTGACCAATGAATCAGGGGGTATCCGGACTCCAGGACGACACCAATTAGGTCGACACCACTTACAGTTGGTCGACACCAATTTGTCGACACACCTTATGTCGACACCAAAAATAGGTCGACATGAACATAATGTCGACATGGAAAAAGATCAACATGAGTTTTTAAAATAAAATTTCCTTTTTAGAACTTTTTCATGCTTTACGATGCACGTGGACTACGATTGGGAATAGTAACCTGTGCCGAGTGCAGCGGTAGCAGAACGAGGCACCTTGCCCGAAGCACTGCGAGCAAAGCGAGCCATGAGAGGGGACACGGTGCACTAATTGTGGTTCCCGGTCACATTACGAAGAAAACAACACCTGGGGACACGGTGCACTAATTGTGGTTCCCGGTCACATTACGAAGAAAACAACACCAAAAAAACATTGAAAAACTCATGTCGACCTTTTTCCATGTTGACCTTGTTCATGTCAACCTTTTGTCCATGTCGAACTATTTATGGTGTCGACCTAAGGTGTGTCGACCAATTGGTGTCGACATAATTGGTGTCGAACTTGAGTCCCAGACCTGAGTCAGGCTACCCATAAGAATTATTTGGCCTCAGACAACTTTTGATTATGGGGCCCCCTTTCCGAGAGACGAGTGAAAATGTTATATATCACAAACTAATTAATAAAAAAAAGTTTAAAACAATTGTATTATGTTTTGGAGCACTGTGCACATGCACCAATTGTGTAGCGGATGCAGATGCACAGAGTATTATTGGCAAAGTGAGTCACCAGAAGTGAGCGTTTGGGTACCTTTGGTGGGACAGCATAGGGTTGCTCTGAGGTCAGATAATGCAACTAATCAGGGCCCTAACTAGGTGTGTGCCAGTGGTGCGTTGCACGCTTTGCATCTGCACTGTGGGCACATCCGCTGGCACACACATGTGACATAGGGCCGTGCTACACAAGTATTGCAGTACCCACAAGCCTTGTTAGCATGTCACATAGATTGGTAGCCAGGCTCTGTAGCTTGTCTGCTGCACGTTCAGTTTCTGCTTGTCTGCCCCGCTGTGGCACTCCGTCAGCGTGTTCCCCCACTGAGGTGCCGGGCTACTGCATCGTGAAGAGTGGGGCTCTCCCGCTGTGATGCTCTGAGCTCTCCCCTTTCTTTGTGATGCTCTGAGCTCTCCCTGCAAGGTAATTAGTAATCCCAGGATTCTTAGGTTCTAGAACTTCTAACCTACTCTAATCCTTTCCCATTGCACTCAAAATTTCAGTTTCCTTTTATGTTTTATGTACCAGGGAGTAACACACATAGGGGTCTATTTACTAATCCTTGGATGGAGATAAAGTCACTGGAGATAAAGTATCAGCCAATCGGCTCCTAACTGTCAATTTTCAAACACAGTCTGTGGCATGGAAGTTAGGAGCAGAGAATGTTCTAGTTGGAAATCTCACAGCATAGTGATAATAGGGCTCTTCAATCGCTCAATCAGCGGCTTCCTCAGACATAAAAACTTAGAAGACATAAGATCTAACAATAAGTTTTTATGTCTGAGGAAGCCGCTGATTGAGTGATTGAAAGTGGGGAAACGCGTTACATTACGGCCCCTACAGTGTCTGGACTACTGACAGAGAGCCGACCTGCATGTGCAGGAAATCATCTCTGCCCTTCGTTTCTATCTGGATGCCCAAGCCAGAGCTGTGCTTAAATGATTCAACCAGCAGCCAGGAGCATCCTAATAAGGAGAGGTATATGTGTAGTACCTATGGACACTGCAAGATAAAGAGCCCTATTATCACTGTGCTGTGCGATTTCCAGCTAGAACATTCTCTCTGTGCATAGAGTTATAAAACTGCAGCGCTGTAGTTGCAAGTGAACCATCATAATCAGCATTAAAGTGATTAATATTGGCTGCTATATGGACAAATCCTTGAATTAGCATCCTAGGGAGTGGTGTTATATACAAAAGCTCATACTATATAGCATTTTATATGTTGTGGGTTTTTAATATGTTTTCTGTCCAGTCGACCGTGGAGTATATGATATTAATATTTTAATAAATAGAATTTTTGTTTTTTAATACTTTACAAGCGCATGTGTCATTGAGTTCTAGCATCACTCTGTGTGATTTAATTTCTGATTTGGATGTATTGAACCTACTGTCCACCATGGTGGCACTGTCACATATGTTTGTGTGTGTGGTCAGACTCATAAGGCAGGATGTACTAAAGGTAAAATGCAATTAAACACCCCATTTTCAGGGGTTTTATCGCATTTTCATATGTACTATCACCCGACCTCCGCGTTTTTCGCCCATGAGGGTATCGCCATCTCTGGATGATGATACCCTATATAAGCCTACGGGCTTCTTTTTGCCGGCCGCTTCAACCCACCGCATCCGCCACCCCCTGCCTCAGATGCCTCCCCCGTGGCATACCTTCCTCCAGGAAGCCTGGACCCAGAAAGTAATCTCCTCCTCCCCCTAGCAACGCAGCCGAAGGTCCTTCCGGCTGCAGGGGGGAGGAGGAGGTGCCGGGGACACCCTGCTGCCTGCTTCCCAGCAGAGGAGCAGGTGAATAGCCCAGGGAGGTGACGGAGACCCCCCGCACACATATGCGATCAACATCACTGCGATAGGCGGCGAGGGCGGCGATGTATGTTTATACATCCCGTCCATAGTGTACTGTGCTTTTACTTGCTTGTTGCTTACTACTTGTGTGTTTGAAGGCTTTCCACCCTTGCATGCTCTATGTCACCTGTCTAGCGCATGGCCGCCACCGGGTAGCTGAAGCAATTCGGGAGCAGACTTCTGAAGTCAACAAGATAATTTCTTCAGTGAAGATGATTTTTGTGAAAGCACAGAGTCGAGTTGTTATATTCAGGGAGAAGCTCCCAACAACACCTCTCCCTCCACAACCTGCGGTGACACGATGGGGGACCTGCAGAGCTGTCTTAACAGCAGTGTAGGCCCCTGGGCACAGCAATGCACTGGGGCCCTTACCCACCCATCAGCGGTAGGGGTGGGGGGTGCTATCAGCGGCAGCTTTGATGTCCCGCGGGCGGTAGGGGGGTTCTATCTTTCGCTCAGCATGTAGGACCTGGAGAAATAATTTCTGCTAATTACTCCTTTACTGCACAAATGGGGCAGGAGGGAGAACACTAAACTGTAGGGGACATTGTGCTGAATGAAGGGGCTAAGGTACATGACTTCCAGGGTGGTAGGGGGTATTTAAAACATAGGGGAGGGGTGGATAGTGTAGTGGGCTTAATATTCATCATTTTCCGGGGGTCAGGGCAGCTTGCTTTACTGCAGATATTTCCAGTTCCTGGAAATAGACTTCTTAGCTTTAATGGGATTAAAAAAACTAGAGAGTCCCACCTTTCACGAGGTACTGGGGACTTGGGGAACAGACTTTAGGAGCCAGAGCAATCCACCAACAAAAATATAAAACTGCATATTAAGCGTGTGGAGCTGAAGCAGGGACCAGCTGCTTGAAGGCTGATATCTCTGGTTCTGGGCATAGTAAAGACCAGTGTCCACTGAAAGGGGAGAGTTCCAGCTTTTGGAATATACCCTCAGAAAAACTCTAAGTCAGACAGAACCCAAGATATCTGCCTGGGAAGAACAATTAACAGGCTTGGATGGGGACCAGTCCTTTCAAGTCGGATATCTCCGGTTCCCCAGGGCCGATTTTCAAAAATCTGGTACCCCTGGAAAGAGGGGACCCTCAGCTATCAGCCTGGGGCCTTTTTATTCCTGGGGCCCTTGGGCAAGAGCCCATTGAGCCCATACGAAAAGACGGCCCTGGATAAGATAGACCTGTCATAGACTTTTTACTCCAGAGTTTTGACTATGAAAATGATTAGAATAATACAAAGAAATTATTTCTAACATATTCTTTGTATTTTTCAGATACTTTATACAGTTAAAACTCTGGTGCAAACGTTAGTATGACAGGAAAGAATCTGCCTCACACCACCGCACGTCACTGTGTTCTAACATGGGGTTTTAAATGAGTAGTTTTCATATATAGCACTGCCTTTCACAGATACAGATGTGTCCTTGTATATCTATGCGGCATAGCGTATTAAAGCAGGAGCGTGTGCACGCATGCTCCCTGTAGCAGCTCAGGACAACAAGTGGGGGGGGGGGGGGGGCAGAAAAGGTTTTGGGCAGCGGTGCTCCTGCTACCCATTCATAGAGGGAACCGGCGCAGATTACACAGCAGGGGTAGCGGGAGCACGAGATAACATAATGATATGTTGCGTGGTTTTGCTTTATTTCATACAACTTATACATTCCTAAACTGAAATTCTTAAAACATATAAAATCCTAAAACATGGATTGAAAAAACCTAATTTCAGTTTTTTAGAGCCTAAAAAAGATTTTTTTTAGATTTTAGATTTTTTTTCATTTTTTTAGATCCTAAAAATCCTGGGCCCAGTAATTAGACACAGACACACCCACCCTCCCTCCCTCCCTCCCTCCCTCTGTCTGTCTCTCTCTCTCTCTCTCTCTCTCTCTCTCTCTATCATTCACACTCTCTCTCTCTCTCTCTCTCTGTACCTGATGCAGTGTGTCTAAAAGGGCTAAAAGGGCTACCTGGTGCAAATTTGCTAAGTGGCTATACATGGTGCAATGTGTACAAGTAGCACTACTGTGTGATGTAGTGTGGCCATGCCCAGTGTCGGACTAGGGCATGTAGGGCCCACCGGGGGAATGCAGTGGTAGAGGCCCATGTCAGGGGTGTGGCCAGTCCGCAGAGGAGGTGTGGCCTGCTATCTCATTGGTCTGACTAACCATTAGAGAGTACAACGTCTGGGCCCCTTCATAAATATATACAGTAAATTCAGCTGCTGCATGATAATGTACTAGATTAATAACAGAAATGCACTGTAGAAAATACACCATAGTCCAGTATAAGGTAACATATGTATAATTCAAGTGCACAGTCTGGAACCTGATCCTTAGAGCAAGAGGTGGGCCCCCATGTGGGCCAGTCCAAGCCTGGCCATGCCCCTAAATTTTTGATGCGCGCCTTCATAGTGCACTCTCCCTGTTTTGAGTATGGGGGAGTGTGATGTTAGTGTATTAGAAGGCTTAATATTTGTAGACACTACCTTACTAATCTGTGTAAGCCTGAATCTTCAGTGATGGTCCCTGGGATCAGGGGGATGCTGGGAAGTGGGTGGTCCAGTGTGCAGTGTGTCGGGAGTTGGTGATGGAATAAACAGCACAGCAGTGAACTCACATGTCTCTGTGTCCTGATGACTGGATTTACAAACAAATGAACAAAACATGGTGTCAGAAGTAGTTTAACTTGGACTGCTAGTGCTCTCAGAGTGTGAAAGAATCCTGCAGCACTCTGTAAAGCTGTGATAGTGTCTGCAAAGCCTGCCATGTGCTCCTCTCTTCAAACAGTGAGTAACCATGGATAAACTGGCTCCTCCAACCGGCATGCTGATGTCTGGTAACTTGTCTGAAAACTGGAAAAGATTTAAGCAAAGGTTTAATATATATCTTGCTGCATGTGGAGCTGATACAGAGGCTCACAAAACGAAGGCATCCATTTTCCTCCATGTGATAGGAGAGGATGTGCTGGACATTTATAATAGTTTTCAGTTTGATGAGGGGCAGAATATGGTGCTATCTTCTATAATGCAAAAGTTTGAAGATTACTTTGTGCCAAGGAAAAATGTGACATATGATAGACATGTTTTTCACATGTGATCAGAAGTCTGGAGATGGATTTGATCAGTATGTTACAGAGCTGCAATCACTCAGTAAAACCTGTGAGTTGGGTGTAGTATGGTATGCCGGCGCTCGGGCTCCCGGCGACCAGCATACCGGTGCTGGGAGCCCGACCGCCGGCATACCGACAGCGTGGCAAGCGCAAATGAGCCCCTTGCGGGCTCGCTGTGCTACGGGCACGGTGGCGCGCTACGCGCGCCACACTATTTTATTCTCCCTCCAGGGGGGTCGTGGACCCCCACGAGGGAGAATAGTTGTCGGTATGCCGGGTGTCGGGATTCCGGCGCCGGTATACTGTGCGCCGGGATCCCGACATTCGGCATACAGAAGACCACCCCTGTGAGTTTGGTGATTTAAAGGATTCACTGATTAGAGATCGTATTGTCTGTGGAATACCTGATAATGGACTCAGAGAGAGATTGCTGAAAGAGCAAGACCTAACACTAGACAAGGCAGTGACTATGTGCAGATCTGCAGAAATAACTAGATTTCAAGCCAAAACGTTACACAAGGAAGTTGATGCTGCTGTCCATGTAGTGCAGAACACAGAGCCAAGCAAACCTCCATTCTCAAGAATGAAGCAGTCTAAGCCACCGTCTAATAAGGAAATGTGTAGTTGATGTGGAAATGCTCACAATCATAAAATGTGCCCGGCTTATGGTAAAACCTGCATGAAATGTGGTAGACTTAATCACTTTGCCAAATGCTGTAAAATGAAAAGTAAAACAACCACAGTGCATGCTGTTAAACAAACAGAGGAATTCTTTGTGGATTGCATTGAACTTTGCAGTGCAGATAAGAAGAATGGATTGTCCCTTTAACTGTGAACGAGATTGTCATTCCCTTTAAGCTTGATACTGGCGCGCAGGTGAATTTAATATCGTTTCAAGACTATAAGACTTTTAGAGTAAAACCTAAAATTCATCCAGCCAAAGTGAAAGTTACAGGGTACACTGGGGAGGAAATTCCTGTGAAAGGTACATGCTTAGTGACACTGAAATATAAGGGACAACAGTTTAAAACATCTCTACTCATGATTTTTGAACATATTCCAGGTGTTGACATTAGGTGTAGACATTATTGTCTGGGGATCTACAAAGGAACAACATGATTCTAGATTGAGACAAGTAATGTAACTTGTCAAGAAAGTGAATCTAAAGCTAAACAAGGACAAATGTGAATTTGGTGTGAATACACTTACCTTTATGGGCGACGTGGTCTCGGATGAAGGTGTAAAACCAGACCCAAGGAAAATATCAGCCATAGTGAACATGGAACGTCCTAACAACAAAGACGATGTCAGAAGATTCCTAGGAATGATTACTTACTTAGGAAAGTTTATTTCTCAACTCTCTGAACGAACAGCCTCTCTTAGATGATTGTTGGAAAAAGATAACGAGTGGATGTGGTCACATGAACAAGAAGAAAGTTGGCAAAACTTGAAACAGATCATTACAGAGCAACCAGTGCTAAAATTCTTTGATCCGGCGAAAAGAATAAGAATTTCAGCAGATGCTTCACAATTTGGCCTAGGCTCAGTGCTGTTACAAGAACATGAGGATACATGGCAACAATTAATCTATGCATCAGGAGCACTGACAAGGGCTGAAACAAGGTATGCTCAGATAGAAAAAGAACTTCTAGCGATCACATATGCATGTGAGCGATTTCATCAGTTTGTGTATGGTCACACATTTCCAGTGGAAACTGACCACAAGCCATTGGTAGCTATCATGACTAAATCATTACATGACTGTCCCATGAGAATTCAACGAATGCTTATCAGACTACAGAAATATGATGTACACTTGCTGTACTGTCCCAGCAAATACATGTACATTGCTGATACACTTTCCCGTTCTGTGGACAAAAGTGAAGGTTCCAAAAGTCTGATGGATGAAGAGATAGAAGCCTATGTTAATTTGATCGTAGCTTCTCTACCAGTGTCTCTTGCAAGACGAGAACAGATTAGGAAAGAAACTGAGACAGATGACACAATGAAAGTGTTGAAAGATATCATTCTGAAAGGTTGGCCAGCAGAAAAACATGCATGCCCGCTGCCTATCCATGATTATTGGATGTACCGCAGTGACCTTACAGTTGTCGATGGTATTATTTACAAAGGCAATAGGTTTTTCATACCTGCACGACTAAGAAAAACTATGCTGTGCAAGATACATGAAGGCCACTTAGGAGAAGAAAAATGTAAGCGGAGAGCGCGTGAAGTTATGTATTGGCCAAGAATGAACCAAGACATAGCACAGACTACAGCTACATGTGAATTATGTCTTACGTATAGATCAAAACAAGTCGAGCCACTGAGTCCTCACACAGTGCCAGAGAGACCGTACTAGAAAGTTGGCACAGATTTGTTTGATTGTAATGTGAAAATGTACATTGTTGTGACTGATTATTACTCTAACTACCCTGAGGTGAAGACACTACATACAACTACTAGTAAAGCCGTAATCAATTGCATGAAGTCAATCTTTGCAAGGCATGGTGTTCCTATGGAAGTGTTCAGTGACAATGGTCCTCAGTTTTCCAGTGCTGAATTCAGACAATTTGCTGATGAGTGGGAATTTGTCCATACTACGTCAAGTCCCCACTATCCACGCTCAAATGGGTTGGTGGAAAGTGCAGTAAAAACTGTAAAGAGTCTCATGAAAAAAGCTCAAGAAGGTAAAGAAGATTTCTACAAAAGTCTTTTAATCTACCGTAGTACACCTTTACAGTATGGACTTTCTACTGCACAAATGCTGATGAGAAGGAGGATTAGAGCAAATCTCCCGATACATGATGAACTGCTTAATACACATAACTCAGCGTTGGTCAGACTGAGTAAAAAACGTCAACAGGCGAAACAGAAACTGTTCCATGACAGGCGAGCAAAAAGCTTATCTGATCTAAAATCGGTTGACCAAGTCCGTCTCAGAGATCACGAGAAAGGTATTTGGGTGCAGAAAGATATTGTGCAAGCACAAGTAGCACCAAGATCTTATACTACACGTACAGAGCATGGAACGGAAGTAAGAAGAAATCAGGTGGATTTAAGATCTCAACCTAACCATAATGAAGACAACATGACGGAAGAATACCCTTCATCTGACATGTATGATGATCCTCATAATGGTGAACAAACCACGATTCTAGAAAGGTCCAACATGGTAGATGAAACACAGACTGTGTATGAAAGACCCAAAAGGGAAATACGCAGACCTGAGAGACTCATTGAAACGTGTTAGATGCTGTTCTTAATATGACGTTGTTAATTGTTGCATTGAAGCGTACAGGGCTTATCTTTAAAGAAAAGAGGATGTGATGTTAGTGTATTAGAATGCTTAATATTTGTAGACACTCCCTTACTAATCTGTGTAAACCTGAATCTTCAGTGATGGTCCCTGGGACCAGGGGGATGCTGGGAAGTGGGTGGTCCAGTGTGCAGTGTGTCGGGAGTTGGTGATGGAATAAACAGCACAGCAGTGAACTCACATGTCTCTGTGTCCTGATGACTGGATTTACAAACATGAACAAAACAGGGAGGGTCACCAATTCCCTTTCTGGCCTAGGGCACCATAATATCTAGTTACGGCTCTGCGATCAGTGTTCCCATTTTTGTTCATAAGCGGCGGCAGTCCCTGTGCACAAGATGATGGCTGTGTCATTAGCATAAACGAGCCACAGAGTAAATTCCCAGTGGAGGTAGAGGCAAAAGCAAAGAGAGAAATACAGCAATAAGACAGGAACCATTACAGTTTGCCAGACCGTTATCCCGAGTCACACACAACCGAAGGAGAGACATCCAGTGACAAGAGAGCTAAAAGTCTATAAAATACCACTGACAGTAAAGGCCCGTACACACTGGTCGATGTATCGGCCGTTCTCTTGAACGGCCGATACATCGCGGGACCGTCGGCCAGTGTGTACGGGCGATACGTCTGTGAACTCCGTCGTTCACAGACGTATCGCGTCGGCCGCGCAGCACAGCCGACAGCCAATATATCTAACGATATATTGGCCCGTCGCTGTGTGTGTACGGGGCGGTCGTCCGACCGCCCGTACACATGCTGCGGCGGCCGGCGGTGATTGACAGGTGCACTGGGCGGGCGCGAGCGCCCGCCCAGTTCATGACGTCAGTCCCCCGACGGATCGGGCTGTGTGTATGCACAGCACACTGCCCGATCCGTACATAGATATATCTGCAGATCAATTGATCTGCAGATATATCTAATAGTGTGTACCCACCTTAAACTACTCCAGGGGAGTTCCCTTGCTGTTGCAGCATTCTATTATCACTATATACCTATAACCTCCCCTATTGTATAGGACAATATTCCTATCCTGAATCTGCACTATATGGTCAATTATAGAGCACATAAAGATAATATTTTAAAGGCCACTAATATCATTTTAAAAGCACTGCAATGTTTTATTAATGTGGAAAGAAACTTCCTACTTTTTGGTGTATCCAATTGCCTTTGATGCATTTTCGGTAAACATGGCTAGATATCGCGATTTATGACCGATGGTCATTATTACTGGCTCCAATTAGAGGCAAAATTAACGGCCGAAAATGGACCCGTGATCACACAAAAACACATGGGATCGTGGGATACCTTCTAGATTCCATGTGTTATTGCGAACTCCGGCAGCTTCTTATAGATGATTATGCCCTGATAAGTGCAGGTATTGGGGCATAAGGACGCCGGCATCAGGGCTAAGTGGATAGCCCCCGGCGCACCTATTAGCAGTGGTACACAACTTTTTCCCTGGAATATATACTTACCTACCTAGCCATGAGCATATCACACGTTGCGGAATAAACACTCCTTTATTTATATTCTGCTCTGTGATTATATATATATATATATATATATATATATACACATATATATATATATACTGTATATATATATATATATATATATATATATATACACACTGTAGTTGTAAACAATGGGATGCTCCAATAGGGAGAGTTAGTCCAAAATATAGAATTAATTTTTATTTAGGAACTCACCAATAAAAGCAGGCTGTTTTAATAAAGTTCCTTAAAGTGCAAAAAAGACATGTCTTATTTGCACTTTAAGGAACTTTATTAAAACAGCCTGCTTTTATTGGTGAGTGCCTAAATGGAATATTTTTATTCTAAAAATTAATTTTATATATATATATATATATATATATATATATATATAATCTGTTTGGGGGAATTCTTGCCTCTCTGCCAGGGAGAGGTACAGTAAAGGACTCGTGCTAAAAAAAAATTACTGCAATGGGGGAGGAGGAGAGACTTGTCATTATTTTTAAAGCTGCTCTGTGCCACCTATCTATCTATCTAGTCTGTGCAAAAATCTTGTGGATGGACTGGACAACTACTGCTTGGACATAAAAAGGTACATGAAACACCAAGAATATAAGAACATGTAATCTGCAGTAAGTCTCTACGCCACTAAGCACTAATATATTTGTACAGACAAAGATAGAAATGCAGATGAAAAATGAATTGGAGCATGAACAAGAATTTAGAGGTAAACCTTTAAAATCAAGCAACAGCTCTTTCAGCACAGCTATCAGTGTCCGAAATACATCACATCCTCCTGACAGTGGCATTTTGTACCCTAAAGCAAAGTGTTATGAGAATGTGCAACATGTCAAAACCTGTACCTCAAAATGTACATCAATCAACACTTAGTGGACAGCTCATATTTCTGTTATGTGCATTAGACAATTGCAACTATTAGTAATGCTAGAGGGATATGGAATCTATACATCAAAGGACTCAATAGAGTCCAGAATTGCAAAGTTTTGTTCTATGACAAAATGTCTTGTCCTGAGTCTCAGAGCTGAAAAGTTTACGACTAATGAAGGGACGTTACATACTACTGAAAGCATAGAAGACAATTAGAAAATAAATACAATTTCTAGAGAATAAAAATTATGTAGAAGTTGTACAAGTGTCTTCTTTTTTTCTGTTGTTTCTTTAAAATTCATTCAGAATAAGCAATATATATCGGGGAATTCAATTCCGGGTGAAGGGTACAAATCAAATTGCTGTTGCCATGACATTTAAGAGCCAGCAACAGCACCCCATCTCGCACCCTTTGCCCGGCCGGCTGAATGCCAAATTTGTGCAAAAAGGCAGCAAACACTGCTGTGAGATTGGGCTGCTATTAGTTTCTAGGCTGCAGACTGTTCATATATCCATATTAATAGAGTACTGGAGTGTTACATTATTGTGTATATTATCCTGAATATATAGACTCAATCAAGACAGTCTTGTGCATCTAATGAACAAGCTAAATATCAGCTCCATACCAGTATCATTGTCAACTGCACTAGAATGTATGTCTTTCACCAGGCAAGTTTTATTAGCAGGGATGCAGGCTATTTGGAGTTGTTCATAGTATACCTCTCAAGTGCGCACTTAGAGGAGGGACCAGTTGGCCAGAAAAACCCTGGAGTACAGTGGTCCTAGGGCACTCTATGATCCCATGGGTTCCAGCCACTTTAATGCATCCTACCTGTGTGCAAGCACATGCATACCCCTTCACACTATCTCCCCTGCTGACGCATATCTCATGGCAGACACACATGACATGTCATGAATGCCACTCCATGTATGCAGACAATACGAGAGACAGACAGAAGAGTCTGCTTCTACAAAATACAGCTCTCTACAAATGTAGTAAATCCCAATCCGGGATCGGTATTGGTGGGATCCTGAGATTCTGGCCCAAAAATGCCGGGACTTGAATTCCGTGATTAGAACCTCCAATCCCGGGTTTCACAGGATTAAGTTGCGCATGCGCAGTTTTGCCGGGCAGCACTGAGCGCTATAGCAGCGGGGTATTTAAAGCTTATGCGGGCAGCCATGGACACACATTTCAAACGTAGAACTGGCCACCAGCCAATCGGAGCTGGTGGACCGGCAGCCAATCAGGGAAGCGGCCGCAGCATCGGCTCCTTGTTGGCTGCCGGATGGCCAGTTCTGACTGGCTGGCAGCCAGCCCTACATTTGAAATGCCGCCGGCGCAGTCAATGTGTGCCCATGGCTGCCCGCCTAATAGTATGTATTGCTCCCTACACCCACTCTCCTTCACTGCTCCCTACATCCTCCCGTGCTGCTCCCTACATTCTCCATGCTCTCTACACTAATCCTTACTGCAGTCCCGGGAATCCTGGGATTGAGCGTTTTTCGGGATTAAAAAAAAAATGGCCTGGGATTGGCCTCCCTAGTAGTAAGTATAGGAGGAGGGAAGCTCTTAATGTAATGTATAGTAAGAAAAGGGTCAGCTAGGGCGAGCTAAATTTATCTGTGGGTTGATGGTGAGAGCTGTTTAATTTAGTGATCATGGTGGGTCCCATTAATTTAATGTTGGTTGATGAGACCTTTCATTTAATACTGGGGAGGTTTGAGGGCTACTTACTGGATATAGTTTTGAGTTTTGGAGAGAACGAGAGAATGATGGCTATTTATTAAATATGAACACTAATTAATGTCGGTATTACAGTAGTTGTGGGAAATAGGTCTATTTATTAAATGTAAATGTTATTCATTAATTATCATGTAACAAAATCAAAAAGTAAAATAACAGCACAGCAATATGGTACTAATTAGAAGATGTCCAGCAGTGCCATCAGCTCCGAACCGGCAGAAACCAGTGGGATCCAGGTACACCCATCTACTGTTCAGAGAAGTCTATCCAGAAGTGGTCTTCTTGGAAGAATTGTGGCCTAAGAGCCATACCTGCGATGTGTAAACAAGCCCAAGCGACTCAACTAAGGACGAAACATAGGAACTGAGGGTGCTGAAAAATGGCAGCAGGTGCTCTGGACTGATGAGTCAAAGGGGGATATCCTATTAGGCCCAGTAAAACATCGGTTGCGAAAAACATATGTTTTTTCGATTTTCCTGATGTTTCACATATTTTTTTTACAGGCTGTCCAGATTGGTCGCCTGTAAAAAAAAATGCCCTTTCTCCGGAAAACACTCAGGTTCAGTGAAACCTGTGTGTTGTTGGTAGAAACAGCGCAGTTTTTGCACGGAAACAGGCTGTTTCTGGGGATGTAGTCTCGCCTGCCTCAGAATCCCTGATGAGTGGGACAACCTGCAGCGTCCCATGCCTGCTGCAGCAGGTTGGGACTGCAGGCACACGGAAGCTGTCCTCAGTGCGGTGACCCCCGGCGAAGAAGCCGGGGCAACACCGTGACCGCATCCCCCCTCTCCTCCGCCCGTGGCAATGGTCACATGACGGGGTAGCGGCCATGTGACCGGGGGAGCAGGAGGAGCAGCGCTGCACCGGGCGCTGTCAGGAGCCGGCACCCGGTGCAGCTTCAGGTAACCCCTAAATAAGCCACCACTCGTGGCTAATTGGATATCCCCCAAAATGTGAAATATTTGGCTGTAACAGAAGGCAATTTGTTCACCAAAGGGCTAGAGAGCGATATGATAATGAGTGTATTCAGGCAACAGTGGAGGATGTTGGAGGTTCCTTGCAAGTTTGGGGCTGCATTTCAGCAAATGAAGTTGTGGATTTGGATAGGATTAATGGTGAGAAATACAGGCAGGTACTTATCCACCGTGCAACACCATCAGGCAGGGCTGTTTCTAGCAAATTTGACTCCCAGTGCGAACACCAAAAAATGCGTGAGAGAAAAAGAATTGTGTGCGCCCACCCTGGGGAAAGAGGCGGGGTCAAGTATAAAATGGGCATGGCCTTGCTGAATTGGGCGTGGTTTTGTAGAAAAATAGTACCTTACACCATATTATGCCCCAAACAGTAATGCCCCTAGCTCCATATTATGCCCAGAACAGTAATGCCCCAGCACTAAATTATGTCCCACACAGTAATGCCCCTTGTACCCTATTAAGCCCCACACAGCAATGCCCCTTGCCCTATATTAAGGCCCACACATTATTGCCCTTTGCACCTTTTTATGTCCCACACATAATAACACACTAAGTTGGTGGTGCAGGGTCAAGAAAGAGTTAAATATAGGCACTCATTTTTCCCAGCATACAGAAAAAGAAAAAAAGACAGCACTCACGTTTTGATGAAAAAAAGAGGATCTTCAAAGCCCATGAATAAAACCACTGTGCTGTGGTTGAAACAGCTGTCGGGCTGCAGCTGGCAAATGGACTTCTATGGATCTGCAAGAATAAAAAGAACCTCTCTTTTCATTAAAACGTGAGTGCTGTTTTTTACTTTTTCTGTGTGCTGTAATAAGTGAGTGCATATCTATCTATATATATATGGGTGTAGTATGGTATGCCGGCGGCCAGCATACCGGCGCCAGGATCCCAACCACCGGCATACTGACAGCTGGGCGAGCGCGAATAAGCCCCTTGCGGGCTCGCTGCATTGCCACGCCACGCTGCAGGCATGGTGGCGCGCTACGCGCACCACGTATTTATTCTCCCTCCAGGGGGGTCGTGGGTCCCCAAGAGGGAGAATAGTTGTTGGTATGCCGGGTGTCAGGATTCCAGCACTGGTATACTGAGCGGCAGGATCCCAACAGCCGGCATACTAAATACCATCCTATATATATATATATATATAACAGAACCCATGTTGCATGTTGTAGCGGGGGCAAGTCCCAATACACCTGGAGCCGCTGAATTGCTGGACTATATATATATATATATATATATATATATATGAGATGTGCGGCGGGCACTTTTCGTGTTTTAGTTTTGTATCTGCCAAGACCACCCTTTCAGGTTTTGGTTTTGGATCTGGATGATTTTTGAAAAAACACAAAAACAGCTAAAATCACAGAATTGGGGGGTAATTTTGATTCTACGGCATTTTTAACCTCAATGACATTCCTTTCCACTTATTTCCAGTCTATTCTGAATACCTCACACCTCACAATATTGTTTTTAGGCCAAAAGGTTGAACTGAGGTAGCTGGATGACTTTGCTAAGCGACACAAGTGTGCGGCACAAATACCTGACCCATCTAGGAGTGGCACGCACTGGATGAATGTCAAAAGTGGCCAACAATTTTTCGGACCACCGACAGCATCTCCTGCAGGCCCCTGTCATTTTTCAAGAAATTCTGCACCACCAAATTAATTGCATGTGCAAAATATGGGACGTGCTGGAATTTTCCCAGATCTAATGAACGCACAATATTGGTGGACTTATACAGCAGTACTCCTGAACTTATACGTAAGTACCCCTGGACTTATACAGCTGCACCACTGGACTGGACTTATACGGCAGTATCCCTGAACTTATACGGCTGCACCACTGGACTGGACTTATACGGCAGTACCCCATGACTCAGACAGCAGTACCCCTGAACTTATACGGCAGTACCCCTGAACTTATACGGCTGCACCACTGGACGGGACTTATACGGCAATACCCCTGGACTTATACGACAGTGCCCCTAAACTTATACGGCAGTACCACTGGACTTATACGTCTGCACCACTGGACTGGACTTATACAGCAGTAGCACTGGACTTATATAGCAGTACCCCTGGACTTATATGGCAGTACCCCTGGACTTATACGGCAGTACCCCTGAACTTATATGGTTGCACCACTGGACTGGACTTGTATGGCAGTACCCCTGGACTTATACAGCAGTACCCCTGGACTTATACTGCAGTACCCCATGACTTATATAGCAGTACCCCTGAATTTATATGGCTGCACCACTGGACTTATGCAGCAGTACCCCTGGACTTATACGGCAGTACCCTTGGACTTATACGGCAGTACCACTGGACTTATACTGCAGTACCCCATGACTTATATAGCAGTAACCCTTACTTATACGGCTGCACCACTGGACTGGACTTATACGGCAGTACCCCTGGACTTATACAGCAGTATCCCTGGACTTATATAGCAGTACCACTGGACTTATATGGCAGTACCCCTGGACTTTTATGGCAGTACACCTGGACTTATACGGCTGCACCACTGGACTGGACTTGTATGGCAGTACCCCTGGACTTATACGGCAGTACCCCTGGACTTATATGGCAGTACCCTTGGACTTATACGGCAGTACCCCTGGACTTATACGGCAGTACCCCTGGACTTATACGGCAGTACCCCTGGACTTATACGGCAGTATCCCTGGACTTATATGGCAGCACCACTGGACTGGACTTATACGGCAGTACCCCTGGACTTATACGGCAGTACTCCTGGACTTATACGGCTGCACCACTGGACTGGACTTATATGGCAGTACCACTGGACTTATATGGCAGTCAGTAGCGGATCTTGCCACGGGCAAGCAGGACTTTTGACCGAGGCGCCACCTTCCGGAGGGCGCCGCACCATGGCAAGATCCGCCACTGTGCCCCCCGCAGTGCCCCCCACAGTGCCCCTGCTGCGAAGGGGACCAGACGCAATGCGTCTATTTTCCCTTTGTGGAGAGGACCTTAGCTGTGCGGTGCGCGATGATGTCATCACGCACCGCACAGCATTGTGGCACAGACGCTAGGGGTCATAATTGACCTCTAGTGTCTATGCTGTGCTATGGGAGAGACGTCATGACTGACGTCTCTCCCATAGATCCGAGGAAAGGAGAGGAGAAGAGCGGCGCCAGCGGAGGTCTGCAGCGGTCTGGAATCAGGAGCGAGGATTGTAAGTACACATTTTTCTTTTTTTTCCTTTCAGCAAGGCTTCAAGGGGGAAAAATGGGGCGTAATTGACCACGCCCCCATATGAAGCCACGCCCTTATATTTTTGCCCGGCGCCACAAGGGCAAGAACCGGCCCTGACGGCAGTACCACTGGACTTATATGGCAGTAGCCCTGAACTTATACAGCTGCACCACTGGACTGGACTTATACGGCAGTACCCCTGGACTTATACGGCAATGCCCCTAAACTTATACGGCAGTACCACTGGACTTATACGTCTGCACCACTGGACTGGACTTATACAGCAGTAGCACTGGACTTATATAGCAGTACCCCTGGACTTATATGGCAGTACCCCTGGACTTATACGTCTGCACCACTGGACTGGACTTATACAGCAGTAGCACTGGACTTATATAGCAGTACCACTGGACTTATATGACAGTACCCCTGGACTTATACGGCAGTACCCCTGAACTTATACGGCTGCACCACTGGACTGGACTTGTATGGCAGTACCCCTGGACTAATACAGCAGTACCCCTGGACTTATACGGAAGTACCCCATGACTTATATAGCAGTACCCCTGAATTTATATGGCTGCACCACTAGACTTATGCAGCAGTGCACCTGGACTTATACGGCAATGCCCCTAGACTTTTACGGCAGTACCCCTGAACTTATACGGCTGCACCACTGGACTGGACTTGTATGGCAGTACCCCTGGACTAATACAGCAGTACCCCTGGACTTATACGGAAGTACTCCATGACTTATATAGCAGTACCCCTCAATTTATATGGCTGCACCACTAGACTTATGCAGCAGTGCACCTGGACTTATACGGCAATGCCCCTAAACTTATACGGCAGTACCACTGGACTTATACGTCTGCACCACTGGACTGGACTTATACAGCAGTAGCACTGGACTTATATAGCAATACCCCTGGACTTATATGGCAGTACCCCTGGACTTATACGTCTGCACCACTGGACTGGACTTATACAGCAGTAGCACTGGACTTATATAGCAGTACCACTGGACTTATATGACAGTACCCCTGGACTTATACGGCAGTACCCCTGAACTTATACGGCTGCACCACTGGACTGGACTTGTATGGCAGTACCCCTGGACTAATACAGCAGTACCCCTGGACTTATACGGCTGCACCACTGGACTGGACTTGTATGGCAGTACCCCTGGACTTATACGGCAGTACCCCTGGACTTATACGGCAGTACCCCTGGACTTATACGGCAGTACCCTTGGACTTATACGGCAGTACCCCTGGACTTATACGGCAGTGCCCCTGGACTTATACGGCAGTACCCCTGGACTTATACGGCAGTACTCCTGGACTTATACGGCTGCACCACTGGACTGGACTTATATGGCAGTACCACTGGACTTATATGGCAGTCAGTAGCGGATCTTGCCACGGGCAAGCAGGACTTTTGACCGAGGCGCCGCCATCCGGAGGGCGCCGCACCATGGCAAGATCCGCCACTGTGCCCCCCGCAGTGCCCCCCACAGTGCCCCTGCTGCGAAGGGGACCAGACGCAATGCGTCTATTTTCCCTTTGTGGAGAGGACCTTAGCTGTGCGGTGCGCGATGATGTCATCACGCACCGCACAGCATTGTGGCACGTGTGTCATAATTGACCTCTAGTGTCTATGCTGTGCTATGGGAGAGACGTCATGACTGACGTCTCTCCCATAGATCCGAGGAAAGGAGAGGAGAAGAGCGGCGCCAGCGGAGGTCTGCAGCGGTCTGGAATCAGGAGCGAGGATTGTAAGTACACATTTTTCTTTTTTTTCCTTTCAGCAAGGCTTCAAGGGGGAAAAATGGGGCGTAACTGACCACGCCCCCATATGAAGCCACGCCCTTATATTTTTGCCCGGCGCCACAAGGGCAAGAACCGGCCCTGACGGCAGTACCACTGGACTTATATGGCAGTAGCCCTGAACTTATACAGCTGCACCACTGGACTGGACTTATACGGCAGTACCCCTGGACTTATACGGCAATGCCCCTAAACTTATACGGCAGTACCACTGGACTTATACGTCTGCATTTTCACTGGACTGGACTTATACAGCAGTAGCACTGGACTTATATAGCAGTACCCCTGGACTTATACGTCTGCACCACTGGACTGGACTTATACAGCAGTAGCACTGGACTTATATAGCAGTACCACTGGACTTATATGACAGTACCCCTGGACTTATACGGCAGTACCCCTGAACTTATACGGCTGCACCACTGGACTGGACTTGTATGGCAGTACCCCTGGACTAATACAGCAGTACCCCTGGACTTATACGGAAGTACCCCATGACTTATATAGCAGTACCCCTGAATTTATATGGCTGCACCACTAGACTTATGCAGCAGTGCACCTGGACTTATACGGCAATGCCCCTAAACTTATACGGCAGTACCACTGGACTTATACGTCTGCACCACTGGACTGGACTTATACAGCAGTAGCACTGGACTTATATAGCAGTACCCCTGGACTTATATGGCAGTACCCCTGGACTTATACGTCTGCACCACTGGACTGGACTTATACAGCAGTAGCACTGGACTTATATAGCAGTACCACTGGACTTATATGACAGTACCCCTGGACTTATACGACAGTACCCCTGAACTTATACGGCTGCACCACTGGACTGGACTTGTATGGCAGTACCCCTGGACTAATACAGCAGTACCCCTGGACTTATACGGAAGTACCCCATGACTTATATAGCAGTACCCCTGAATTTATATGGCTGCACCACTAGACTTATGCAGCAGTACACCTGGACTTATACGGCAGTACCCTTGGACTTATACGGCAGAACCACTGGACTTATACGGCAGTACCCCATGACTTATATAGCAGTACCCCTGAACTTATATGGCTGCACCACTGGACTGGACTTATACGGCAGTACCACTGAACTTATACAGCTGCACCACTGGACTGGACTTATATGGCAGTACCACTGGACTTCTGCGGCAGTACTCCTGGACTTATATGACAGCACCCCTGAACTTATATGGCTGCACCACTGGACTGGATTTATACGGCAGTACCCCTGGACTTATACAGCAGTACCCCTGGACTTATATGGCAGTACCACTGGACTTATATGGCAGTACCCCTGGACTTATACGGCAGTACCCCTGGACTTATATGGCAGTACCCCTGGACTTATACAGCAGTACCCCTGGACTTATATAGCAGTACCACTGGACTTATATGGCAGTACCCCTGGACTTATATGGCAGTACCCCTGGACTTATATGGCAGTACCCCTGGACTTATACGGCAGTACCCCTGGACTTATACGGCAGTACCCCTGAACTTATACGGCTGCACCACTGGACTGGACTTGTATGGCAGTACCCCTGGACTAATACAGCAGTACCCCTGGACTTATACGGAAGTACCCCATGACTTATATAGCAGTACCCCTGAATTTATATGGCTGCACCACTAGACTTATGCAGCAGTACACCTGGACTTATACGGCAATGCCCCTAAACTTATACGGCAGTACCACTGGACTTATACGTCTGCACCACTGGACTGGACTTATACAGCAGTAGCACTGGACTTATATAGCAGTACCCCTGGACTTATATGGCAGTACCCCTGGACTTATACGGCAGTACCCCTGGACTTATACGGCAGTACCCCTGGACTTATACGGCAGTACCCCTGGACTTATACGGCAGTACCCCTGGACTTATAGGGCAGTACCACTGGACTTATACGGCAGTATCCCTGGACTTATATGGCAGCACCACTGGACTGGACTTATACGGCAGTACCCCTGGACTTATACGGCTGCACCACTGGACTGGACTTATATGGCAGTACCACTGGACTTATATGGCAGTCAGTAGCGGATCTTGCCACGGGCAAGCAGGACTTTTGACCGAGGCGCCGCCTTCCGGAGGGCGCCGCACCATGGCAAGATCCGCCACTGTGCCCCCCGCAGTGCCCCCCACAGTGCCCCCGCTGCGAAGGGGACCAGACGCAATGCGTCTATTTTCCCTTTGTGGAGAGGACCTTAGCTGTGCAGTGCGCGATGATGTCATCACGCACCGCACAGCATTGTGGCACAGACGCTAGGGGTCATAATTGACCTCTAGTGTCGTTGCTGTGCTATGGGAGAGACGTCATGACTGACGTCTCTCCCATAGATCCGAGGAAAGGAGAGGAGAAGAGCGGCGCCAGCGGAGGTCTGCAGCGGTCTGGAATCAGGAGCGAGGATTGTAAGTACACATTTTTCTTTTTTTTCCTTTCAGCAAGGCTTCAAGGGGGGAAAATGGGGCGTAACTGACCACGCCCCCATATGAAGCCACGCCCTTATATTTTTGCCCGGCGCCACAAGAGCAAGAACCGGCCCTGACGGCAGTACCACTGGACTTATATGGCAGTAGCCCTGAACTTATACAGCTGCACCACTGGACTGGACTTATACGGCAGTACCCCTGGACTTATACGGCAATGGCCCTAAACTTATACGGCAGTACCACTGGACTTATATGTCTGCACCACTGGACTGGACTTATACAGCAGTAGCACTGGACTTATATAGCAGTACCCCTGGACTTATGTGGCAGTACCCCTGGACTTATACGTCTGCACCACTGGACTGGACTTATACAGCAGTAGCACTGGACTTATATAGCAGTACCACTGGACTTATATGACAGTACCCCTGGACTTATACGGCAGTACCCCTGAACTTATACGGCTGCACCACTGGACTGGACTTGTATGGCAGTACCCCTGGACTAATACAGCAGTACCCCTGGACTTATACGGAAGTAAACCATGACTTATATAGCAGTACCCCTGAATTTATATGGCTGCACCACTAGACTTATGCAGCAGTGCACCTGGACTTATACGGCAATGCCACTAAACTTATACGGCAGTACCACTGGACTTATACGTCTGCACCACTGGACTGGACTTATACAGCAGTAGCACTGGACTTATATAGCAGTACCCCTGGACTTATATGGCAGTACCCCTGGACTTATACGTCTGCACCACTGGACTGGACTTATACAGCAGTAGCACTGGACTTATATAGCAGTACCACTGGACTTATATGACAGTACCCCTGGACTTATACGGCAGTACCCCTGAACTTATACGGCTGCACCACTGGACTGGACTTATATGACAGTACCCCTGGACTTATACGGAAGTACCCCATGACTTATATAGCAGTACCCCTGAATTTATATGGCTGCACCACTAGACTTATGCAGCAGTACACCTGGACTTATATGGCAGTACCCTTGGACTTATACGGCAGAACCACTGGACTTATACGGCAGTACCCCATGACTTATATAGCAGTACCCCTGAACTTATATGGCTGCACCACTGGACTGGACTTATACGGCAGTACCACTGAACTTATACAGCTGCACCACTGGACTGGACTTATATGGCAGTACCCCTGTACTTATATGGCAGTACCACTGGACTTCTGCGGCAGTACTCCTGGACTTATATGACAGCACCCCTGAACTTATATGGCTGCACCACTGGACTGGATTTATACGACAGTACCCCTGGACTTATACAGCAGTACCCCTGGACTTATATAGCAGTACCACTGGACTTATATAGCAGTACCACTGGACTTATATGGCAGAACCCCTGAACTTATACGGCTGCACCACTGGACTGGACTTGTATGGCAGTACCCCTGGACTTATATGGCAGTACCCCTGGACTTATATGGCAGTACCCCTGGACTTATACGGCAGTACCCCTGAACTTATACGGCTGCACCACTGGACTGGACTTGTATGGCAGTACCCCTGGACTAATACAGCAGTACCCCTGGACTTATACGGAAGTACCCCATGACTTATATAGCAGTACCCCTGAATTTATATGGCTGCACCACTAGACTTATGCAGCAGTACACCTGGACTTATACGGCAATGCCCCTAAACTTATACGGCAGTACCACTTGACTTATACGTCTGCACCACTGGACTGGACTTATATAGCAGTAGCGCTGGACTTATATAGCAGTACCCCTGGACTTATATGGCAGTACCCCTGGACTTATACGTCTGCACCACTGGACTGGACTTATACAGCAGTAGCACTGGACTTATATAGCAGTACCCCTGGACTTATATGGCAGTACCCCTGGACTTATACGTCTGCACCACTGGACTGGACTTATACAGCAGTAGCACTGGACTTATATAGCAGTACCACTGGACTTATATGACAGTACCCCTGGACTTATACGGCAGTACCCCTGAACTTATACGGCTGCACCACTGGACTAGACTTGTATGGCAGTACCCCTGGACTAATACAGCAGTACCCCTGGACTTATACGGAAGTACCCCATGACTTATATAGCAGTACCCCTGAATTTATATGGCTGCACCACTAGACTTATGCAGCAGTACACCTGGACTTATACGGCAGTACCCTTGGACTTATACGGCAGAACCACTGGACTTATACGGCAGTACCCCATGACTTATATAGCAGTACCCCTGAACTTATATGGCTGCACCACTGGACTGGACTTATACGGCAGTACCACTGAACTTATACAGCTGCACCACTGGACTGGACTTATATGGCAGTATCCCTGGACTTATATGGCAGTACCACTGGACTTCTGCGGCAGTACTCCTGGACTTATATGACAGCACCCCTGAACTTATATGGCTGCACCACTGGACTGGATTTATACGGCAGTACCCCTGGACTTATACAGCAGTACCCCTGGACTTATATAGCAGTACCACTGGACATATATAGCAGTACCACTGGACTTATATGGCAGTACCCCTGGACTTATATGGCAGTACCCCTGGACTTATATGGCAGTACCCCTGGACTTATACGGCTGCACCACTGGACTGGACTTGTATGGCAGTACCCCTGGACTTATACGGCAGTACCACTGGACTTATACAGCAGTACCCCTGGACTTATATGGCAGTACCCCTGGACTTATATGGCAGTACCCCTGGACTTATATGGCAGTACCCCTGGACTTATATGGCAGTACCCCTGGACTTATACGGCTGCATTACTGGACTGGACTTGTATGGCAGTACCCCTGGACTTATACGGCAGTACCACTGGACTTATACGGCAGTACCCCATGACTTATATAGCAGTACCCCTGAACTTATACAGCTGCACCACTGGACTGGACTTATATGGCAGTATCCCTGGACTTATATGGCAGTACCACTGGACTTCTGCGGCAGTACTCCTGGACTTATATGACAGCACCCCTGAACTTATATGGCTGCACCACTGGACTGGATTTATACGGCAGTACCCCTGGACTTATACAGCAGTACCCCTGGACTTATATAGCAGTACCACTGGACATATATAGCAGTACCACTGGACTTATATGGCAGTACCCCTGGACTTATATGGCAGTACCCCTGGACTTATATGGCAGTACCCCTGGACTTATACGGCTGCACCACTGGACTGGACTTGTATGGCAGTACCCCTGGACTTATACGGCAGTACCACTGGACTTATACAGCAGTACCCCTGGACTTATATGGCAGTACCCCTGGACTTATATGGCAGTACCCCTGGACTTATATGGCAGTACCCCTGGACTTATATGGCAGTACCCCTGGACTTATACGGCTGCATTACTGGACTGGACTTGTATGGCAGTACCCCTGGACTTATACGGCAGTACCACTGGACTTATACGGCAGTACCCCATGACTTATATAGCAGTACCCCTGAATTTATATGGCTGCACCACTGGACTGGACTTATACAGCAGTACCCCTGGACTTATACAGCAGTACCCCTGGACTTATACGGCAGTACCCCTGGACTTATACGGCAGTACCCTTGGACTTATACGGCTGTACCACTGGACTTATACGGCAGTACCACTGGACTTATACGGCAGTATCCCTGGACTTATATGGCTGCACCACTGGACTGGACTTATACGGCAGTACCCCTGGACTTATATGGCAGTACTCCTGGACTTATATGGCAGTACCACTGGACTTATATGGCAGTAGCCCTGAACTTATACAACCGCACCACTGGACTGGACTTATACGGCAGTACCCCTGAACTTATACGACAGTACCACTGGACTTATACGGCAGTACCACTGAACTTATACGGCTGCACCACTGGACTGGACTTATATGGCAGTACCCCATGACTTATACGACAGTACCACTGGACTTATATGACAGTACCCCTGGACTTATATGGCAGTACCCATGGATTTATATAGCAGTACCTCTGAACTTATATGGCTGCACCACTGGACTGGACTTATACGGCAGTACCACTGAACTTAAACGGCTGCACCACTGGACCTGACTTATATGGCAGTACCCCTGGACTTATATGGCAGTACCACTGGACTTATACGGCAGTACTCCTGGACTTATATGACAGCACCCCTGAACTTATATGGCTGCACCACTGGACTGGACTTATACGGCAGTACCCCTGGACTTATACAGCAGTACCCCTGGACATATATAGCAGTACCACTGGACTTATATGGCAGTACCCCTGGACTTATATGGCAGACCCCCTGAACTTATACGGCTGCACCACTGGACTGGACTTGTATGGCAGTACCCCTGGACTTATATGGCAGTACCCCTGGACTTATACGGCTGCACCACTGGACTGGACTTGTATGGCAGTACCCCTGGACTTATACGGCAGTACCCAACATGGACAGTTTATGTCCAAATATCACAGGAAAAAGCAGATACCCAGGGGCTTTAGGGTCAATAATATCACCACATTAGGTAGAAATAACCCTGTTTTTCACAGCTGCTGGTGTAGAGTTTTTAACAAATGTTCACTTGATTTGATGCTTCTGGTTGTTGAGAAAGTTGGTTCCAAACTACATAAGGTTAAAACACAAATAGATGCCTTTACTATCCTACACTTGGCGATCATTAGGAATGATAAAACCTGCAATCTGATTGAAAAACTAATAGCACAGATTGACTCCTACAAAAAGTAGCTTAAAGCCTTCAAACGCAACAAATTGTCCACTGTTGCCTCCGATTATCAAAATCTCACAGTTTATAGGTGGCTGTTAGGAGATTCCAGACAAAATAGACCCCAGAGACCATACAGGCAACGTCGACAAGGGCGGGGACAATTCCATACAGTCAACACTGGCTCCTTGGCCTCCGCCTCTGATACTGACTATTCTGACACCCGGCCACCCCAAAGTTCTTTTTTATGCCAGTCAACTACCGCAGATTTACCCCCGTCTGCAGGTCACGCAGACCGCGCCCAAGGAAGGGGAGACACATGGCGAAGGTGTCAAAACAAAACACAGACCTAGTCTTTAATCTGTCCAGTAGACAGCTTGATGAGGCCTCTATTAAACTATTTATCTAGGGGACTCTCTTTTGTCCCCACTTGTCTACATAAACTGTTTAACAATGCTGTAAACATGTACAAGTTTGTCCGTAAACTTAGATTACGAGAACACTTTGCTACTGACGTTGGTACTACGACAGCATCTTCCCGCAAGCCATCCACATTTGACCCAACTTCCTCCAACCCAAGCATCAAAACCTTTGTCCGCTTAGTCAAGCACGATATCAACTCAGCCATACCCAACAAACGCTTTGACAATCTGAAAGGCAGGCACTGACTACTTTGAAACAAGACACTAACATTGTCATCAGACCCGCTGATAAAGGGGGTGCAATCGTGGTACAGAATTGGTCAGACTACCATGATGAGATTCTTAGACAACTCTCAGATGACATGACCTGCACTTGTCAAAACACTAACCCCATCCCAAACTTTAAAACCCTAGTTGATCATGTGCTGTAAAAGGGCTTCAGATCCACCTGGATAGATAAGAACACCCTTGATTTTCTCACTGTGGAATACCCAGTTTGCCCCATCATATACACCCATCCCAGGATTTACAAACCCTCTCTCACCCACCTGGCAGGCCGATTATTTCGGTAAGGAACTCATTGTTACAACCGCTAGCAATATATGTTGATTACTTCCTACATCCCATAGTACACCAGAGTGATAGCTACATACGGGACATGTCTGATTTTTTTACAAAAACTCTCTCATCTCCACCTGACAATGGACAATTCCCTGTTAGCCACTATGGACGTTGGCTCCCTTTACACCATAATTCCTCATGAACAAGGTTTGCAAGCATTTGAAAGAGCACTAAACCGACAACCACCCAGTGGTCCACCCATTGGATTTATACTTATATATATTTTTAAATATAGACTCTGATATTGAATTTCAGCCGGCGCCAGTACATTTTTCTTTATCTATATATCTATAATTTTAAGGGAACTGACCTTCCCTGTACAGGCTGCCGTTGACAGCGCACTCTATTTGTATATCTATTTATGGATTTATACTTGAGTTGGCAAGACTTGTCCTGAAATATAACCACTTTGAATACTAGGAGAAGTACTATATACAACACTCAGGGACATCGATGGGGTAAAATTTGGCACCCGCATATGCAAACATTTTTATGACGGCTTACGAACAGGTGCATACTGTCAGCATCCAGAGTCTTAGTTCCAGTTCTGGTCCCTGCAGCCTTCCTGTTAGGTGGCTGCAGCAGATAGGAGCTGCGGCAGCAAGGCCCTCCAGTGCGGCTGCCTTGCATCTGGAGGCCGGGGTCCGGGTACTGGGGAGCATGGCAGCTGGAGGTGTCAGTTTCCAAGTGTCCTGTTGCTGGAGTGTGGTGTCTGTGGAGGCTGAGGCCTGAGGTAGTGGCTGTGTGCTGGTTCCACATGTGTCCTCTGCGTTCTTCAGCATCATTTACAACTCACAAGTCATCTCTTCATTCCGTGTTCTTCAGCAGCGTTTACAAATCATGAACATTTCTCTTACGTCCTAGAGGATGCTGGGGTTCCATTTAGTACCATGTGGTATAGATGGGTCCACTAAGAGCCATGGGCACATTAAGAGTTTAATAGTGTGGGAAACTGTGCCCGGATGAGCTCCTAGTGTCACGATCCGGGTATCTGGACGCCATTTCTTACCCATCAGATGCCTCCTAAGGCTGGCTCAGCGCTCCAGGACCGGATCCCATCTGTTATCCTAATGTTCACATTCCTGCATCCTCTCCTGTCTCTCTGAGACGCTGTCACAGTAACGCCTTATTACATCTGGCATGGCGTCTCCCGCGGCCTCCGCCGCCGTCCCTGAGCTTCTGCATGCAGAGTGTCAGAGTGGCGATTACGTCAGCCGCGGCCTCCGCTGTGTCCGCGTGGTTGGATGTGCACTTGTCAGCCTGGCGTCTCCTGTCTCCAGTGGCCGGCGCCGCCATTACTGTTTTCATTACCACATGGATTACAAACCAAACTTCCCTCCAAGTGTCTGCATGGGCGCAGCCATCTTGGATTCTGTCAGCTGATCATTTCCTCCAATCTGTTGTCAGTATTGTTAATCTGCATAATTGCCTAGCCAATCCCTTCCTTGCTGCAGGTATAAATACACTGTGCCTGAGCAAGGAAGGCGTCAGTGCTTTGGTTGTCAAACCTAGTTCCTGTTTGTCTCTCTCCTGTGATTGTCTTCCAGGTTCCAGCTCCTGTCTCAAGACTTCCACCATAGAGACCCGCACCAGCATTCCACCTGCGGTGTAGCCTGACTCTCCAATCCATTGTGGATTCATCTGTTTCCAGCTACAACATTACCTGCTTCCAGCTCAGCTTTCAGCAGAGTACAGCTTCCCTTAAAGGGCCGGTGTCCTTTCTACACTTTACCACTCTCCACCGGTATTATTATTTCTCCGCTCTCAAGTTCTACATTTCAGTTCATATTTCATCGCTCCCAAGTTCATCTATTATTTAACTGGTTCCAGCCAGTATCCACTCCGTGCTAACAACAGTCTGGTTCCAGCCAGTATCCACAGCAGCTGTTTTACCTTCAGCAACCCAGCTTTTCCTGGAACACCAGCTGGCACAATCCTGGGTTATCTCCATTGCTACAGTCGGGCCTGGTAAGGACTTTCCATCTAGAAGATCATAAGAACTATCTCACACTACCAGTGCCCTGTGGCTCCTGCCATCCTGTAGTACCCAGGAACTGTATTTATTATTTGCTGACTTTTACGTTTTCTTTTACTGCTGCTGTGTTGCGGAGTTGTCATAATAAACATCATTGACTTTTATCCAAGTTGTCGTGGTCACGCCTTCGGGCAGTTATTATTCATGTTACTTACATGTCCAGGGGTCTGATACAACCTCCCAGGTTCCGGTACATCTCAGCCCCTACAACTGAGGCTGCCTCCCGTCAGCTCAGGCCCTCAGTTGTGACAGTAAGCACTGACCTAATGAATCCAGCCGGAGACCAGGATCAAGCGGCCAGGCCGATGCAAGAACTGGCAGCCCGACTAGAACATCAGGAGGCTGCACAGGGCCACATCATCCGCTGTCTCCAGGATCTCTCTACTCGGCTGGATGGGATTCAGACAACTCTCCGTGGATCAGGCGCATCTGGTGCGTCAACCACAGTGACTCCAGCTATAACCCCACCCACCTTACCCATTTCTGCTCCACGTCTTCATCTTCCAACGCCAGCAAAATTTGACGGATCTCCAAGATTCTGCAGGGGATTTCTCAACCAGTGTGAGATTCAGTTTGAGCTACAACCTGGCAATTTTCCCAGTGACCGTACAAAAATTGCCTACATTATCTCTCTTCTCAGTGGCTCCGCCCTTGACTGGGCATCACCATTATGGGAGAGGTCCGACACCCTGCTATCTTCTTACACTGCATTCGTGTCAACATTCAGGCGCATCTTCGACGAGCCAGGCCGGGTAACCTCAGCTTCATCCGAGATTCTCCGTTTACGCCAGGGGTCACGTACTGTAGGACAATATCTGATACAGTTCCAGATCCTGGCATCCGAACTGGCATGGAACGACGAGGCCCTGTATGCTGCATTCTGGCATGGCTTATCTGAGCTTATTAAAGATGAGTTAGCTACCAGAGACTTACCTTCTAAGTTAGATGAGCTAATCTCACTCTGCACGAAAGTTGATTTACGTTTCAGAGAGAGAGCAACTGAGCGTGGAAGATCATCTGCTCCAAAATCTTCTGCTCCTCCTCCTCGTCAACTGTCACCATCTAAAGATGAGCCCATGCAAATTGGCCGTTCCCGTTTAACTCCTGCTGAGCGCCGAAGACGCCTCTCTGAGTCTCTTTGTCTTTACTGTGCAGCTCCGTCTCACACCATCAATGCCTGTCCCGAACGTCCGGGAAAACTCCAAACCCTAGCTCGCCCAGGAGAGGGCCGGCTAGGAGTAATGATCTCCTCTCCATCTCCTCATGATTGTAATCTCCCAGTCTCGCTTCAAGTTGCTCAACGTTATCGGAACGTCATTGCCCTCCTTGATTCCGGAGCAGCTGGGAACTTTATTACTGAAGCCTATGTTAAACGGTGGTCCCTACCCACCGAGAGACTTCCTTCCTCCTTTTCCTTAACTGCCGTGGATGGCAGTAACATTTTTGATACTGTTATTGCTCTAAGGACTCTACCAGTTCGTCTGAGAGTGGGAGTTCTTCATTCCGAACTTATTTCACTTTTAGTGATTCCAAGAGCCACACATCCTGTGGTCCTGGGCCTTCCATGGCTCCGTCTTCACAATCCTACAATTGATTGGACGACTACGCAAATCCTGGCATGGGGTTCCTCCTGTGCAGAGACATGTTTGTTTAAAGTATTGCCTGTCTGTTCTTCCTCCCCCAGGTCGTCTGATGTTCCACCTCCTCCATATCAAGATTTCACGGATGTGTTCAGTAAAGCTTCTGCTGATATCCTTCCTCCTCATAGAGAATGGGACTGCCCGATTGATCTCGTTCCAGGGAAGGTTCCACCTCGAGGCCGAACTTATCCGTTGTCTCTGCCTGAGACGCATTCTATGGAGGAATACATTAAAGAGAACCTAGCAAAGGGGTTCATTCGACCTTCTTCTTCCCCAGCCGGCGCAGGCTTCTTTTTTGTAAAAAAGAAAGATGGTGGTCTGCGGCCGTGCATCGACTACAGAGGTTTGAACGACATTACCATCAAGAACCGTTATCCTTTACCCCTGATTACTGAGCTCTTTGACAGAGTTAGCGGAGCTACCATCTTTACAAAGCTGGACTTGCGAGGTGCATACAATCTCATCCGGATCCGTGAGGGTGACGAGTGGAAGACCGCCTTTAACACCCGTGACGGACATTATGAGTACCTCGTCATGCCCTTCGGATTGAGCAATGCTCCAGCTGTCTTCCAGCATTTTGTCAATGAGATCTTCAGAGACATTCTATACCGTCATGTCGTGGTCTATCTAGACGATATCCTCATTTTTGCCAACGATTTAGAGGAACATCGTTTTTGGGTTAAAGAGGTTCTGTCCCGTCTCCGTGTCAATCATCTCTATTGCAAATTAGAAAAATGCGTCTTTGAAGTCAAGTCCATTCCGTTTCTAGGGTACATTGTGTCCGGTTCCGGACTAGAGATGGATCCTGAGAAACTACAAGCAATTCAGAATTGGCCGGTACCCTTAACCCTCAAAGGGGTCCAGAGGTTCTTAGGGTTCGCCAATTATTACCGAAAGTTTATACGAGACTTTTCCACCATTGTGGCGCCTATTACTGCTTTCACCAAGAAGGGTGCTAACCCGTCCAAGTGGTCTGAAGAAGCCATGCAAGCTTTTCATCTTTTAAAACAGAGGTTCATCTCTGCGCCTGTCCTGAAACAGCCTGACATCGACTCTCCTTTCATCCTAGAGGTGGATGCCTCCTCCGTTGGAGTAGGAGCGGTGTTATCTCAGAGGGCTAAAGATGGCCATTTACATCCTTGCAGTTTCTTCTCCCGGAAGTTCTCCCCAGCTGAGCGCAACTATGCCATTGGCGACCAGGAGTTGCTAGCCATCAAGCTCGCTCTAGAAGAGTGGAGGTATCTGTTGGAGGGAGCTTCTCATTTAATCACCATACTTACAGACCACAAGAACCTTTTATACCTGAAGGGCGCACAATGTCTTAACCCTCGTCAGGCCAGATGGGCACTTTTCTTTTCCAGGTTCGACTTTAAACTCCAGTTCTGTCCGGGCTCTCAGAATCGCAAGGCCGATGCCCTTTCCCGCTCATGGGAGCAAGAAAATGAGTCAGAGTCTTCAGACAAGCATCCTATTATAAATCCGTTGGCATTCTCCACGGTAGGGATGGACTCTACGCCCCCATCAGGGAAAAGTTTTGTGAAGCCGATGCTAAGGAAGAAGCTCATGCATTGGGCCCATGCTTCCCGTTTTGCCGGACATACAGGTATCCAAAAAACCCTGGAGTTTATCTCTAGGTCCTATTGGTGGCCAACTCTGAAAAAAGACGTCTTGGAGTTTATTGCATCTTGCCCAAAGTGTGCCCAACATAAAGTATCCCGCCAGTCGCCTGCGGGGCAACTGGTTCCACTATCCGTTCCCCGTCGACCATGGACCCACTTGTCGATGGATTTCATTACAGACTTACCCATGTGCAACAAGTTCAATACCATCTGGGTGGTAGTTGACCGGTTCACCAAGATGGCACACTTCATTCCTCTCACCGGTCTTCCGTCAGCTTCCAAGTTGGCTCAAGTATTCATACAAGAGATCTTCCGACTCCACGGTCTTCCTGAAGAAATTATCTCAGATCGAGGAGTTCAATTCACAGCCAAATTCTGGCGAAGTTTATGTCAAGTCCTCCAAGTCAAGCTAAAGTTTTCCACGGCTTACCATCCTCAGACCAATGGTCAAACCGAGAGGGTGAATCAGGACTTGGAGGCCTTCCTCCGCATCTATGTGTCCTCCTCTCAAGATGACTGGGTTCAATTACTTCCCTGGGCCGAGTTCTGTCATAACAACCAGTATCATTCTTCATCTGCTTCAACACCATTCTTCACTAACTTTGGATTCCACCCTAAAGTCCCTGAGTTCCAACCGCTTCCAGCAACTTCTGTTCCCGCAGTGGATATCACCTTGCATCAGTTTGCCAATATCTGGAAGAGCGTACGATCAGCTCTGCTCAAGGCATCGTTCAGGTACAAGAAGTTTGCGGATAAGAAGCGTCGAGCAGTTCCTGCTGTCAAGGTGGGTGATCGGGTATGGTTATCCACGAAGAATTTGAGGTTAAGAGTTCCCAGTATGAAGTTTGCACCTCGCTATATCGGTCCTTTCAAGATTGAACAAGTCATCAATCCTGTTGCTTACAGACTCCAGTTGCCTCCCTTCTTAAAAATACCCAGGACATTCCATGTTTCCCTGTTGAAACCGCTGATCTTGAATCGGTTTCATTCCTCACTCCAACTCCGAAAGTCCAAACTCAACGAGGCGTTGAGTATGAAGTGGCCAAGATCCTGGACTCACGTCACCGTTACGGTCAACTACAGTATCTTATTGACTGGAAGGGTTACGGCCCTGAGGAACGTTCATGGACCAATGCTTCTGATGTCCATGCTCCTGCCTTGGTCCGGAGATTCCATTCCAAGTTTCCTCAAAAGCCAAAGAAGTGTCCTGGGGCCACTCCTAAAGGGGGGGGTGCTGTCACGATCCGGGTATCTGGACGCCATTTCTTACCCATCAGATGCCTCCTAAGGCTGGCTCAGCGCTCCAGGACCGGATCCCATCTGTTATCCTAATGTTCACATTCCTGCATCCTCTCCTGTCTCTCTGAGACGCTGTCACAGTAACGCCTTATTACATCTGGCATGGCGTCTCCCGCGGCCTCCGCCGCCGTCCCTGAGCTTCTGCATGCAGAGTGTCAGAGTGGCGATTACGTCATCCGCGGCCTCCGCTGTGTCCGCGTGGTTGGATGTGCACTTGTCAGCCTGGCGTCTCCTGTCTCCAGTGGCCGGCGCCGCCATTACTGTTTTCATTACCACATGGATTACAAACCAAACTTCCCTCCAAGTGTCTGCATGGGCGCAGCCATCTTGGATTCTGTCAGCTGATCATTTCCTCCAATCTGTTGTCAGTATTGTTAATCTGCATAATTGCCTAGCCAATCCCTTCCTTGCTGCAGGTATAAATACACTGTGCCTGAGCAAGGAAGGCGTCAGTGCTTTGGTTGTCAAACCTAGTTCCTGTTTGTCTCTCTCCTGTGATTGTCTTCCAGGTTCCAGCTCCTGTCTCAAGACTTCCACCATAGAGACCCGCACCAGCATTCCACCTGCGGTGTAGCCTGACTCTCCAATCCATTGTGGATTCATCTGTTTCCAGCTACAACATTACCTGCTTCCAGCTCAGCTTTCAGCAGAGTACAGCTTCCCTTAAAGGGCCGGTGTCCTTTCTACACTTTACCACTCTCCACCGGTATTATTATTTCTCCGCTCTCAAGTTCTACATTTCAGTTCATATTTCATCGCTCCCAAGTTCATCTATTATTTAACTGGTTCCAGCCAGTATCCACTCCGTGCTAACAACAGTCTGGTTCCAGCCAGTATCCACAGCAGCTGTTTTACCTTCAGCAACCCAGCTTTTCCTGGAACACCAGCTGGCACAATCCTGGGTTATCTCCATTGCTACAGTCGGGCCTGGTAAGGACTTTCCATCTAGAAGATCATAAGAACTATCTCACACTACCAGTGCCCTGTGGCTCCTGCCATCCTGTAGTACCCAGGAACTGTATTTATTATTTGCTGACTTTTACGTTTTCTTTTACTGCTGCTGTGTTGCGGAGTTGTCATAATAAACATCATTGACTTTTATCCAAGTTGTCGTGGTCACGCCTTCGGGCAGTTATTATTCATGTTACTTACATGTCCAGGGGTCTGATACAACCTCCCAGGTTCCGGTACATCTCAGCCCCTACAACTGAGGCTGCCTCCCGTCAGCTCAGGCCCTCAGTTGTGACACCTAGGAGTTTTCTTAGTTTTGTTGTTTTCTAGAGTAAATTAGGTTTCAGGAAGGCTTCTGGCAACAGCCTTCCTGCTTCGTGGGACTTAGGGGGGGGAGTAGGAACCAACTCTTGAAGTTAATGGTTCTCTATCTCCGCTGAAAGGACACTGAGCTCCTGAGGGTGCGGATCGCAAGCCCATGAGGCGACCACTCACTCCCGCAGCACGGCCCCCACCCCCTAACAGAGCCAGAAGAAGGAAGAGTGGTGAGTACTGCACCGGCGGCCCGGTTATCGGGTCACCGGCAGGAATGGCGGCACAAGGGTGGGAGCGCTCCGGGAAGGCTCAGCAGCACACAGTGTAGGTGCTTTGAGGGGCGTCCTGAGCCAGCGCTAATCCCACTGTTAGCGACAAAATCCTCAGGCCAGTATAATACAATTTGTGCGGGAAGCCGCGCGCCATTACAGGGGGTGGGGCTTCTCCTCAGAGCGGATCCAGCACTCACCAGCACCATTTTCTCCCTGCAGATCATACAGACAGAGACGCTGCCCTCCACATAACTCCAGCATACCTTTGCGGTACCAGGGTGTTATAGACAGGGGGGAGTGTGATTATAGTACTGATTACCTTATTAAGATTAATTAGTCAGCGCTGGGCTTTTATCATAATAACTGCCTACTGGGGCACTGTGTGGCTGGCTCCTTATACTCTGTGACTCTCTGAAGGTACTCTGGGGGAACTGTGTATGACATTTTCCTGTGCATGTGTGTAATGACCTTAAGTGTGTACAGCTCATGTTACTATATCTAAGGACTCTGTGTCCTGTGCTGCAGAGTGGTTCTCGCCTCCTGAGGAGTCTATTCCATGTACTCAGGACTGCAATATACTTTCTCAGCCTTCCGAATCTGAACCTGCATGAGTGGATTCTTTAAATGGAATGATATCCCAGATTTCTTCCAGGATGTTACATAATGAGAAAGAGACGCAGTTTTTGAGGAAATCTGTGGAGGGTTTACAATATTCGACCCCCACTACTTCATCAAAAGACCCATCTACATACCCTCAAATGCGTACACTTGCCCAGATAATGCAAGCGGACACTGATACCGACTCTGATACAGGGGACAGTGATGGGGATATGCACAGGGGGGATGCATCCCTTGCTAAGGGGTGCAACTAATGATTGAAGCAATTAGGGCTGTTTTGCACATTACTGAAAAAGTACCTGAGCAGGAAGAGGAATCTTATTTCTCTTACATCCTAGAGGATGCTGGGGACTCCGTAAGGACCATGGGGATAGACGGGCTCCGCAGGAGACAATGGGCACTAAAAAGAACTTTAGGTATGGGTGTGCACTGGCTCCTCCCTCTATGCCCCTCCTCCAGACCTCAGTTTGATACTGTGCGCAGAGGAGACTGGGTGCATTACAGGAAGCTCTCCTGAGTTTCCTGAAAGAAAGTCATTTTGTTAGGTTTTTTATTTTCAGGGAGCCTGCTGGCAACAGACTCCCTGTATCGAGGGACTGAGGGGAGAGAAGCAGACCTACTTTAATGCTAGGCTCTGCTTCTTAGGCTACTGAACACCATTAGCTCCAGAGGGAGTCGGGACGCAGGTCTCACCCTCGCCGTTCGTCCCGGAGCCGCGCCGCCGTCCTCCTCACAGAGCCGGAAGGTAGAAGCCGGGTGAGTATGAGAAGAAAGAAAACTTCAGAGGCGGCAGAAGACTTCGGATCGTCACTGAGGTAACGCGCAGCGGTAACGCTGCGCGCCATTGCTCCCACACAACACACACACGGCAGGCACTGTAAGGGTGCAGGGCGCTGAGGGGGCGCCCTGGTCAGCAATTTAAACCTCCGATCTGGCTAAAATGCATATATACAGGCTCTGCACTGTATGTGGAGATCCCCCGCGAGTTTTTTAAAAGATTTCAGCGGGACCGAAGCCCGCCGCTGAGGGGGCGGAGCTTGATCCTCAGCACTCACCAGCGCCATTTTCTCCACAGCACACCGCTGAGAGGAAGCTCCCCGGACTCTCCCCTGCTGAACACGGTGAAAGAGGGTTTGAAAGAAGGGGGGAGCACATAATTTGGCGCAGTGTTATATAATAGCGCTATCTGGGTAAAAATATTGTTTTTTCCCTGGGTCATTGGCGCTGGGTGTGTGCTGGCATACTCTCTCTCTGTCTCTCCAAAGGGCCTTGTGAGGGAACGGTCTTCAGATAAGAGAATTCCCTGAGTGTGTGGTGTGTCGGTACGCGTGTGTCGGCATGTCTGAGGTAGAAGGCTCTCCTAGGGAGGAGGTGGAGCAAATGAGTGTGGTGTCTCCGTCGGCAACACCGACACCTGACTGGTTGGATATGTGGAATGTTTTACGTGCTAATGTGAATTTATTGCACAAAAAGTTGGACAAAGCTGAGTCCAGGGAGTGTACAGGGAGTCAAGCCCTGCCTGCCACTATGTCGCAGGGACCTTCTGGGTCTCAAAAGCGCCCACTATCCCAAATAGTAGACACTAATACCGACACGGATTCTGACTCCAGTGTCGACTACGATGATGCAAAGTTACAGCCAAAATTGGCTAAAAGTATTCAATATATGATTATTGCAATAAAGGATGTACTGCATATCACTGATGACCCCTCTGTCCCTGACACGAGGGTGCGCATGTATAAGGAAAAGAAACCTGAGGTAACCTTTCCCCCATCTCATGAACTGCACAAGTTATTTGAAAAGGCTTGAGAATCTCCAGACAAGAAACTGCAGATTCCCAAAAGGATTCCTATAGCGTATCCTTTCCCGACTAAGGACAGGATACGGTGGGAATCCTCCCCAAGGGTGGACAAAGCGTTGACACGCTTATCCAAAAAGGTAGCGCTGCCATCCCAAGATACGGCAACCCTCAGGGATCCTGCTGATCGCAAGCAGGAGACTACCTTGAAGTCCATTTACACACATTCTGGTACCTTACTCAGACCGGCGATGGCGTCGGCTTGGGTTTGTAGCACTGTAGCAGCATGGACAGATACCTTATCGGCGGAAATTGATACCCTGGATAAGGATACCATTTTATTGACCCTGGGTCATATTAAAGATGCTGTCTTATATATGAGAGATGCTCAAAGAGACATTGGCCTACTGGGTTCTAGGGTCAACGCTATGGCGATTTCTGCTAGACGAGTCCTATGGACCAGACAATGGACGGGTGATGCCGACTCAAAGAGGCATATGGAAGTTTTACCTTACAAGGGTGAGGAATTGTTTGGGGAAGGTCTCTCGGACCTAGTTTCCACAGCCACGGCAGGTAAATCTACTTTTTTGCCTTATGTTTCCTCACAGCCTAAGAAAGCGCCACATTATCAGATGCAGTCCTTTCGGTCACATAGAAACAAGAGAGTACGGGGATCGTCATTTCTTGCAAGAGGTAAGGGCAGGGGGAAAAAGCTGCTAACCACAGCTAGTTCCCAGGAGCAGAAGTCCTCCCCGGTCTCTACAAAATCCACCGCATGACGCTGGGGCTCCGCTGAGGGAGTCCGCCCCAGTGGGGGCACGTCTTCGACTTTTCAGCCACATCTGGGTTCATTCACAGGTGGATCCCTGGGCAATAGAAATTGTTTCCCAGGGTTACAAGCTGGAATTCGAAGAGGTGCCTCCTCGCCGGTTTTTCAAATCGGCCTACCAGCTTCTCCCCCAGAGAGGGAGATAGTTTTAAATGCAATTCAAAAATTGTGTCTTCAACAAGTGGTGGTCAAAGTTCCCCTGCTTCAACAAGGGATGGGGTATTACTCAACCCTGTTTGTAGTCCCAAAACCGGACGGTTCGGTCAGACCCATTTTAAATTTTAAATCCTTAAACCTATACTTAAAAAGGTTCAAGTTCAAGATGGAATCGCTCAGAGCGGTCATCGCCAGCCTGGAAGGGGGGGACTTTATGGTGTCCCTGGACATAAAGGATGCATACCTTCATGTTCCCATACAGTATATCCACCTCATCAGGCATACCTGAGATTTGCGGTACAGGATTGTCATTACCAATTTCAGACGTTGCCGTTTGGGCTTTCCACGGCCCCGAGGATTTTCACCAAGGTAATGGCGGAAATGATGGTGCTCCTGCGCAAGCAGGGTGTCACAATTATTCCGTACTTGGACGATCTCCTGATAAAAGCGAGGTCACGAGAGCAGTTGTTGAACAGCGTATCACTTTCACTGAAGGTGTTACAACAACACGGCTGGATTCTCAATATCCCGAAGTCACAGTTGGTCCCTACGACTCGTTTGACCTTCTTAGGCATGATTCTGGATACGGACCAAAAAAGGGTTTATCTTCCGATAGAAAAGGCCCAGGAACTCATGACTCTGGTCAGGGACCTATTGAAGCAAAAAAGGGCGTCAGTGCATCACTGCACTCGAGTCCTGGGAAAGATGGTGGCATCTTATGAGGCCATTCCCTTCGGCAGGTTCCATTCGAGGACTTTCCAATGGGACCTACTAGACAAGTGGTCCGGGTCACATCTACAGATTCATCAGATGATCACCCTGTCCCCCAGGGCAAGGGTATCTCTCCTGTGGTGGCTGCAGAGTGCTCACCTTCTAGAGGGTCGCAGGTTCGGCATTCAGGACTGGATTCTGGTAACCACGGACGCGAGCCTCCGAGGTTGGGGAGCAGTCACACAGGGAAGAAACTTCCAAGGTCTCTGGTCAAGCCAGGAGGCTTGTCTTCACATCAACATCCTGGAATTGAGGGCCATATACAACGCCCTTCGTCAAGCGGAGAATTTGCTTTGCGACCTACCAGTTCTGATTCAGTCAGACAACATCACCGCAGTGGCTCATGTAAACCGCCAAGGCGGAACAAAGAGCAGAGTGGCAATGGCGGAAGCCACCAGGATTCTTCGTTGGGCGGAAAATTATGTAAGCGCACTGACTGCAGTGTTCATTCCGGGAGTAGACAACTGGGAAGCAGACTTCCTCAGCAGACACGATCTACATCCAGGAGAGTGGAGACTTCATCAGGAAGTCTTCGCACAGATTGCAAGTCAGTGGAGCCTGCCCCAGATAGACATGATGGCGTCCCGCCTCAACAAGAAACTACAGAGGTATTGCGCCAGGTCAAGAGACCCTCAGGCGGTGGCAGTGGACGCCCTGGTGACACCGTGGGTGTTCCAGTCGGTCTATGTGTTTCCTCCTCTTCCTCTCATCCCCAAGGTATTGAGAATCATAAGAAGAAGAGGAGTACAGACAATTCTCATTGTTCCAGATTGGCCGCGAAGGGCCTGGTATCCGGATCTGCAGGAAATGCTCACAGAAGATCCGTGGCCTCTTCCTCTAAGACAGGACCTGTTGCCACAGGGGCCCTGTCTGTTCCAAGACTTACCGCGGCTGCGTTTGACGGCATGGCGGTTGAACGCCGGATCCTAGCGGAAAAGGGCATTCCGGATGAGGTCATTCCTTCTCTGATAAAGGCTAGGAAGGACGTGACAGCTAAACATTATCACCGTATATGGCGGAAGTATGTTTCTTGGTGTGAGTCCAGGAATGCTCCTCCAGAAGAATTCCATCTGGGCCGTTTCCTTCACTTCCTACAGACTGGAGTGAATTTGGGCCTAAAATTAGGCTCCATTAAGGTTCAGATTTCGGCCCTATCCATCTTTCAGAAGGAATTGGCTTCTCTCCCAGAAGTACAGACTTTTGTGAAAGGAGTGCTGCATATTCAGCCTCCTTTTCTACCTCCAGTGGCACCTTGGGACCTTAACGTGGTATTACAGTTCCTTAAGTCTCACTGGTTTGAACCACATAAAATGGTGGAATTAAAATATCTCACTTGGAAAGTGGTCATGTTGTTAGCCTTGGCATCGGCTAGGCGAGTGTCGGAGTTGGCGGCTTTGTCTCACAAAAGCCCCTATCTGGTTTTCCATGTGGATAGAGCAGAATTGCGGACTCGTCCTCAATTCTTGCCCAAGGTGGTTTCATCTTTTCATATGAACCAACCTATTGTGGTGCCTGTGGCTACGTGAGACTTGGAGGATTCAGAGTTCCTTGATGTGGTCAGGGCTTTGAAAATTTACGTGGCCAGAACAGCTCGGGTCAGAAAAACAGAGGCACTGTTTGTCCTGTATGCAGCCGACAAGGTTGGCGCTCCTGCTTCGAAGCAAACTATTGCTCGCTGGATCTGTAACACGATTCAGCAGGCTCATTCTACGGCTGGATTGCCGTTACCAAAATCGGTAAAGGCCCATTCCACTAGGAAGGTGGGCTCTTCTTGGGCGGCTGCCCGAGGGGTCTCGGCATTACAGCTGTGCCGAGCTGCTACTTTGCAAACACCTTTGCAAAGTTCTACAAGTTTGATACCCTGGCTGAGGAGGACCTCATGTTTGCTCAATCAGTGCTGCAGAGTCATCCGCACTCTCCCGCCCGTTTGGGAGCTTTGGTATAATCCCCATGGTCCTTACGGAGTCCCCAGCATCCTCTAGGACGTAAGAGAAAATAAGATTTTAAACCTACCGGTAAATCTTTTTCTCCTAGTCCGTAGAGGATGCTGGGCGCCCGTCCCAGTGCGGACTACATCTGCAAGACTTGTATATAGTTTTTGCTTACATAAGGGTTATGTAACAGTTTTGGTCAGTCTCGGACTGATGCTGTGTTGTTTCATACTGTTAACTGGTTCGTATATCCCAGGCTATACGGTGTGGATGGTGTGGGCTGGTATGAATCTTGTCCTTAGATTAACAAAAATCCTTTCCTCGTACTGTCCGTCTCCTCTGGGCACAGTTTCTCTAACTGAGGTCTAGAGGAGGGGCATAGAGGGAGCAGTCAGTGCACACCCATACCTAAAGTTCTTTTTTAGTGCCCATGTCTCCTGCGGAGCCCGTCTATCCCCGTGGTCCTTACGGAGTCCCCAGCATCCTCTACGGACTAGGAGAAAAAGATTTACCGGTAGGTTTAAAATCTTATTTTTACTGTACATAAGAAATCCTCAATTACCTTCCCTGCTTCTAAGGAGTTAAATTCCTTGTTTGAGAAATTCTGGGAAATTACAGATTCCTAAAAAAATTCTCATTGCTTTTCCTTTCCCGAAAGAGGACAGAAAAAAAGTGAGAAAATCTGCCTATAGTAGACACTTCTGTATCTAGGTTGTCAAAAAAGGTGGTTTTACCTGTCCCTGGTTCAACCGCTTTAAAAGAGCCGGCTGACCGCAAGATTGAGACTATGCTCAAATCACTATACACCGTTACTGGCGTAGCTTTAAGGCCCACTATTGCTTGTGCATGGATTTCTAAAGCCATAGTAAAGTGGTCAGGCACATTAGTAGAGGACTTAGATACTATGGCTAGGAGTGACATTGAATTGTTTTTGCATCACATACAGGATTCGGCAGGTTTCATGGTTGAGGCCATGAAGGACCTTGGCATGCTGAATGCAAGGGCTACTTCCATGGCAGTCTCAGCATGACTAACAAAGTTAAAAGATCCAAACCCCCTTCCACTTTCTTTAGAGGAGGTCGGTGAAAATCCAGAATATCTGCACCAACAGGTTCTCAGGAACAGAAACCAGGTTCTGCTTCCTCAAAGTCTTCAGCATGACGGTGGACCTTCCAGCCTGAAGTTAGGGCAGGTGGGAGCGAGACTAAAAGGTTTCAGTCACATCTGGGTGTCATCATGCCTAGACCCCAGGGTAAAAGATATTGTTGCCCAGGGGTACAGACTGGAGTTTCAAGTGCTCCCACCTCACAGATTTTTCAAATCAGGCTTACCAGCTTCGCTGACAGAAAGTGCTATCCTACAGGAAACCATTCAAAAATGGTTCAAACAAATGTCATTGTTCCAGTTCCACCTCACCTACAACACAAGGGTTATTACTCAAACCTGTTTGTGGTGCCGAAACCGGACGGTTCCGTAAGGCCGATATTAAACCTAAAGTCATTGAATCCCTACTTGAGGGAATTCAAATTGAACATGGGGGGTAATTCCAAGTTGATCGCAGCAGGAATTTAGTTAGCAGTTGGGCAAAACCATGTGCACTGCAGGGGAGGCAGATATAACATGTGCAGAAAGAGTTAAATTTGGGTGGGTTATTTTGTTTCTGTGCAGGGTAAATACTGGCTGCTCTAATTTTACACTGCAAATTAGATTGCAGATTGAACACACCACACCCAAATCTAACTCTCTCTGCACATGTTATATCTGCCTCCCCTGCAGTGCACATGGTTTTGCCCAATTGCTATCAAAAATCCTGCTGCGATCAACTTGGAATTACCCCCATGGAGTCTCTGAGAGCAGTGATCTCAGGTCTGGAGAAGGGAGAATTCCTGGTGTCCCTGGATATCAAGGATTCGTACCATTACATTCCGATCTGGCCGCCTCACCAGGCTTATCTAAGATTTGCACTGCTGGACTGTCACTATCAGTTCCAGGCACTGCCATTTGGCCTCTCCACAGCACCGAGGGTGTTCACCAAGGTCATGGCGGAAATGATGCTACTCCTCCGCAAGCAGGGAGTGTACATAATTCCATATCTGGATGAGCTACTGATAAAAGCATCTTCCAGGGAGAAACTGTTACAGAACATTGCTCTCTCACCTCGACTACTCCAGGATCATGGGTGGATAACGAACCTTCCGAAGTCACATTTGGAGCCGACAAGGAGACTGCCCTTCCTGGGGATGATACTCGACACAGAAGTGCAGAGGGTGTTTCTACCGGTGGAGAAAGCGTTGGTAATCCAATCAATGGTATGGGATGTCCTGAAGCCAGCCCGGGTATTGGTTCATCAGTGCATTCGCCTTCTGGGGAAGATGGTAACCTCCTACGAGGCCCTACAGTACGGAAGATTCCATGCACGGTCCTTCCAGCTGGATCTCCTGGACAAATGGTCAGGATCACATCTTCACATGCACCAGCGGATACGCCTGTTGCCGAAAGCCAGAATTTCACTCCTCTGGTGGCTGCAAACTTCTCACCTTGTCGAGGGCTGCAGGTTCGGGATTCAGAATTGGATCCTTCTAACCATGGATGCAAGTCTCAGAGGTTGGGGAGCAGTCACCCAAGGGGAAAATGTCCAAGAAAAGTGGTCAAGTCTGGAGTCCATCCTTCCGATAAACATTCTGGAACTAAGGGCCATATACAACGGGCTTCTACAAGCAGCACATCTTCTCCAAGAACAGGCCATTCAGGTTCAGTAGGACAATGTCACAGCAGGGTCCTACATAAACCGACAGGGCGGAACGAAGAGCAGAGCGGTAATGTCAGAGGTAACAAGAATCCTCCTCTGGGCAGAAAAGCACGCGGTGGCTCTGTCAACAATCTTCATTCCGCGAGTGAACAACTGGGAAGCGGACTTCCTCAGCAGACACGATCTCCATCCAGGAGAATGGGGCCTCCACCCGGAGGTGTTCGCAGAGGTGACAAGCCGATGGGGTGTACCTCAGATAGACATGATGGCCTCTCGCCTCAACAAGAAACTTCGAAGGTACTGTTCCAGGTCAAGAGACCCACAAGCAGTGGCGGTGGACGCACTCATCACTCCGTGAGTGTTCCAATCAGTGTATGTGTTGCATCCACTTCCACTCATCCCAAGGATCCTCAAACTAATAAAAAGAACAAGAGTTCAGGCGATCCTCATTGCTCCGGACTGGCCAAGAAGGGCTTGGTACGTGGATCTTCTGGAATTACTGCTGTAGGATCTGAGGGATCTTCCTCTTCGCGAGGACCTTCTTCAACAGGGGCCGTTCACTTATCAAGACTTACCATGGCTACGTTTGATGGCATGGAGGTTGAACGCCAGATCTTAGCTCGGAAGGGCATTCTGAAAAAGGTAATTTCATTCCTACCCTGATCCAGGCTACGAAGGGAGTACCGTCTAAAGATTACCATTGGATTTGGAAAATGTATGTGTCTTGGTGTGAATCCAAGAAATTTCCTACGATGGAGTTTCAACTGGGACGTTTTCTCCTCTTTCTGCAAGCAGGTGTGGATGTGGGCCTTCGCTTGGGCTCTATAAAGGTCCAGATTTCAGCCTTGTCCATTTTCTTCCAGAAACAATTGGCTGCTCTCCCTGAGGTTCAAACATTCTTGAAAAGGGTTCTGCACATCCAACCACCCTTTGTGCCTCCTATGGCACCTTGGGATCTTAATGTGGTGCTGCAGTTCCTGCAATCGGGAAGGTTCGAGCCTTTACAGGAGGTGGACATCAAGTTTCTTACTTGGAAGGCCGTCACACTGTTGGCATCTGCTAGACGTATGTCCGAATTGGGGGCATTGTCCTGCAAGAGCTCCTACTTGATTTTCCACGATTATAGAGCTGAACTCAGAACACATCAGCAATTTCTTTCAAAGGTTGTGTCAGCTTTTCATATCAACCAACCTATTGTGGTGCCAGTGGCTACTGACTCCTCAATTACCTCAAAGTCCTTGGATATGGTGAGGGCTTTGAAGATTTATGTGAAGGGAACTTCTCTTCACAGGAAGTCGGACGCTCTGTTTGTCCTTTATGATCCCAACAAGGTTGGGTGTCCTGCTTCTAAGCAGACGATTTCTCGCTGGATCAGGTTTACTATCCAACTTGCTTATTCTATGGCAGGCTTGTCGTGTCCAAAATCGGTTAAGGCCCACTCTAATCTTAAAATGGGTTCCTATTGGGCGGCTGCTCGGTGTGTCTCGGCTTTGCAGCTTTGCCGAGCAGCTACTTGGTCAGGGTCGAACACGTTTGCTAGGTTCTACAAGTTCGATACTTTGGCCTCTGAGGACCTAAAGTTTGGTCAATCTGTTCTGCAAGAACCTCAGCACTCTCCCTCCCATACTGGGAGCTTTGGTACATCCCCATGGTACAAAATGGAACCCCAGCATCCAACTAGGACATAAGAGAAAATAGGATTTTAATTACCTACCGGTAAATCCTTTTCTCGTAGTCAGTAGAGGATGCTGTGCGCCCATCCAGTGCTTCGTATTCCTGCATTGTTACTTGGTTAAGTATTGTTGGTTCAGTCGTTGCTGAATCGTTTCAAGTTGGTTAGCTTGGCTTTCCTTTTGTTATGTGTGAGCTGGTGTGAATCTCACCACTATCTGTGTATTTCCTTCTCTCGAAGTATGTCCGTCTCCTCGGGCACAGTTTCTAAACTAGAGTCTGGTAGGAGGGGCATAGAGGGAGGAGCCAGCCCACACTATTCAACTCTTGAAGTGCCCATGGCTCCTAGTGGACCCGTCTATACCCCATGATACTAAATGGAACCCCAGCATCCTCTACGGCATAGGTCTGCAAACTCAGTCCTCATTACCCCACACAGTGCATGTTTTGCAGGTCTCCTCACAGAATCACAAGTGAAATAATTAACTCCACCTGTGGACCTTTTAAAATGTGTCTGTGAGAAATGGATACACCTGTGCACCTGCTGGGTTACCTGCAAAACATGCACTGTGTGGGGTAATGAGGACCGAGTTTGCAGACCTATGCTCTACGGACTACGAGAAAAGGATTTACCGGTAGGTAATTAAAATCCTACTGTATTTTCGTCTTTCAGAGTTCACTCAGACTAACATACCTCCCAACATGACCCTCTCCAGGAGGGACAGAATGCTCTGATCCTGGACTTCCCTCTTAATCTATGATTGCTATCACCTGTAGTGAAACACCTTTCTTATCCATTAACCTGTTCACCACAGGTGCCAGTAATCATACATTAAGAGAAAAGTCCAGAAGCAGAGCATTGTGTCCCTCCTGGAAAGGGTCATGTTGGGAGGTATGGACTAATCTCCTAGTCGTTGTATATGATTGAAGTTTCAGTAAAGCTGAATTAACCTCTCAGTGTATCGTTCTCATTCATTGTCCTCATTGCCTACCCTCCTGCATTTTCGGGCCTAAATCCATGAGTAGGAACTACATTCA